>NC_081575.1:114634528-114683002 GCF_022355385.1 Mustela nigripes | reverse complement strand
GACCTGAGCCGAAGGCAGAGGCTTAACCCATTGAGCCACCCAGGCGCCTCTCCAACATCTTTTTTGCCTTTGGCTGGAGGTGGTATTATTATGGGATATGTATTTATATTTAATAAATATAATGTATAGGTAGTATAGATTGTGTATTAGTTAAATAGTTATTATATGTTGAGCAGCTTTTCAAATGCTCATGAGGCTTTTGGATATCCTGTTTTGTAAAGTACCTGTTCAGATATTTTGTCCATTTTTACTTTTTTATTTTTTAAAATTCATTTTATGTCATCTCACCCAATGTGGGACTTGAACTCATGACCCTGAGAGCAAGAGACACATGCTCTTCTGACTGAGCCAGCCGGGAGCCATAGATCTTTTGTCCATTTTTACACTGGGGTTTTAGGGCACCTGGATGGCTCAGTTGGTTAAATGTCCGCCTTCAGCTCAGGTCATGATCCCAGGGTCCTGGGATGGAGCCCCGCCTGCTTCTCCTTCTCCCTCTGCCTGTCACTCCCCCTGCTTGTGGTCTCTCTCTCCTCCTCTCTCTGTCAAATAAATAAAATTCTTTAAAAAAAATAAACAAACTGGGGGCTTTGTCCCTTTTTATTGATTGGAAAAATTCTACATGTAATCTGGTTACAAAACCTTTCTTGGATATGTGTATTGCCAATATCTTCTTGTCCTGAATTATCTTTTGTACCTGGTAAGGAAAGTCCAGGCTTTCATTTGGGCAAGAATTGTTCATGAGGATAGAATAAATTCTGTAGGTTTTGTTTTCTTTACTACCTGACTGCCCTAACATACCTATATAGGCCATAAGTAAAATGAAAGTCTGATGTGTGATAAGACATGGAGTTTTAGTGCTATGCATTTACATGGTGTTGAACTTGCATTTGTTGAATAAACTAATAATTGGGAAGAAAGGTGCTTTGTTTATTTATTTATTTAGAAGATTTTATTTATTTGTCACACAGAGAAAGGAGGAGAGAACAAGCACAAGCCGGGGAGTGGAGGCAGAGGGAGAAGCAGGCTCCCCACTGAGCAGGAAGCCTGATGTGGGGCTGGAACCTAGGACCCTGGGATCAGGGCCTAAGCCAAAGGCAGACGCTTAAACAACTTGGGCTTTTTAAAAATGGAGTTTAAGCCTCCTGGGTGAAAAGTACCAGCAGAGCAGACACATTCTTGAAATTATTTTTCAATTAAATCATTCATTGTTCTATAATAAATAGAGGACTGCTAAATTCAGGGTACATTTGTTAAACTCTATAGGGAGTATAGAGAACCATAAAAATGATGTTTTTCTTTGAATAGCAGCTCACAGTTCGTAGCATACCCTCAGAAATTGTATTTTAATTTGCAGATTAGTTTCTCAAATTCTGCATTGCTTATTCATTAATTCAAAAAAAAAAAAATCCATCATGTGCCTGCTGTGTGCCAGAAAAAAGCCTTCCAGAACAAGATGGACAATAAATAATAAATACATAAATGCCAGAATTGCACTAAAACCATAGTCTCTCCTGTCTTTAATAGCATTAACCACCTGCCTTCTGTGAACTTTGGGCAAACTTCTTTGTTTGTTTTAATTTTACTTATTTTGTGGAGTGCTTGGGTGGCTCAGTTGGTTAAGCATCTGCCTTTGGCTCAGGTCATGATCCAAAGGTCCCGGGATAGAGGCCCGCATGGGGCTCCTTGCTCAGCAGGGAACCCGCTTCTTCCTCTCCCTATGCCTGCCTCTCTGCCTATTTGTGATCTCTCTCTCTGTGTGTGTCAAATAAATAAACAAAAATCTTTTTTAAAAAAATCAAAATGGTCTAGAAAGTATCTGTTGAGTCTTGAGCCCGATTGATCTGCCCTAACCTTCATCCCAATGTCTTACTCCTTTGATCAGTTTCATGGGTGTCCTTCCAGTGTTTCCTAATAGAAATATGCACAGATGCAAATATTTGTTCTTATTTCTTTCTCACTCTTCCGTAAGACTTGACGTGTTTTATATCAGTACATAAATGGGTGAAGGCGGATCTTGAATATTGGTGGCTGTGTTGTCTCCTCTCCCCAGGAGGCTACGATTGTTCGCTCAAAGCCCACCAGGGCCAAACTCAAATTTGTATACAAGCAGTTGCTTCAAAAATAACCCCTCAAAGCATATTTTTAGCCATTTAGAGCGTACCTGCTTTACATACGGGGTGAAGCTGTAACCAGCACTTGCTAGCCGCATGTAAGACAAACCCCGGGGATACCTAAGCCCCCAAGATGCTGCTGCCCATTGGAGGTCTCTGAACCAGAGACTCCCCACCTTGCTGCTGTTCACCGTCACCTAGACACATGAGCCCTTTCTCCCAATTCCTTTCCTTCTCCCTGGCCACTCCTTTGCCCTTGCTTCCTTCTGGGCAGTGACTCCATGCTGCTGCTTCCAGCAGCTCTCAGGGACTTCCCCCCTCCTACAACTTGTCCAAGTGCTGAAACAAAACTCGTCAAGTACAGTTGACTGTCATTCCATGGTCATGTCTTGTCCTCGATCAGCCCTGAAGTCTTCCATCTCATCCGCATTTTCACCTTACTTTTGTCCCCTAACTTTGTATATTCTGGGCCAAGCCCCCTCCTTCTTTTACATAGCCCCAGGGTACCTCCATCCATGTTACTCCAGATGTGTCCAAGTGTGTTTCACCTGGCTTTTTTGAAAGCACTTGGCTTTTTCCACGCTTTTGCTGTTACAATAACGCTGCAGTGCATAACCTTGTATATTCATCATTTTGTTTGGGTGCACAAAGATCTATGGGGTACGTTCCCAGAAGTTGGTTTGCTGGATCAAAGGCTCAACTCATCTGTATTTTTGAAAAATGTTGCCAAATTGCTCCTCTTGGCAACACACGTGAGAGGGTCTATCTCCCCCCAGTCTCACCATTTACCAGTCTGGCAAGTGACTTTGATACATGCTCAAGTTTGGTGCTTCTCACTTTGTAAATATCGTTAACATAATGTCTGTTAACATGTCTACCTCTTTCCCTGGATTGTGAGTGGCTTGGAATCTAGGACCATTTCTTACTCACCGCTGCGTCTTGCTGCTTAGCCAGCAAAATTTTACAAAATCGCTTCCTCCACCTCCCCACAAAAGAACCATATTTACAGAGTTGAATTTATCACCACTTCAGCCTAGAGAGACACCCCCTCAGACCTTTCCATTGTGGTATGTGCTGCCTGACTTTCATGTTCTTGGCAGTATTCTCTGGAGGCCTAGGCCTGCTTGGCCCACCCACAGTGGCAGGCCAGAATTCCCCGAAAATGTATACACCATTGGCCACCCAGCAGCCCTCAACCAGTGCCAGCAGAGATATGGTGTTTAAATATCTCTGAATATTTAAAGCTAATCCTTTTTGGGCATCCCTCTGAGGCACGTGGTGGTCTACACTGAGGAATCCTCATGGGAGGACGCTCTTGCCCACAGTGGCAAGTGGCTTGATCATGGACTCCTTATTGGTTTAGCTGCCTTTCCTTCCTTTCCGTGCTCACTTCTCCACTCCCTTATTCGAGGTCCCTTGAACCACCTCTCAAATATACAACTTACATTTTCTTGGGGTCTTTTCATGGGGGAAGAGAAATAAAGGCAGTAACCTTCCTTTCCAAATGCAGAAACCAAGGTGCTGAGAAAGTAAGTGAAACGCTCATGGTACAGCTAACAAAGGATGAATCTGCATCATCTGGCTACTTGAATAGGTGGATTAAAAAAAAAATTTTTTTTTTAATTGTACTTACCGAGAGAGAGAGCATGAGCAGGGGGAGGGAGAGAGAGAGGAGCAGAGGGAGAAGCAGGAACCCTGCCACCACCACCCCCCCCCCCGAACAGGCAGCCCAAGGCAGAACTCGATCCCAGGACCCTGAGATCATGACCTGAGCCAAAGGCAGATGCTCAACCAACTGAGCCACCCAGGCACCCCTACAAACAGGCTTTTTAAAATGGAGTTTGTCTTCATAAGAAATTAAAACAACCATCAAGACGTGGGAGAATAGTACAAGAAAACAAAAAACAAAAAAGAGAGATGGTACAAGGTGATACAAAATGAATGGTAAATAAATGAAACGATTCTCATCTACAGTTCTTTTCTGTGCTGGGCATTGTTTCGAGTGCTGTTTGTATATTGATTCATTTAACACAAGATCCTGTAAGGCAGGTGCATGATTATCTCCATCCCCTGTTGGCAAAGAAAATAAGACACAAAGAGTTTAAGTCACTTGCTGAAAGTCACACTTGCCTGGATCTGATCCCTGGATTTGTGCTCATCACCTTCAAACTACACTGCCTCTGGGGAAGTGCCAGAAAAAATTCCAGAAGTGACAGATTACTGTTGGCTTTCAGCAGCAGGGGTCTTGAAAGGAGAACATAGGCTTAGGCCTAATTAGAGACTAATTCTTCTTAGGGCCATCAAAGAACTCATTTATGTCAGCTAGAATATTTTCAGGGGCAGAAACAAAATACCCAAGTAAAAGTGACTTAACCAACAGAGGATTACTAATAAATCTCACAAAACAAGAGATCTGGAAACAAGAGTTTCTATTCTTGGTCAATTCAGAAATTAAGTAACAGGAAAGGAGCAAGTGACTCATATATTCATTTTTTATTTTTCACTCAACTTCATCTTCTTCATGGTTCTTTGGTACTACATCAGGATCTTTCCAAGGTTGCCTCAGTTCGGAGTAACAAGTATTATCAGAAAGGAAAGGCGGAAATAATGTCCCAGAATCCCCCAGAAGACATCCCCTTTGTTCCCCTTGGTCAGAATTGGGTCATGTGATCTACACACAGGGGAAGCTGGGAAAGTCAGTCTCTGGCCTCCTCTGTCTCCAACATGGAAGGCAGGTTTTCCTGGGGGTGAGGGGTTTAAAAATGGACAGAGACTGGCAGAGAAGGCAACTAATCATTATGTCAATCAGTTAAATTCACGTAGAAGCCTTCTTTACTGGCTGTGCTAAAATTTGGAAAAACCAGAAATGCAGCTATTTTTGCAAAGACAGTCAAGGGAAAACAATTTTACATGATGCTCAGAGTCAGGACCAGAGATGGTACCATTTGATGATGTCTTATTTCAAGGCAGGACTTCAGATCAGAAATTAGGACCTGAAACAGTCCTGTTCTGAATGGGAAGGCACCGCATTGACCATTTTTAGGAGGCCTCAGAGACTGGCTACGGACCAGAGCTAGAACTGGAATTGCTGGAGTTGGTCAATCAGTGGATATTTGGTGAGTGTTTACTCTGCTTGGAGCAGCGTATTAAGCACTGAGGGAGGAAGGATACAGAGATAATCAGACATGCATCCTGACCTCAAGAAAGATAAAAATCTAATAATGGTCAACATGAACTGAACACTGTCTGCAAAGCCCATTTAAAGCAATTTACATTGTTCTATACACTGAAGTGTATATTGAATACTCGCAGTAACCCTACCAGATAGTTTATGTTCATTAGCCCCACTTATCAATATGAAAAATGAGACCAGGAAGGAAATGGAGGCATGGAAAGTTTAAGCAGTTTCAAGATATTCAATATTTCTTGAATGATTTTATGAAATAAAAATCCAGTTAAGAATTGACAGTAGGGGTGCCTGGGTGGCTCAGTCAGTTAGGAGTCTGCCTTTTGCTCAGGTTGTGATCCTAGGTTGCTGGGAATCAGCCCCACATTGGGCTCCCTGCACAGATTGCTTCTCCCTCTGCCCCTACCCTGACTTGTACATGCACACGTGCGCATGTGCTCGTACGCTCTCTCTCTCTTTCTCATAAATAACTAGGTAAAACAACTGACAACAGTTGGGGCATCTGGGTGGCTCAGTCAGCTAAGCCTCCAACTCTTGATTTTGGCTCAGGTTGTGATTTTAGGGTCCTAGGATCAAAAGAGCCCCATGTCTGGCTCCATGCTCAGTGGGGAGTCTTTCTCTCCCTCTCCTTCTGCCCCTCCCCCTGGCCTCTCACGCTCTGTCTCTAAAGTAAATAAATACATTTTTTAAAAAAAGAATTGATGACAGTGGCTGTAAACTCTCTCAAAAAAGGCTGGATATAATAAATATTGTATGGCACAATAAAGACTGGGGTACACATTGAAACTGACTTTTTTATTCAAGTGTAATTAACATAAAGTGTTACATTTGTTTCAGATGTCCAATACAATGAATCAGCAGTTCTGTACATTACTGCATGCTCTTCATATGTGCACTCTTAATCCCCTTCACGTATTTCACCCATCCCCCCCACCTACCCTACCTCTAGTAATCATCAGTTCTCTATAGTTAAGAGTCTGTTTCTTGGTCTATCACGTCTTTTCCTCATCTTTTCTTAAATTCCCCATATGAGTGAGATCATGTGGTATTTGCTTTTCTCTGATTTATTTCACTTAACATTATGCCTTCAAGATCCATCCATGTTGTTACAAATGGCAAGATTTCAGTCTATTTTATGGCTGAGTAATATTCCATTGTATATATATACACCACATCTTCTTTATCCACTCATCCATCAGTAGACTCTTGGACTGCTTCCATACTTTGACTATCAAATAATGCTACAGTAAACAGTAGGATGCATATATCTTTTCAGATTAGTGTTTTCATATGCTTTCGGTAAATACCCAGTACTGGAATTACTGGATCCTAAGGTAATTCTGTTTTTAATTTTTTGAGGACCCTCCATGCTGTTTTCCACAGTGCCTACGCCAATTTGCATTCCCACAAACAATGCATGAGGGTTCCTTTTTCTCCACATCCCCACCAACACTTGAATTTTTTGTGTTTTTTATTTTAACCATTTTGCTGGATGTGAGGTGAGAGCTCACTGTGATTATGATCTGCATTTCCCTGATGATTAGTGACATTGAGCATCTTTTCAGGTGCCTGTCGGCCATCTAGATGTCTTCTTTGGAGAAGTTTCTATTCATGACCTCTGCCCATTTTTTCAGTTGGATTATTTGGCTTTTTGGTTATATATATATTCTTTATATATTTTGGATATTAACTTACTATTGGATATGTCATTTGCAAATATCTTCTTCCATTCAGTAGTTGACTTATTATTTTGTTGATGGTTTCCTTCACTGTGCAAATCCTTTTTCTTTTAATGTAGTCCCAATAGTTTAATTTTGCTCTTGTTTCCCTTGCCAGAGGAGATATTGCTAGAAAATGTTTATATGGCTGTTGTCAAAGAGATTATTACTGCCTGTGTTCTAGGGATTTTATGGTTTCAGGTCACATTTAGGTCTTTAATCCATTGTGAGTTTATTTTTGTGTATGGTGTAAGAAAGTGGTCCAGTTTCATTCTTTCATATGCAGCTGTCCAGTTTTCCCAACACCATTTGTTGACGAGACTGTCTTGGTATATTTCATTGTATATTCTTGCCTCATTTTTCATAGATTAATTGGCCATACAAGCATGGGTTTATTTTTGGGCTGTCTATTCTGTTCCACTGATCTACGTGTCTATTTTTCTGCCAATATCATACTGTTTTGATTACTACAATTTTGTAGTATATTTTGAAATCTGGGATCATGATACTTCCAGTTCTTCTTTTTAAGATTGTTTTGGCTACTTAGGGTCTTTTGTGGTTTCATAAAAGTTTCAGGATTATTTGTCCTAGTTCTGTGAAAAATCCTGTTGGTATTTTACTAGTGATTGCATTAAATCTTAGATTATGGGGTGCCAGGGTGGCTCAGTTGTTAGGCATCTGCCTTTGGCTCAGGTCATGATCCCAGGGTCCTAGGATCAAGCATCCCTGCTTGGCAGGGAGCCTGCTTCTCCCTCTCCCACTCCCCCTGCTTATATTCCCTCTCTTGCTATCTCTCTCTCTCTCTGTGTCAAATAAAATAAATAAATAAATAATCTGTAGATTGTTTTGGGTAGTATGGACATTTTAATACATTTGTTCTATAGTTTTCGGAGTGCATATCTTTTTCCTCCTTGGTTAAGTTTATTCCTAGGTATTTTATTCTTTTTGGTGCAACTGTAAGTGGGAATGTTTTCTTGATTTCTCTGTCTCTACTTCATTATTAGCGTATAGAAATGCAACAGATTTCTGCGTATTAATTTTGTATCCTGCAACTTTGCTGAGTTCATTTATCAGTTCTAATAATTTTTTGGTGGTGTCTGTTTGATTTTCTATATATAGTATCATGTCATCTGCAAATAGTGAAAGTTTTACTTCTTCCTTATCAATCTGGCTGCCTTTTGTTTCTTTTTTCTTGCCTGATCGCTGTGGCTAGGACTTCTAGTACTCTGTTGAATAAAAGTGGTGAGAGTGGACATCCTTATCTTATTCCTGACTTTAGAGGGAAAGCTCTTGGTTTTCACATTGAGTATGATGTTAGCCCTGTGTTTTTAATATATGGCCTTTATTACATGAGGTATATTCCTTTTAAAAATATATATTTTATTTATTTATTTGAGAGAGAGGAAGAGAGCACAAGCAGGGGGTGGGGAGTCAGAGGGAGCAAGAGAAGCAGGCTCCCTGTTGAGCAGGGAGCCCCATGCAGGGCTTAATCCCAGGACCCTGAGATCATGACCTGAGCTGAAGGCAGATGCTTAACTGACTGAGCCACCTAGGCGCCTCAAGGTATGTTTCTTCTGATCCCACTTTTTCTTCATTTTGTTGATATGGTTAATGACATTGATTGATTTGTGAATATGGAACCATCCTTGCATTCCCAAAATAAATCCCATCTGATTGTGGTGAGTGATCTTTTTAATGTATTACTGGGGTGGGTTTGCAAAATATTTTCTTGAGAATTGTGAATCTGCCTTCATCAGAGATACTGGCCTGCAGTTGTTTTTTTATGGTATCTTTATCTGGTTTTAGTATTAGGGTAATGCTAGCCTTGTTGAATGAATTTGGAAGCTTTCCTTCTTCTTCTACATTTTGGAATAGTTTGAGGAGAATAAATATTAACTCTTTAAATGTTTGCTAGAATTCACCTATAAAAGCTATCTGGTCCTGGACTTTTGTTTCTTAGGAGTTTTTTGATCAATGATATATCAAATTGACTTTTAAAAAACAGTCAGGCTTAGCTCAGGATAGACAGGTAGAGAAGTGAGCAACCAGGGTGATGCAACAGATAGGATTTTCCCAATTTCCATGACCATTATGGGAGCCCCCAGCACAGGGTCTAGTTCATTGGTAAGAAGGAGCCTGTAAGGTCATTGTCTGCCAAGGGGGAAGTTTCACCTGATTCAGGGAGCCAGGACTGTAGCCAGGAGGCCAGAGACCTTCAAAACATTCAAGAGTCTAGTAAAGCCTGCTGTCCAGGCTCAAAGGACAATTCCCAGAATCCTGTGTCAACAGAACTTGAAGACCCAAAGTAGCTTCTAGAGATGCTGAGTGGCCTCAGCCTGCAGATTTACAGCCACAGATGAGTTCAGAATGGAAACATCGCATGGGCTCTCCCAGCAGCATCGAACCATTTCCTTCAAATTTAGGGTGACCAGTTCATCTGGGCTTGCCTGGATCTCTCCCTGTATCAGCAGTTAAAGTTCCACACCCTGGGAAACTTCTCAGTCCTGGGAAGACTGGACTTGTTGGTCATCCTACAAATCTAGTTTGGCCTGATAACCCAATGGATGACTATCAGAGAAGGAAAAGTCAGAGAGATTAGAGAGAGAGAATTTTGCCCCTCTCTCAATAATAAAGTCTCATAACAGAACCCACTGAAGGCAGAATAAAAGAGTTTTCTATAAACACTGGATTTCCTTGGAATCAGGAGATTCTCTGCTTACGGATGTTCTAGCACCCAAGCTGTTCAAAATGGTAGCCACTAGCTACGTATGACTACTGAGCACTTGAAATGTGCAATTTTGAATTGAGACATGCTCAGAAAAAATGATGTGTAAAACAACTGCTAGATTTGAAGACTTACCGGAAAAAAAATAATAAAATGTGAAGTCTCTCATTAAATCTTATTATGCTTTATAATGATTACTTGTTGAAATGATAATATTCTGGATATATTGGATTAAGTTAAATGTAGTGTCAAAATCAACTTTACCAGGCTTTTTTTAAACTTCTTTTAATGTGGCTATTAAATTTTTTAATTACATGTATGGCTTACATTACATTTCTGTTGGACAGTGCTCTTCTAAAACGATTGTTCCGGCAAGAATGTCTCTATTGAGAAAGATTCTTTTTGTGTGCTATCGTTTACAAAACGAAGTTAAAACATTAATTAGTTAAAATTGTGCAAATCATGCAAAGGCCTTCGGGGAGGTTGGTAATGGGAACTGCATTGCCTTGTAGGCGTTGCCGTGGAGCTGTTTCAGGCAGAAATGCTGCCCAGAACACACTCATGCTTTCTTGTGACCGGTGACTCCAGGCCAAGCTACAGTGCATATAAAAATAACACCAATGAGTTCATTGTTCTGAACTTATGGCCAAATGGACTGCTGGCTCTTCCCATATAGTCTGAATCTTTTATGACCAAGGGATACAAAACACATTTTTTAAAGCAGTAACGAATGCAATCCAAATCTTTTTTTTTTTTTTTAACTTGAGTATTGAGCAATTTTTGGCTCTCTAAAGATGGTAACGATGAGGGTGCCTTATATTTGTATAAATTTTTCTATTTGCAAAGTTCTTTACAGCTTTCCTTTTATTTCCATTTGAATGTGACTATATATTCCCATGAGGCAATCTGAGCTGTTGTTTTATGCACATTTTACGGTTGGGAACCATCACAAGTCTTCTTAACTCTGTTGGGCGTTCTGTTGGCTACACCCAGTGCTGTGATGGAGTCTGCCCACTCACGGAAGCCGGTTAGGCACGTCTCTGCACAACCAGGGTTCCCATCACGTTGGCAGCTTCAGTGCAGCCTCAGTGTGAACATGGATATCACAGTACTGGGCAGATGCTACCGACCCGATTCGTTTATTTTGTTGTTTGGTTATGTTCTGGACTGCCAGTCATTAAACATTTACGAGCACACTGCTAGGTGTTCCCCCAAGGTCAAGAGCACTTTAGGATGAGAAAACCAGCTTTAGAAAACTTGAATAGGACCCCAGTGCTCTGAGTTCCAGCACAGAATTCTATAGAGATTAGATTCTTTTAAGGTGAAAAGAGTCCTGCTTACCCAGAGGAGGCAAAGCCACACTCAGGTAGACCCGAGCCTGTGCTTCACATGAAAAGAGGGAAGTCTCCCTCCCAGCTCCCCCACAGTTGTTGGCTCCTCGGTCTTGCTGTTGTTTGTCTCTCCCTCCCAACCCTTCTTTCTGTCCTTCTTTTCTGTTGATCTCTCTCTGCCTTTGCATGTGTGTCTTGTAAGGGAGAAAGAACACATTTCTGGGTTCTTAGCTAAGACCCTTGCAGTAAAAAACAGATGAACAAGAGAAAAACAAACAAGTTTATTAACACATATACCTTATCTATATGTGGAAGAAACCTGGAAAGATGAGGAACTCCCCAGCGTGGCTCAGAATTCAGAATTAAATATCATCTTAATAGAAAAAGGGGAAGAGGAAGAGAGGCCACTTGGGGAGAAAAAGTGATCTGGGGGAAAGATGAACAGGCCCTTAGAATAAAAAACGGGAGAGAGGGCCATTTGTAACAAAACTTGAAGTTTCCTCTCCCATGACAAGAGTCAGTCTTCTTGGGTTGATGAAACTCCCTGGATGGGAATTTATGACAGTTGAACTCCCTTTGGACAATGTATTTTTAGGCAGACAGGAGGCATTCAGAGAAAACTTCCCCCTGCATTTGCTGTTGTTGGGGTACCTAGAGCTCAAAATCATCAGTATCCCAAAAATCACGAGTTTGGGGACACCACGTCTGGACTTCCTGCGGTCATATGTGGGGGTGACCCATTCTAGTACCCTTCAGTCTCTGTCATCCACACACAAATACCCCATTTTTACTGCCTAGGTCACTATGGGATAGAAGCTAGAAATTCAAGAACCAAATGACAGCCCTGCCATTCCTTCATCCAAAAAAAGCTGGCACAAAACGTTTCATTGCCTTCAGTGGGAAAAAAAAAATCGGGTACTAAATTCCCTGGTGAGGGGAGAAAACTTTGAAACTGGTTAAGAAATGAGA
Organism: Mustela nigripes; assembly: GCF_022355385.1. Classification (NCBI taxonomy): domain Eukaryota; kingdom Metazoa; phylum Chordata; class Mammalia; order Carnivora; family Mustelidae; genus Mustela; species Mustela nigripes. Next base: position 114,670,961 of record NC_081575.1, on the reverse strand, counting down.
CACTGGATGTAAAGAACTGTATATACCTAAAATGAAAACATTTCAGTCATCTGTGGTTGTCTCATACCACATCAAGCCTAGTTTTTTTCCCCCGTTACTTCATTATTTCCAAACAAGAGAGCCAGATTAGATAATCACATACAAATTTCAGATTGCGCTTGCTTAACTAAAGTTTGCTCTTGCCACTCACTGGAAACAAGCTGCTAGGAGACGAGTTATTCTAAATGCACACCTCTGGGCTGTCATTTGGCTTTAATTCAACTCCTCATCCCCCACGCATCAGTGAACTAAGAAAAATGCTTTGGGAATGCTTCTAACTCTAAACTTCAGTTAATTCTCAAGTTTGCATATTAGCCCGAAATCAGTCAGTGCCAAAAATAAAAATAAAAATAAAAAAGGCCAAGAACCAGAGGTCTCAAACTGTATGCCATTGATCCATAAACAGATGGCCAGATGTTGTCTTATCACAGTGCCTCTCTACGTATGTTGCTAAGGAAAAGCTGACATTGAAAAATTAGGAAGCTTTTGGGCACCTGGGTGGCTCAGTGGGTTAAGCCGCTGCCTTCGGCTCAGGTCATGATCTCGGGGTCCTGGGATCGAGTCCCGCATCGGGCTCTCTGCTCAGCGGGGAGCCTGCTTCCTCCTCTCTCTCTCTCTGCCTGCCTCTCTGCCTACTTGTGATCTCTCTCTGTCAAATAAATAAATAAAATCTTTAAAAAAAAAAAGAAAGAAAGAAAAATTAGGAAGCTTTTGATAAAAGTACAGATTTGGGGCTTTTCTTTAGGGGTCAGAAGCTGTCATAATGGACAGGCGCTCCCTCGAAGTAAGGGTAGGTAGAGCTTTACTCCTTTCTGTTACTCGTTTGCCTTGGAGGCCCATTTAGGTTTGCAACCCTGCAATAGAACCCCCCCCCCAAAAAAAAGCATCTTACACCCTAAACTGATAAGAAGTAAAGGCCTAAATCACGTCATGTCCCTTTTTGGATTTTCTTTCTTTTTTTCTATCTTTCTTTCTTTCTTTTTTTTTTTTTTTAAGATTTTTTTATTTCTTTATTTGACACAGAGAGAGAGATCACAAGTAGGCAGAGAGGCAGGCAGAGAGAGAGGGGGAAGCAGGCTCCCTGCTGAGCAGAGAGCCCTATGCGGGGCTCGATCCCAGGACCCTGGGATCATGACCTTAGCCGAAGGCAGAGGCCTAACCCACTGAGCCACCCAGGCACCCCGTTTTTGGATTTTCAAGACCCCCTATGTTCAGGTTTGCAGCTGGCCTCTCTAACCCAGCGACGATTACGGTTAGGGATCCACTGCAAGACAAAAGCTTTCTTGTGACAGTGGTGACATCTAACATGAACTGATGGGAAGCTGTGTATTGTCTTTATTTTTCCCATTTAGCAAGGACATTCATGCACGTAGCTGCAGAAATATGATGCATTCGACTCTCTGGTATTGCCCCCGACCCTGCTGGCCATGTTTGGTACCATATGGCCCCGACACATTACCTTTTAAAAGTCCCCCAAATCCTGCAGTCCAAGCATATCTCACCCTGGAGGTTTCTGACAAGGACCTGGACAGAAATAAGACACTCAGAACAGTGTCATCATTTAGGAAGTACTAGATAACTGATTGCTGTTAAATCAGTTAAAACAGATAACTAAATACTGTTCCCAGTCCTTAAGGAGTTTATAAGTAGGGAACAGGGGTCACAAAAGTACAAATGGGGGCGCCTGGGTGGCTCAGTGGGTTAAAGCCTCTGCCTTCGGCTCAGGTCATGATCTCAGGGTCCTGGGATCAAGCCCCACATCGGGCTCTCTGCTCAGCTGGGAGTCTGCTTCCTCCTGTCTCTCAGCCTACCTCTCTGCCTACTTGTGATCTCTGTCTATCAAACAAATAAATAAAATCTTTAAACAAAAAAAAAAAAAGAAAGAAAGAAAGAAAAAAAGTACGATGGCGATACTGTGGCTAGAAATGGCCTCTGCATGCTGGTCAACGGTAGCTTCTTCGTGGCAGGAAGAGGAAAGTAGTTTTAAGCATATGGTGGTCTAATATTGCATTTTAAATGGCTTGCCACACTGATCTGTGATGAATTCAGCACACACACACACACACACACACACACACACTGCCATTGCTCAAAGCATTTAATAAAGTCTATTATAAACAGAACCATGAGTTGGGAGCAGTACTTGGGTGGAAAAGGGAGCAGGACCACCCAGTGCCAAAAAGAGTGGCCATGAGAGTGGGTGAATAACAGAGATGGGCCTTGGATTAGGCAGAACCAGGAGGATTAAACAGAGGGACCCTGGGCTTTCAAAATTATGTGTGAATTTTCACTTTAGTCTTCAACGCAAGGTGGAAGTGTGTAGAGAGCTTCCCAGTGCTGACACTTGGGTTGTTTATATCAGTACCATTACTGCACAGCTGATGTCACCATGTGCAGAAAAACTTTAATCTTTCTACCTCCCTGCACTGAAGGACAACCCCCTACCTTCCTCAGTGCTTTGAAAGCACTGTCAACATAATAGTAACCTTTGTTACAAATTTTTCTTAAATAATGTATTTGTATATGTGTATGTCTCTGTCTGTATTGATATGTATATGTGTATATAGTCTATATTTTTTTCTTCTCCTGGATAAGGATAAAAATTTCTCAAGACATCCCTATCAAAATACCAAGAGCATTTTTCACAGAACTAGAACAGATAACCCTATAATCTGTATGGAACCACAGAAGACCCCAAGTAGCTAAAGCAGTCCTGAGAAAGAAGAATGAAGCTGGAGGTATCGCAATCCCAGAGTTCAGCACACACTACAGAGCTATAGGAATCAAAACACTGTGGCACTGGCACAGAAACAGACACATCCATCCACAGAACGTAATAGGGAACCCAGAAATAAACCCATGCTTCCACGGTCAATTAATCTACAACAAAGGAGGAAAGGATGTCCAATGGGAAAAAGATAGTCTCTTCAACAAATGGTGTTGGGAAAACAGGACCACTTTCTAACACCATACACAAAATAAACTCAAAATGGATGGAAGATCTAAACAGGAGAGCTGAAACCATAAAATTCCTAGGAGAGAGCGCAGGTGACAGTTTGTGTGACTTTGGTAATAGCACCATTTTTCTACATGTGTCTCTTCTGGCAAGGGAAATAAAAACAAAAATAAACTATTGGGACCACACACACACACACACACACAACTTTTACACAGAGAAGGAAACCATCAACAAAACAAAAAGTCAACCTATTGAATAGGAGAAAATATTTGCAATAATGAAGACCTTATACAAATTCAACACACACACACACACACAAAACCAATCCAATTACAAAATGGGCAGAGGACCTGAATAGACATTTTCCCAAAAGAAGACATCCAGATGGCCAACAGGCATGTGAAAAGATGCTCAGCATCACTCATCATCAGGGAAATGCAAATCAAAACCACAATGAGATTATCAGACCAGTTAGAATGGCTAAAATAAAAATGACAAGAAATAATAGTGTTGGCAGGGGTGTGGGGACAACGGAACCCTCGTGCACTGCTGGTGGGAGTGTAAATTGGTACAGACACTGAAAAACCGTATAGTGGTTCTTCAAAAAATTGAAAATAGAAATACCATATGATCCAGTAATTCCGCCACTGGGTATTTACCCAAAGAAAACAAAAATACCAAATTGAAAAGATATGTGCACCCCTACATTTACTGTAGCATATGTACAGCAGCCAGAGTATGGAAGCAATGTTAGGTGTCCATCAATAGATGAATGGATAAGGAAAATGTAACAGGTACATACACATGCCACACAATGGAATATTACATAGCCGTTAAAACGGAGATCATGCCATTGGCATCAAAATGGGTGGACCTAGAGGGTATTATGCTACATGAAATAAGTCAAACAGAGAAAGACAAATACCATGTGATTTCACTCATAAGTGGAATCTTAAAAAAAGAAAAATTGGATAAAAAAACCAAAAGCAGAATCAAACCTATAAATACAGAGAATAAACCAACTGCTGCCAGAGGAGAGAGAGGTGGGGAGTTGGGCAAGATGGGTGAAGGGAAGAGGGGGCCACAGGACTCCCGTTATGGAATGAGTAAGCATAGGGAACACAGTCAGTGATATTGTAGTAGTGATATAATGGAACGGACGGTAGCTACACTTGTGGTGAACACAGCATGCCCTGTAAACCTGTCAAGTCACTAAGTTGTACACCTGAAACTAATGTAACGTTGTGTCCACTCTACTCAGAATTCATGCGCTCAATGATGGCAAAAGAAAAAAAAAAATTCTCAAGGCAGAGACAGTAGCATCATTGATTTGTCACTCCAAAGTCTCAGAAGACATTCAGTCAGTGTTTGTTGAATGACTTATATAGTCAACTTGACTCAGCTCATCTTCGTTTCACTCTGCTGCCTCTCAAGGAGTGGAAACTCTAGCCTTTGAAGGACCAAGGGCCTCTCTAGGTGGTCGTGGACAGGGCCACAGAACTCAGGCAAAAACTACTTCAGGCAGTTCCCTAAGGCCCTGGGTTGTTGGGTCAGTCCCATTTGGTAACAATGCCATAGAATAGCTCCAGGAGTCATGGGCCTCTCTTTTAGAGTCTTCAGCTTGGATGACTCCCCACTCAGATGGTTTCCTTGGCTTTTCCTCTGTTTAATTTTAGTTCGTCTGTTGCTCTAGCTTCACCTTTATCCCTTCTTTCCCCTAAGAACTTTGTTGAACCTTCTTCTGTTCTTTTTGTCCCCATTGTATCTCCACTCTTATTTAGTGTCTTTGCACATAGTTCCTGGTCCAGTGATGAAACCCATCTCCAAATCAACATTCATTCATTCACTAGTTTATGTATCAAGTATTCAGCACCCACGATGTGCTGGTGAAAAGAGCGAAAAGCAGACGTGGTCCCTACTTTCATGGAATTCACAATTTCATGAGGGATTCAAGCTTAATCAAATAAATGTGCAAATAAGCATATATGGTTGCAAACCTCAGAAAGCCTATAACCAAGGCAGCTGACCTAGACCAGAGGTTGGGCAGGGCTTGCGTGAGGAAATGCCCTGAGTGCCGAGCCATGAAGGGTAATGAGGCCCTGGGCGAAGAGAAATGGCAGAGGATTCCAGATAAAAGGAAGACTGTGTTCTTGAGGTCCTGCAACAGGCAGGAGGAAAGCATGACCAAGGAATAGACCAGTCAGTGTGGTAAGAACCCAGACAGCGGGCCACTGAGGAAATAAGGGCCAGACACCACTGGGTCTCATCATCATGGTAAGAATGAACCCAAATGAGAAATCTCAAATGTGCCCCAAAAGGGAGTACAATTGTCACACACACATTATTACTGAACAGCACCACTTACTTCCAAAGGAAAAGCTACTAGACAATAGAAATGCATTTTATGGTTGTTGTTGTTTTTCCCTATGTAGTGATGACAGATTTGCCTCTCTCCTTGGGTGAAGAGAAGTTCTAGAAAATTATTGTCGAACTCGCTCTGAAGGTATTCTGGTTCGTTCTAGTGTGTTTGAAACGCTCAGTGGAAAAAAGTTTAAAACCCACTCACCACCCCCTGTAAGTCAAATTGAGCTGAGCAGACTATAAAATTACAGGCTCTGGGGAAACAGAGACTCCGTTCTAATTGCCCATTGATCAAAGAAGAGAAAGAGAATAAAAAGAAGTGCGTTGTTAGCATCTCTGCTGAAATCGTTTCTCTTCCTGATTGGAAGGTAATTGTAACAAGATGAGGCATGAGCATGTCATATATGTAGCATGACCGTGGTGTGGTTTCGTGAAAATTCTAGCTGGAAGATGAACAGAGCCACATCCCTCGTGAGTGGCTCTGGCCTGGTGATGATCAGGCTTTGAGAGGCAGCCCTTCCACTTATAAAGACATGTGGGGAGGAAATTCCGGCTGAAACATCGATCACGTTAAAGAATATTTGAATTTCAGAGCCTCTGCTGGTCTCTGTACTGCTGGGAGTTCACATCTGGTGTTAGAGGCCATTTTATTTATGGCAGCATCTAGCTGTGCCAAGCATGCCCCTAGATCTTGCAAGTGGGGAACAAAGCTGTTCTGATTGATAAAGTCCCAGGGCAGGGAAAATCCTTGTGGGTTGTATTGCCTTTAGGAAAATGCTTTCTTCCTAAAAGTGTATCGGAAGTATATTGTCTACAATAAATTTGGTTCTTCCTTGGGACATATGTTTTGTTCAAGAACTGTTTTTGCCCAATTCTAGCAGAGAGTGGCCATCCATTCCAGATGGTTCTACTAAGGCCCTATACCCTTCTGCTGTTGTTACTTAAACTGAGAAGGTCCAGCTTGAGGAAACCATTGTAGATTAGAGTATTTTATCTGTGGTTGCCCAGGTGTGAAGTGGTGGTGGATCATAAGATTAAATGGAAGCATACGGATTGGGGAAGAGATTTCGTTGGAAGTAGGGCTGACTGAGACTCACACAATAAATGATTAAGGCTCTGAGGATGGAAGGAGAAGGCAGTTCTCATCTAAAGGTTCAACTGGAGAAGGATTTGTTTCCAAATTCACATAGTCATTGGCAGTGTTCTGCTCCCTGTGGGTTGCTGGACTGAGGGCCTCCATTGCCTGTGGGCTGTTAGCCGGAGGCTGCCCTCGGCTCCTCACTGTGTGGTCCTCTCCAAATGACAGCACACATGTTGGCAGCTTGCTTCTTCAAAGCCAGCAAGGGAGAGTCTCGTAGCAAGACAATTAAAATCCTGTCACCTTTGCCATCTTCTGTTGCTTAAGAACAAGCCACGTGTACTTACACCCGAGGGAGGAGGATTATGGAACAGAAGGAATTCCAGGAGCTGGGGGTCAAGAGGCCCTACCCTAGAATCGGTCTGGCTCAGGCAGAAAAGTTGGAGAAGCAAAACGTTAAGCTTTCAATATCTTAGCTGTAATCATTTATCAGTCAAGAAACGGATTCGGTGCTGGTTATATGTGCAGAGTACAATATGGCAGAAGTAGAGACTTTCCCTTCATGGGTCAAGACACAACCTGTTTGAAAGGGAACAGGTAACACTACGCCAACTTGAATAATAATAATTGTGTTGTTTCTGAATCCTTCTGTTGAAAATGTAAGAGCAACTGGAAGAGAAGGGCCTTAGCACTGCAAACATGAGGGAGGGACAGAAGCTGTAGGAAGCGTCTGGAATTGGTCGGGAAAATTAATGAGAAAACAAAGAGGAGAGAGAGGCTCCGACTCGTCTCCCCTCTGAAAATACAAGCGTCCTGTTCCATCTCTAACTCATCGATGCAGTTCATTCCCTCGCCCAGATTTTGTCAGACTTCCAAGTTCTGAGAGAGTATTGTTTGTCCGTGAGGTGATCCTGCGTAGTAGCTGCTTCTGTGGACCCTGCCGCCCACTGCTTGGCTCTGGTCTCCCGCACCCGTCCCTTATCAACAGGGCAAGTAGTCACACCCTGTGAATGCTTGGACTATAAAATAGGATCATAAGAACACCTACTGCCCAGAGCTGATGAACACGCTGCATCATGGAACAAGCCGCAACATGGAACGTGCTTCGCCCAAACACAGCAAATGCTTCCTAAAGGGAAGTTACTGCTGCTGTTCTTTGAACCAGCGTTGCTTGGGTGTCTGTCATGGGTATGATTAGACCATCTCTTTCACCAACCAGCTTATCCTAGGACTACTTGCAGACTTCATCATGGGCTCCCATATTTGACGATGACCATTGCGATGGCCTTGGTAATGAAATACTTGGCCTATCTCAAGCATTTTCTTTTCTCAAGGGGGGAAAAAAAAAGCCCTGACTCAGTGGATCATAAAGGTCTATATTGATCTAAAATGACTGTAATTCATTGCAACAGCACTTAATGGATGTGGTTCATCCAGTTAATTCCGCCTCCCTCTTACCCTCAAGGAGAAAAGCTCTCCAGTCCTTTGTTGGTCATGGAGAGGTAATTAGCGTCTCCAGAAGGTCTGACCTGTAATGTAAAATCTCTCTCACCCATCGTGGTAGCTCCCCTTTCTGCCTTCTGACTGTGAAATTCAACCACATGTTTATCCTTCATTTTGTCTCTCCCTTAGAAGGTCAAACTAGACTCATGGTCATCATTCCAGTATTTAAAATCCTTTCGTTACAGTAACCCTAGGCCCTAGAGAAGGCCTTACAGTCTGAGGTTTGTTACTCGGTTTGGACGTGAACTTCTGACGTAGCACCTTCCTGCTCAAGGTGGTAGCTCACTGCCACACTCCGAGCTACATTTTTGTCTTTGCTTTACCAAATCTGTTGCCTACTGGTATTCTGCAAAGCTGAGTGGAAAGCAGCGCTTCTCAGACTTTAATCCCCTGGGAATCTTGCTGAAGTTCAGATTCTGATTCCGTGGGTCTGGGGTAGGACCCAAGATTCTGCATTTCTGACAAGCTTCCAGGTAGGGATGCTGCAGGTCAAAGGAACACAACTTTGAGTAAAAAGGATTTAAAGGACAGGTGCCAAAACCAGTTGCAAACCCCAACTGAAATGAGCCTCTTGGGAGATTCCAAACCACTCTCAACTGTGCAGTCTGCACTTAAGGCTGAAATTCAATCCTGGCTGCCCAGTGAGCACCACCTGTCATAACGTTGCCTAAACAGAGGTGTCCTGTGGCTGATGGCACCTAAGAAGGAACGTCGGCATTATTTATAATCTGTCTTTTAAAAACAAAAGCCGTCCTTGAGCCAAAGGGATGTCACTTCATATTTCTGGTTGTAAAAATTGGATTTGGGTAGGGGGAGGAAGGAGAAATATCATTAATCTTCTATTTATGCTCAGAAAAGAATATGCATCCTATCCCCCAGCTCTGATCTTGAGGCCATTTCCTGAGGGCATGTGTTTTTTTCACCTTCTGCCAAGAGCAACAGATGACCACAGATGGGCCCAGAGATGGGTTTGAATGAGCTGTGATCTTTCAGAGCCCATATTAAGTGGTTGCAAAAAATGCCCTATGAAATCTATGGGTTGAGCAATTTTTTTTTAAGATTTTATTTATTTATTTGATAGCGATCACAAGTAGGCAGAGAGGCAGGCAGAGAGCGAGGAGGAAGGAGGCTCCCTGCTGAGCAGAGAGCCCGATGTGGGGCTCGATCCCAGGATCCTGAGATCATGACCTGAGCCGAAGGCAGAGACTTTAACCCACTGAGCCACCCAGGCGCCCCTGGGTTGAGCAATTTTAAAGCCAATTCCCGAAAATGGGAGAGAGAATGACTGACATATCCCCATCTCTACATGATTTGAGAAGAAAGGAGAATCCAGCATGCCCTTTAGAATTATGTATCACAAGCTTAGGTCGGTGTCCAAATCACTGGGAACTTTAAAAACACTGATGCTGGAGTCTTACCTGCGCAGTCTGATGTAATGGCCTAGGGTGGGCCCAGGTGGTTCTGATGGGCAGCCAAGGCTGCCAATCACTGTTCTAGACCAGTGAGTCTCAAAATCGAGCATCCAGATTACCTGGAAGGCTCTTTAAAACAGATTCCTAGATCCTAGGCCCAGAGTTCCTGATTTAGTAGGCTTGGGATAAACCTGAGAATACGAATTTCTAATAAGTTAAGCAGGTGCTGCTGCTGTTGGTGGTCTTAAACATTAGAACACTCTTCTGGCCCCGGGGTGGGTCAGTTCTGACCTTGAGATCAAATCCTGCCCTCCCGCTCTTTTTCTGCACATACTTTTACTGGAACACACCCTCTACCATTTGTTTACATAATGCCTAGTTGAGTCTTCACAGCAAAGACCCTTTGGCCAGTAAGTCCTAAAACATTTACTGTCTGGTCTTTTACAGAAAAAGTTTGCCAACCCCTGCTCTGGGTGCAAGGGGTTTTCAACAGGGGAAGTTCATTATCTATCTTCACATTTTTACTCTGTAGAGAGCTGGGTTACGAGAAGTGTTGTTAGCCACAGGAAGACAGAACAGAAGGGGAAAGGGGCCCCAGGGAAAGGGATCACGAAGGTGTTTCAAAATTTACCAGACTACAGTATCACCCCCTCTCTCTTTAAACGAACTCATGATGAAAATATATTTGTTATTCGTTTAGCCCAGTGGTTCTCAAAGTGTGGGCCCTGCCCCGTGGCATCACCATCACACGGAACTTGTTGGAAATGCAAATTTTCAGGCCCCACGTGAGATCAACAGTTCCAGAAACGCTGGGGGTAGAGCCCGGCAATCTGTTGGAGCCAAGTGACTTTGATACATGCTCAAGTTTGAGAACCACTAACACAGGGCTCCCTCGAGATGACAAAGCAGATGCGCTTTATTTAACCCGCAATCACAAGATGAAAACAGTCTTGCCTTGTTCTCTTGAGTTAATTCATCACTAAGTTTCTGAACCTATCAATTTCCATGAAAATCTAAACAAGTGGTATGACTTCTTAAAGAAATACTCAGGTTAATCCAAACAACCAGAAGTCAAAGGCAGGCACCAGTTAGAGCAGGGTCTCAAAGGTTAGGATAACACCACCAAAAGGAGGGTTTGTGAGGACCCAGATGGCCGGGCTCCTCCCGGACTTCCTGATTCAGGGGCTTTCGGGCGGACCCTGGTGATTTGCATTTTTAACAAGTTCCCAGGGGCTGCTGATGCTCCCGGTCCAAGGACCACGCCCTGAAAACTGCTGAGTTGAAGTATTACCTTCAGTATTATGTAGAAAATGGACTTTCTTACAAGCTCTGAGCGTCCAAGAAGAGCATGAAGGGGTATGTGGTGGGTCTAAGGAAGACTCGGCGTTTTTCCTAAACCTTTGTCCAAGCATGAGAGCAGAAAAGAAAGGCTGAGGTGGTGCTCTGGGATTTGAATCACGGGGAAACCCCAGTTGCAAAATCCTGCGTTTCTTCGGACAGGTAGCAGATTGGAAGTCGGAGCTAGCAGCAGGGGGCAAATTATTTTCTTCTCTGGGAAGCTGTAATTAGTGCAGACTTGACATTGCTTGGAAGCTCCAGCTGGCTTGAGTAGCTGTTTTCCATATTAGAACTGTTTGTGAAGCAGGAGAAGTTGAAAGGAGCGCCTACACCATCACGGCGATGGGAAATCAAAGACATTCTGAAAGTACAAAGCTAAAAGTTCACAGGCTGATAGCAGATGAGTCCCAAGCGCGCGGTCTCTCATTGGCCCATGTGCTTTCTGCTGTCTTAATTGCTCCCCACCTTTCGAACCTGCCGCGCTGGTATCGTACTGGGCGGCTGGCAAGCTTTCTGTCTCTGCGTCCCTTGGCTTGGCTTTCCTTTCTGTTCCCTCCATTCCCAGGCATGCTTTTGGTGGCCACAAGCTTTCCCAGTTTGTCTTTGCAGTAACCTTGACCAATAAGAACTTCTCTTCCCCAGTCATTGAAATCCGAGTCCGGGGATTGGCTCTGGTGGGATTGGCTTTGGTCTATGCTTTTCCCCCGGATCATTCAGCCCTATGGATGGACACTTCTGGGATTGTCCCTGGTTGCTCTGGATGGTGTCACCCTTACCCTCGGCCTTAACCCAGACCCCTTGGCCTGGGAGTGGCAAAGGTATGGTCTCTAGAAGACAACCAGGGGAAGGGGTGCTAAGAGGTACCCCCACAGTGGTCCACTTCAGCCTCTCTTCTTTGGGGGAATGGGACACAACTGCTTTCTTGAGACTCAGGAGCAAAGTGTCTTATGTTAGCCTTCATTTTTAGAATCCTCAGGTCGTGCAGAGGGTTTTGAATGGCAAGAGAGTGAGGAAGAGCTTGAACACTTCTATTCCTAGTAGAGAGCTGATACCAAGATTTTGGAGCCACATAATGGTGTAACAGTAATATATTTTGATGGAGGGGTCCCTGGGTGGCTCAGTGGGTTAAGCCTCTGCCTTCACTCGGGTCATGATCTCAGGGTCCTGGGATCAAGCCCCACGTCGGGCTCTCTGCTCAGCAGGGAGCCTGCTTCCCCCTTCTCTCTATGCCTGTCTCTCTGCCTATCTATGATCTCTGTCTGTCAAATAAATAAATAAAATATTTTTTAAAAATATATATTTTGATGGAATCAATTGAATTTGTTTTATAAGGAAACTTGAGAAGCAGGGACACCATTGAAGGGACTGTTGATATAGGGCAGAAGTAGGGTGACATGAAAAGGGGGCTCGGAAGCGGATGGGAGGAAACGTACTTGGTAGGCAATGTCTTAACCCTAGGAAGCTGAAAGACATGTTAGGGACAGACATAAACTGCATGCATTCACTACCTTGGGCTGGAGTTAATAGGCTGCAGGTTTAGATCTTTCTGGCTTAGCCAGGAGAGCCACTACTGAACCAGGTTCTGCTCCGCAGTCGGCCATGGGCACTGGTACTCCCTGACACCCCAAACTCCCACGCCTCTTCCTACTTCTTGGCCTAGGCTCAACCTAGATCACTAATTTGTGCTTCTGTTACATTTCTCCCCTTCAGAGATGTTTATCTTATTTTTTTAACATGGCTTTACATTTTGTTTTGTTTTGTTTTTTTAAGATTTTATTTATTTGAAAGAGAAAGAGCATGAGTGTGGTGAGGGGCAGAGGCAGAGGGAGAAGCAGACTCCCCCGCTGAGCAGGAAGCATGATAACAGGGTTTGATACCCAGACTCCAGGATCATGACCTGTGCTGGAGGCAGACGCTTAACCAACTGAGCCACCCAGGTGCTGCTGGCTTTATGTTTTTTTGGTATTAGTTTTATCTTTAACTTGATGTGAAATTTGGAACTGAGTCTTCAAACTGTAAACCGAAAGTCTGCTGATTCATTCCAGTTCTGGCTGCCCACTGTTGTCCTGTCCTTTCAAAAGTGAAGTGAAGAGCAATAATAATAATAATAATAATAATTAGAAATAATTGACTTTATAAAAAATAAAGTTGTCCAACTTATTTTACACTTGTAGGTTTTAAAAATGCTGTGATGAGAGCCAGAGCCGTCACAGGTGATAGTAAAGTAATTTTCCACGTGTGCTCTGTGAATGATGAATAACTGTGCGGACTGTAGGAAGGAGGACATGGAGAATTTGACTGCAAATATGAAGAGCTTACGCTTTTCGTTAGTAGAGGAACAAAGCCCACGTAGGGTGTCCTGGGAGGGCAGGGACAGGTGCCAACTGATACCACCACTGAATTTGTCACTTTGATCATCATTCAGTAGTGGGCCTCACTTGGTGATTTTCACAAGTCAGTTAGAAGGGACGGGGTCCCAGATCTTCCAGTTGTGCACAACTGTTGTCCGGTCGTCTCCCTGTTAGTGCCTTTGGCTTTCGCTGTCTGGTTCCACAAGATGCCTGCGTGGGTGAGCCTAAATGGAAGAAAAAACTGGATAGGTTATATCGTGGGTGTATTTTTGCAAATGTGGTATTTCAGCAGCCTGGAGAATTACCAAGGCAAAAGAGATGATTCTGCAGGCAAATTTAATTACTTTTAAAGAACAAGCAATTCCAAATTCCAAGTCTCAGGTGAGGTTCTTATTGACTCTCTCGGGTGTTTAAACAGGTTACTTTCCCTTAGAAATCTTGGCTTAGGGGAAAGAAATAGAGCTGATTTAGAGTTTCTCTGAGTGTTTTTTAAATTATAGAGGCACTAGAGGCTTACGAAAATTATTCAAAACAGTGGTTTAGAAATTATAAAATGCAAGCCTTCAGCTTGAGGAATTCATCCCTCATCTCACTTTTTAGGGTAGCTTGTTAACAGAGCTTTCAGTCCATTTTCTGTGACTACATCTATATCTATAATTATATCTACAGCTGTGGCAGTACTTCTCAACCGGATGTGATTGTGCCCGCCCCCCCACCCCTCACAGACACTCGAGAATGTCTGGAGACAGTTTTGGTTGTCACAGGAGGGACGGCAGTACTGGCATCTAGCGGGTGGAGGCCAGGCATGCTGTTGAACATCCACAATGCACAGGGCACCCCCACCACGACAAATCATATGGCACAAAATGTCAGGAGTGTTGCTGTTGATAAACCCTAATCTACAGGTTTTCTTCATATAGGAAAACTTGAGAGGAAGTTGGTGGTGGAGGAGGAGGGCCCTAGGTTCGTCTTGCCCCGTGAATGCAACTAGATTAACTATCAAGTTATTGTAAATGCCCCACGAAGCGACCTGGAGACTGACAGAACAAATTCCACAAATAAAGGGAGAGAAGAGGCCACACTGAAGAAGGTAGGCAGGGCAGCCGTGTGGTTTGGGGAGAAATGCATCATAGGTGCTATAGAGGGGAGGGAGCCTTGGTCACAGAGAAGGGTGAGAGAGAGAGGGGGGAGCACAGAGGGGAACACACAAGGAGAACTTTTTCCCAAAGCCACTGGCCTGGAAAACAAGAGGTCCAACTTTCCTGAGTTCTTACAACCAGTAGGGCTTAAAGCCTAGAGTTTTAAAGACCACCAGGCTTGTGTGTGATAGAGCCCAGAGGGCACAGTACTGCTCCTGGGGAAAAGGCAGACAAACAACCCAGGGCAGACAGCATGCCAACAACGATCTGAAGACCTCCTGGGACACACAGTGGGGGAGATTATTGGCTGTTCTCGGAGCACAACCCTGAGAGGCAGGGTTCGCAGAGATGGCTCTCTAGGGACAAAGGAGCTGGCTGGGGCCATTTCCCTCCCCGGACCCTCAGCGTAAACACAGAGCCGCCGGTGGGAAGCAGGGCAGTGCAGCTACTGGCTCCCTGCTTACTTACACCAAGTCCCACACCCCTGCACTCTGGCAGGATTACTCTTCTCAGTCAACTTGTCTCGGTCCCAGCATGGTGGGCCCCTCCCCCAAGAAAACCAGCACAAACCCTTACCCGCACCATGTCTCCAAACCAGAGAGTCCTGCAGGGTCTCAGTTCTGGTGGAGTTGGTGTCAGGTCTCATTTGACAAGCAGACTAAAGCACATCTAGTTAAAACTCACCACATTCAAGCCAGGGACCAAAAATTGCCCACAGCAGGCAAGGAGACCCTCTGTAGACGACTGTCTTAAGAATGGAGCAGCCAAAATACAATAGCACACAATGGAGACACGTTCTGAAGTGCCAGGACCTGGGCACTACATGACCTCCTGTTCATAACACCATTACTTGAAGGAGCAGGAGCCATAACTGGCTTTCCTAACACAACGAAAAAGGCAGAGACTTAAACAAAATCCCAAGATGGAGGATTTTATCTCAAATGAAAGAACAAAACAAGGCCATGGCCAGAGAGCTAAGTGAAACAGATACGAGTAACATGCCTGATGGAGAATTTAGAGCAACAATCATAAGGATACTCACTGGGCTTGAGAAAAGAATAGAAGACCTCAGTGAAACCCTTACAGAGGTAAAAGAGTTAAACAATTAATCAGAGATAAAGTGTTGGGGCGCCTGGGTGGCTCAGTGGGTGAAGCCTCTGCCTTCAGCTCAGGTCATGATCCCAGGGTCCTGGGATCGGGCCCCGCATAGGGCTCTCTGCTCGGCGGGGAGCCTGCTTCCTCCTCTCTCTCTCTGTCTGCCTCTCTGCCTACTTGTGATCTGTCAAATAAATTTTTTAAAAATCTTAAAAAAAAAAAAAAAAAGAATGCAATGAATGAGTTTGGAAACAAGCTTGATGCCGTGAACAGCAGGCTGGCAGAAGCAGAGGAATTATTGACCTAGAAAACAAAAATAATAGAAAATACTAAAGGCGAACAAAAGAGAGAAAGAAGAATTACGCAGCACGAGAATAGATGTAGTAAACTCAGTGACTCCATCAGACATAATAACATTCATCTTACAGGAGTCCCAGTGGAAGAAGAGAGGGAAAAGGGGGCAGAAATATATTTCAAGAAATAATAGTAGAAAATTTCCCTAATCTGGAGAAAGGAAACAAACCTCTAGATCCAGGAGGCAAAGAGAACCCCCATCAAAATCAACAAAAGCAGGCTAACACCGAGACCTGTTGTAATTAAATTTGCTAAAGATAGTGATTTTAAAAAAATCTTAAAAGGAGCAGGACAAAAGAAGTCCTTAATTTACAAGGGAAGAAATGTAAGGCTACCTAGAGATTTCTCAACAAAAACTTGGCAACCCAGAAGGGAGTGGCATGATCTATTCAAAGTGCTGAATGGGAAAACCTGCAGCCAAGAATGCTCTATCCAGCAAGGCTGTCATTCAGAATAGAAGGAGAGCTAAGGAGTTTCCCAGACAAACAGAAGCTGAAAGTGTTCATGACCACCAAACTGTCTTGGCAAGAAATATATTTTTTAAGATTTTATTTATTTATTTGAGAGAGAGAGAATGCATAGTGGGGGAACGGGCAGAGGGAGAAGGAGAAGCAGACTACCAACTGAGCAGGGATCCTGATGCAGGGCTCAATCCAAGAACCCCGAGATCATGACCTGAGCTGAAGGCAGATGCTTAACCGACTGAGCCACCTGGGTGCCCCAGCCCTGCAAGAAATATTAAAGGAGACTCTTTGTTGGGAAAGGAAAGACCAAAAGTGACCAAGACAAGAAAACATCAGAGAAAATCTCCAGAAACAATGACAAAACAAGTAATAAAATGGCAATAAATACATATCTATCAGTAATTACTTTGAATGGACTTACTGGAATGGACTAAATGCTCCAATCAAAGACCTGGGGTTTCCGAATGTATTTAAAAAAAAAAAAAAAAAAAAAAAGAACTGTCTGTACGCTGCCTACAAGAGACTCATTTTAGACCTCAAGACACCTGCAGATTGAATGTGATGGGGTGGGGGAACATTTACCACACAAATGGATATCAAAAGAAAGACAGAATAGCATACTTACATCAAACAAACTAGTGTTTAAAACAAAGACTGTAACAAGAGACAATGAAGGGCCTTCTATAATCATAAAGGAGACAATCCAACAAGAAGATACAACAATTGTAAAGATTTATGTATCTGTCTAACAGAGGAGCACCCAAATATATAAAACAATAACAAACAGAGAGGAATTCATTGATAACACAAAAACAGTAGGGGACTTTAACATCCCACTTATATCAATGGACAGACCACCTAAACAGAAAATCAACAAGGAAACAGTGGCTTCGAATGATGCAACAGACCATATGACCATGACAGCTGTATTCGGAACGTTTCATCCTAAAACAGCAGAACACACATTCTTTTCAAGTGTGCATGGAACATTCTCCAGAACAGATCACATACTAGGTCACAAATCAGTCCTCAGCAAATACAGGAAGGTTGAAAATCATACCACGTACCTTTTCTGACCACAATGGCGTGAAACTAGAAGTCAAACACGAGAAAAAATTTGGAAAAGACCACAAATCCGTGCAAGTTAAACAGCGCGCCCGTAAATAAGCAGTGGGCTAGCCATATAGGAAACTTCAAGTAGAAATGATGGTTTTAGAAAATAACAGTTCTGAGAGTTACAGCACCATTATCTCTTAGAAGTTCATATGAGGAATCTACCCACTAATGATTTAGAATTGTTTTCTTTTTCTTTTAAAAGTCTTTAAATCATGTTTAGAGCACACATTAAAATATATTTATTCCCATTTCCACTTACACGTTCCAGCAGAGAAGTTCACCTTAGAGATTTAGCCAGGTTGTCCCTAGGCCGGGGAGAATCAGGACAGCAGACCTTGGGTTTGGGGGCCCACAGCTGCTTGGAGGAGTAGCACACAGATGCCCCTTCCTGGCTGGTAGTTAGCAGGATGTGAGGCACAGTCAGCTCCTCTCTCTCTCTCCCCACCTCCCCTCCTTCCTTGCAGAGAATAATACCTTAAAAAACTTAAACTTCTGAGGAGACTACTTACAGACAAGAATATGCAAAATGAGGACATTTCGGCATGCACCATTCTATATGGTAGAGAGCCCAAGGAGCGAGATGGAGAAGAATCAAGTTTAAAGTCATTCAGAGGTGTTTTGAAAATCTTGTTATATAAGTAGTATGTTTCATAATACACTTCTGTTTCAGAATATGTTTAATCATTTATTAGCATTTTGTCACCAATAGACATTTATTAAGCACTTAACATGGATCTAGCATTTGCCAGACACGATGCCTATTTATTCCAGACAAGTAAACATGAAAATCCTTCCTGCGACCTTTATCAAATGCCATGATTTGTCACTCCACATGAAATCTCTAAATATTCTTTATCCTGCGCTTAATTTAAGTCTCTGTCCTTGAAAACAGGTGTGTGTTTGGAGAAACAAAATCCAGAGCTTTGAGTCAGGCACACCAGCTTGAATTCCAAATCCCCCCATTAGCTTGCACTGGGACGTGGCTGTAATATCCTGGGACAAAGACATTTAACTTTTACCCCAAGATAACAGTTGCTTTTGATAACTTTCTCCCCGCTCTTTCTTCCTTCACTCAGCTTCTAAGGAAGTCAAAGGGAAAACAAATAGGGCTAACATCGACTTGCTGTCATTCCTACTGGGTCACCCTGGTCTCAGGCGCAGTCTTCTCATTGGTCTCCCTACTTCCGCCCTGGTGCCCCTGCAACCTCGTCTCCACTGAGCAAGCAGAGCGATTTTCTGAGGAAGAAAGACCATGTGCTACCTCTGCTCGAAAGGCACCAGTGCCTCACCATTTTGCTTGGAGTCAATGCTCCACTTCGGCTGCCCCTTCCTCTGGGCCTTTGCACCTGCCGTTCCTTCTACCTAAAGGGCTTTCCCTCCCTAGGCAGTCAAGCCTCACTCTCTCAGCTCCAATATCACTTCATCCAAGTGGACTTCACCAAACAGCTTCTCCGAGCAACCCCTCCCCAGCGCTCCCGACGCTCCTTTCCCTAAAAGTGTTTCTCCAAATCACTTATCCCTCATCCAATACATGTTGTGTATTTGTTTATCGGTTATTGTCTGTCTGCCCCACTTGAATGAAAGTTCCATGAGGACAAGCATTTGTGTCTATTTTACTCATGGCTGTATCTGCTGTGCCCAGAACCATGCCTGGTACAAATATTTGCTAATAAAAAATGAAAACCATACCTCTATAGTAAAGGCTTCTCCTTTTCTCTGCCATTGAAAGGAGTACAGGTAGACTGAATCATGAGGAATGCTAAACAGATTAGGAGACATCCAGATTTCTTTAATTTCAAATTAAAAGTATCTAGTTAGGATTCTTTGATTAAGTTGCCAATCACAGAATATCTTTGATACTAATTCACTCCATGCAGCATGGGTAAAAATCAGCCAGATGTCTTAAATATGTGCAACTAACAGTGGATATATCTAAATAAACATTATATTTGTAAACCCCAAGTTTTCCTTCCAATCAGTCTACCCTCCATAAGCACTGGGCAGTATCTTTTTTTTTTTTTTTTTTTAATTATTTATTTGACAGAGACAGACAGACTGTAAGTAGGCAGAGAGGCAGGCGGGGTAGGGGGGAAGCAGGCTCCCCGCTGAGCAGAGAGCCCAATGGAGGGCTCCATCTCAGGACTCTGGCTTCATGACCTGAGCCAAAGGCAGAGGCTCAACCCACTGAGCCACCCAGGCACCCCGAACTCTGGGCAGTATCTTCCTAACCTACTGGAGGGAAGTCCACATATCACTTAATCTCTTGCTTTTTCTTTTCCTTTCTGCCAGCCGAACTCACTAGCAACAAGTCTCCTATTTCCATAGGTGACGATATGTGTGAGGGTTGTAAATAAACATATGGGCCTGCATTGTCTACAAGAAACATAATGTGAGCTACATTTTCAATTTTCTAGTGGCTCAATTTAAAAAGTAAATGGGAACAGTTAAAAATTAGGTAATTTTAATAATATATTTCGTTTAGCCCAGTATATCCAAAATATTATTTCAACAAAACTCAATGTTTAAAAGATGAATGAGATATTTGACATCCTTTGTTTGTAGTAAGTCTTCAAAATCCAGTGTGTATTTGCCACTTAAACAGAGCACCTCAATTTGCACACATTTCAAATACTCAGGAGCCACCTAGGGCTAACGGCTACTTTTACGGACAATGTTTGTATCACTCCGAAATTCATATGTTGAAATCCTCCCCCTCAATGGGATGGTATTAGGAGGTGGTGTCTTTGGGAGATAACTAGGATTACTTAAGGTCACGAGGACAGAACCCTCAGGAATGGTACCAGTGAGTTTCAAAAGAAGTGGGGCGCCTGGGTGGCTCAGTTGGTGAAGTGTCTGCCTCGGGCTCAAGTCATGATCCCAGGGTCCTGAGATCGAATCCCTTATCAGGCTTCCTGCTGAGTGGGGAGACTGCTTCTCTCTTTCCATCTGCCCCTGCTCATGTGCTCGCTCGCTCTGCTCTGTCTCTCAAATAAATAAATCTTAAAAAAAAAAAAATTACAAAAAAGCTTACTGCTCTCTGCTTTCTGCTCTCTACCATGAAGGACACAAGAAGATAGCCCAGGCTGTGAACCAGGAAACCAGCCGTCATCAGACACCAAATCTGCCAGCGCCTTGATCTTGGACTTCCCAGCCTCCAGCACTGTGAGAAATGCATGTTTATTGTTTAAGCCTCTCAGCCTATGGTATTTTATTACAGCAGCCTGAACTAAGACAGCCACCATCTGGGACAGTATACATAGACTCTCTTTAAATGTCTCAGTGGCCCATGTTAATAATGTTACTCTTTACTTACTCAATCAACCGAAACAGATTTTTGAGTGTCTACCATATATCAGGAGCTTTTCTAGACCCCAGGACCCTGCAGTGAAAAAAAACTAACTTTCCATCCTGCCGGGCACTGACACTCTAGTCTTGAACACAGTAAGTGGTAACAGGTTTATAGCAAAGGAGATAATGGGGGGCGCCTGGGTGGCTCAGTGGGTTAAGCCGCTGCCTTCGGCTCAGGTCATGATCTCAGGGTCCTGGGATCGAGTCCCGCATGGGGCTCTCTGCTCAGCAGGGAGCCTGCTTCCTTCTCTCTCTCTCTCTGCCTGCCTCTCAGTGTACTTGTAATTTCTCTCTGTCAAATAAATAAATAAAATCTTTTAAAAAAAAAAAAAAAAAGGAGATAATGGTTAGTGCCATGGAGAGCGGGGATAGGGACAGCCTGGGGTGGGGTAGGGTTGCAGTTTTAAAGAGATCATTCTAGAAGGTTTCACTGAGCCGGTGGCACCTGAGGGGGGTGAGGGAGAAAGGCATGGGGGCATCCAGGGAAAGGGGGCTCCGGATACAGGGAAGAGCAGGGATATTCTTGGAGCACCCGGGGATCTGCAGGAAGGCCACTGTAGCTGGCGTGGGGCGAGGTCAGGATGGGGAAGCGAGCAGCCTCACAGCTTGGTAGGACTTTGCCCACACAACCCCCCAACCTCAAGTGAGAATAGAGGGCTTGTTAGGTTTTTGTTTGTTTGGTTTTTTGTTTGTTTTTTTAAGATTTTATATATTTGTTTGTTCAGAGAACACACCACCCGGAGAGAGGTAAAGTGGGGAGGGAAAGAGCGAAGCTCAAGTAAACTTCATGCTGAGCTCAGAGCCCGTGCAAGGCTCGATCTCACCACCCTAAGATGAGGGGCTGAGCCAAAATCAAGAGTCGGTTGCTTAACCAACTGAGCCACCCAGGCGTCCCCTTGCAAGTGTTTTGAATGGAAGATTAATAAGACTTGCATTTTACCAGCACATTCTGACGAAGCCCAAGCATCCGCAGTGAATCCTGGTGCGCTCTCTCTTTCCCTCTGTTGCCCTAGGCGGGCAGCCCTCGAATGCACTGCTGAAATATGAAATGTGTTTGATGTCTTCAAAGACGGTCTTTACCCTAGCACATGCTCTGCAGCTCTTTCTCTGCCCAGTTGGCCACACAGAAGGGCAGAGGGACTATATATTCAGCTTTCAGGAAAGCCACCATGTGGGATGAGAAAGATCCGTTTCTGGGCCATGTCTTCCATAAAGCAGACACCCTGTGGAAATGAACACCTCTCTTCCTGCGACACATTCCATTTATTTAGATTAAAACATCTCCTGGCTGACAGGAAGACCTCCTCCTTCAGAGGTCTACCTGTGACACATGGAAACCAGGAGACCCTCTCGACCCCCGCTGCTCAAACCGTGGTCTAGGACCAGCAGCGCCAACACCAACTGCAGAATCTCCCGCCCCGACCTAGGCGTGCTGGGTCAAAATCTCATTTTAACAAGACCTCCAGGCCATTCATATGTACAGTAACATTTACCAAGCGCTGCTCTAGACCTTTCAATTCTGAATCCTCTCTGAATTTCTCCATAATAATAATATCTTAATGACTTAAAATAGCAATAACCATTTATTACTTTCCATTATTATGAAGATTATCGAGACTTCATTAGGGGATTCCTCTGCTTCTCATGGCCTTGCCTGGGGCTGTGGTTCATCTGGAAGCTTGACTGGGCTGGGACGGCCATGATGGCTTGTGCGTACGGCTCCCAGCGGCATGGGGGTCAGTCTGCACCATGTTCTGTCAGCTGAGGATACAGCCATCTGGGGGTCTGGGCTGGGACACCCAAGATGGCTCCCTTCCATCTTCAAGAGAGTGTGCTGGCTGCCAAGGGAAGCTCCCCTGGGGTGTCCCCTGCAGAGCCCCAGTCTGTGTGGACTCTCCATGGGGCTTGTCTTCCTCAGAGCACAGCAGCTTGATTCCAAAAGGGAGCTTTCCAAGGACAAACCTCTTAAGGCCCGGCTCTGGAAGTCACGCAGTAAGACTTTGCTGCTTTCTGTTGGTCAAAGCAAGCAACAAGACCAAACCAGATTCAGGGGATGGAGAGGGGGATGCCACTGCTTGATGGGTGGAGTGGCAAAGAATTTGCAGCCATCTTTAATCCATCCCCAAAGCATAACTGCCATTTAGTGAGCAATCGTCATATAAGCACTGTTATCCAATATTATCTGATTCATCGATCTTGTAATGCACCTTTTTTTTGACATTTTATAGATCCACGGGAAGTTGTTAAGATAGTGTAAAAAGGTCCTGTGCACCCTTACCTGGTTTTCTCCAGTGGGAAGACCGCACATAATTTTAGGACAATATCAAAGCCAAGAAACTGACATTGGCACAGTCTGTGTGTGTGTGTGTGCACGCACGTGCACACCCGTGAGGTTCTGTGGCCTCTTAAAAGTGCACAAGTGACAGTTGTTGGATGGATGCCATGTACTAGTGCCACATTTCGTTAGGTTTTTTTTTTAAGATTTTATTTATTTATTTGACAGAGAGAGCACAAGCAGGGGGTGGGGCAGAGGGAGAGGAAGAAGCAGGCCCCCGTGGAGCAGGGAGCCCAATGCAGGGCCCAATCGCAGGACCTAGGGATTATGATCTGAGCTGAAAGCAGACACTTAACTGATTGAGCCCCCCAGGGACCCCACATTTCATCAGTTTTAAAAGTCATGTGCTTTCACATTTTACTGGGTCTTCCAATCGAACACATCTGACAATTAGAAGCACCCTTTTTCATTTCCTAGTACTATATACAATAATGGTGTGTTATACAATATCTACATAGAATGCCTTAGGTTCCATAAAATCTTATATCGGCCCACCTTCCAGACAAAGAAATGGAGGCAAAGAGAGGTTAAGAAGTCTGCCCAAGGTCACACCGCTAGTAGGGCTGCGGATGGGAACATAGGGACAGAATTCCAACCCAGGCCCTCCAGCCCTAGAGACAACAATATGGGCACCTAGACTCTGTTGGAAGGGAGTCACAACATGATTACACCCAGCATCTTCTGTATTTAG
This sequence comes from Mustela nigripes, assembly GCF_022355385.1. Classification (NCBI taxonomy): domain Eukaryota; kingdom Metazoa; phylum Chordata; class Mammalia; order Carnivora; family Mustelidae; genus Mustela; species Mustela nigripes. Next base: position 114,647,378 of record NC_081575.1, on the reverse strand, counting down.
CATGGCATTGGGGAGGGTTAGTGAGAAGTATGTGAAGAGACAAACCCCTGCTCTTTGGATCCAGATCCCGCCTGCTGGCCCTGCGCTCTGCGCCTCAGTGCAGAAGGATCCCTGCACGCTGTGGGTGCGCCTTTCCTGACTGCGAAACTATCTGAATTTGAAAGGTCAGAGGAGCAACAAATGCATGAGCTTTTTGATATTAAGCTTGAAGCAACAGCTTGCCCTTTTTCTGTGCCTGCTCCCTGAGCAACAGCCTTTGTAACTCAAAGTTACATTCTTTGAGTTCTAGCTCAGTGACACTTTTTTCCTTTGTGGGACACATTCATTCAGTTCTGCATTTAATCAGTTCTCTGGGGAGATTCGACATTGAATGGGAAAAAATGACGTGAAGAAAATGAAAAGAATGTGATTACTTTGATTTTCATAAATGTAGAAATAATGCAGTTTCTAGAGACAAGCGGACCACCTATGGGTTGAAAAAAATACTTTTTTTAATTGTGAAGCTGTTTCAACCACTTCTTACAGATGACAGTCCCCCTTTTTTGCACCACTAGAATGCAAAACAAGGAAAGAAAGAGAGAAGAAGAAAGAAAGAATTTATTCATTGGTAGATTGGAGCTAAGTATGATGCTTACTACATAGACCACACCAAGAAAGGAGGAAATTAGTTTAACCAGATGGGATATACACAGAACTAATTACAGATCACAAGTTTAAACTTTGCTCCCCAGGCAGCTCTTTGAAATCCTAATCTCTAACTTGGGGCTAACAACCAAAAAACACAGCTGGTCATTTAAGAAAGCTGGGACTGATGCCAGTTGCCTTGTATTCTAAATTCAGTGCAAAACAACAGGCCTACCTGCTTTAAAACCTCCTCATTCTTTCATCATGCTTTCTTCCATACGGGCTGTTCTGTGGGTCAAGAAATAAAGCAAAATCCAGAATAATTTAGGTCCATTGACAAGGTAAAGGCAATTATCCAGACCAACTGGGAAATTGTCGCTTCAACTAATCATTTCTGTATAATTGGTTACATCTTGTCTAGGCTTGTGTGGGCACAAAATATACTTGAAACAAGAAAGAATGGTTTTATCAACTTTGCCAAATGAAAAGGGGCCAAATACGCAGGAATTTGCTTGGAGTCAAGGTCCAGTTTGTCAAACTTGAACTAGAGAAGGTGGCAGAGGACTTGACTTTTATAATCTAATCTTCGAAATGGCATAGCAAAAGTCAAATAGATAACATTTTATCTAACATTTAACTGAAAGCCACATCAGCTCATTGAATTCCTGCCATAACTCCCTGAGGTAAATGCCATCATCCCCATTTTATGGATGAGAAACTCTATCTCAGAAATGTTAAGTAATTTATCCATGTCCACACACTAATAAAAGACAGGTCAGGCTCCAAACCATTCTAGCATATGTGACTCATTATATATGCATTTCTGTTTTAAGCATGTAAACATGAATTTCAAAAGCTATCAGGCCCCAGTAATTGAGGGTAAGGGGGTGTGGGTCTGTATTTCATTACGATTTCCATTTACACTTCTGGTATTTTAGGAATTAGACTTCAGTGAGATGGAAAGTCTAGCCAGGAGGTAATAGGGTCCATTTTCTGCTCCAGGGTCACAAAACTGCAGTATTTTGCAGCATTGCCTAGTTAGGGTTAACCACAGAAAGGCAGTCCTCACCCATGTAGACCGGAATTTTTTTTTTTTTTAATTTTAGAAAATGTATATAGTGTTCATTGTTAAGTCCCTCCCTCAGCAGGGTCTGGGGTAGTGGCATCCCATACTCCAACACATTAATATCTGTGCAGGGAAATGTATGAATATTCACCCTGAATGGGAAAAAGACTGTGAATAGCCCCCAGATGATTGAAGTCAAGTTCTAATAAATCACTGATGAAAAAAATTGGGACTTTTCAAAACACTTAGGTCATGGGACTGTGCATAAAGAGTTGTAGACCTATAGGCTAAATATTTCTTTACCATTTAGAAATCGAATTCTGAAGGATACCAGCCACTGATTCCAGAAAGTTCTCCGTTTTCCAATAACTACATAGCATATTGGATTTCCACTGTATGGGGCCCCTTTCCCAGTGTGTGCAGTTCAGCTACATGCCACCCTCCTTGAGAACATTGAGAGCTCGAGGTGGGTGGGCTGTATGAAATCTGTTTGTTATCTTTCTGGAATTGACCCCCAACAAAGCCTATTTCATATTTATACCATCTGGTGCTACTGGTGTGTATGGCTGTGTCACTCCATACAAAAGCAGAGAACTACTCAGCTAGAGGGAACCTTCAAGTTCATCTAGTCTAATTCCCTATCATGGCAGCTATGCCCCCGATGGTCCCTACCTCCTGGTATTAACACCCTAGTATAGGTCTCTGTGACTGGCAGAATGCAAACAAAGTCATGATTCGCCACCTCAGAGATTCGGTTATGAAAGATACACAGCTCCCCTCTCCCTCCCTTCCTCTCCCTGTGCCTCCCTTCCTCATCACTAGCTCTGAGGGAAACCACGTGGCCATGCCATGAGAACATTTAAGCTGCCTTATGGAGGGTTCATGTGGTGAGGAACCCAGACCTCCTGCCAGTGGCCCCGTGAGTGCGCCATCTTGGAAGTGTATCCTCCAGCCCCAGTCGAGTCTTCAGGTGATCCCAGCCCGGATCACATATTGGCTGCAGCCTGATGAGAGACCTTGAACTGGAACCACTCAACTCAGCTGAGTCCAATTCCCGATCCACAGGAGCTCTGAGCTAAAATTCTGACAGTGTTTTGTTATGCGACAGTATGTAACTAATACACTCCTGCATTTGACAGAGGAGGAGACCGGGTCCCAGCGACATGAGGAGATGCTCCAGGACCCTGCTAGTCCCATGACCCCAAGGGCCACCCTGGCTCTTGCTGGTTCTGTGGAATGCAAGATGACTCTAATTTTTTATGATCTTAGGTGCTGTTTCCCAGAATCTTCTGTTTTCTCATAGAGAAACTAGAAGCCCCTGGAAAATCTGGCCAATAATTCAGCTGTGAAAAGGAAAGTTTGGCACAGATGTCCTGGTTCTGGAGGGAGTCTGCCCACTTGCTAAATTTCCCAAAATAACCTACTTTTGTGGGTTGGTTTTTCAGGAGATCATTTTTGTTTTTTCCTGTGAGGATGAAATTTTCTAGACTGCAGTTGTAAAGTCAGGGAAAATGAGGAAGCATCTAGCCCCTTTTCTGTCCTTGGTGTCGAAGAGTGTGTTCTTAGTAAACCGGTCACTCTCTCACAGGTTTTATGTCAGCGTTGGCCCTGGCCTAGCCTGTGAGCTGGCGTCAGTCTGCAGACCTGCAGCTGGCCCCTGGTCACGTTCCTGGGTGAGCGATTGCATTCCCTGCTCTAATGCTGAGTGTCTTCTCCCACCAGCTGCAGTTGACATACAGGGCACAATTCCTCTCTGAAGCCCCTGCCTGCCTCTCATATCTCCCTGAGCCATATGCTTGTGTGTTTTAGGTACAGATGGAGACATTAGTCACATAATTTATCATACAGGAAACGTCAGAGACTGGCTATTTTATTTCAACATGAGAATTAATTTCTACCTTTGGTTCTGGTAGGAAAAAAAAAAAATCCAGAAATGTCATTGGGAATTGTAGGTGGAATATCTTCCCCTGCTTAATTTTACTAGATTCTTTCTTTTAAGGTTAACATGCGGCATGACACATGCAAAAATTCTAGAGTAGAGCAAGACATAAGCCCCGGCTGGTAGATTTATTGCAGCAAAGGCCACGCTTCTTCACCCCTTTACATACGCTTACTCTTCAGCCTGTGACTTGGTGGTATCTTCTTAACAGGCGGTATCTGTTCCCCATGCCCTGAACTTAGGCAGGCCTTGTAACTTGCTTTTTCTGATAGAATGTGACAGAAATGGTTGCTTGGCGGTTCCAAACCTTGGCCTCAAGAGGTCTTGGAGCTTCCTTTTCCTTTCTTAGAAGCTTGCTTCTATCATGTGACTGTGTCCAGACTAGCCAGTGATCAGCCAGCCAGCCAACTCCCAGACACATGAGAAAGCCCAGCCAAGAGCAGCAGAGCTACCAACGTGACCTGCATCTGGCCACAAGAATCACCCAGTTATCCTGTAGACTCGTGAACGATAATAAATGGTTGGTTATTAAGCCACTGAGTTTGGGGCTTATTCGTTACGCAGCATTATTTGTGGCAATAGATACCTGATATACGCAGGACAGGGGCCTTTTGGTACTGTGTGGCCTGCTTAGGCCCCAGGCCAGACGCAGATGATGAGGGGCTTCCAGCAAATGAGCTCTGCATGTCCCATCTTAGAGCTCATGAAGCTGACTGACAGCCTGAGGTCCCCATAAGAGGCAGGGCCTTAGCTATTCCCCATCAGCGTGCAGACTTCCAAGTCACTGTCCTGTCTGCAGCCCCGGGGGTTGAGTGTCCTTCTTCCAGAGTCCGGTCCCAGAGATTCAGCATCTCTAAAGTAGACCTTCTACCCTCAGCCAGAGGTCTGATGGCCTCGTATAGAAATGTTTTATAAATCCACCTACTTTCAGCTCCACCTGCCTTCTGCTCCCAGAGGGACCTGGTTCTACCAGTGGAAGAACATCTGTGGAAGGGGGAGCTCTTGTTTTGACTTGAGTTGGCTTTCAGCTGTCCCTGCAACCATCCCTGGTCAGATGAGGCAAAAGCCTTAAGACAGAGCAAACGATCAGGCTTCCCTCCTGCAAAGGAATGGGCATCTATGCAAGGCAGGGGAAGGGTGAACCTGGGCCCCAGTGTCTCAAGTTCACCAGAGTGACCCAGGGCAAAAGAGGATTGATTGAAGCAAGGTGACGGAAAACAGCCATAAGGAGATACTTAGTCTTTAAATTCAGCTTCGGCAACATTTTTAGTGACTCGCAAGAAAAAAAAACACTAAATTGAAACTTACAAAGACCTGCTTTGATGAACTCTCTCAACCGTTTATAGTTCCTGTGTTCCTAATTGTATCCCAGTGGCCTAAAATTCACTCACACCCTAATGCTATCAGTGTGTATTTGGGTCTGAGTTTTTGCAAAAGTTGTTTTCCTGTCATCGGTCAAGGTTAGATTCCATGTGGGAGTTGTTACACGGTTAGCAGTTTTGTGAAGTATTATCTGTGCTTTTCTGAGATTTTCTTTAAAATTGTTTCCTGGGTGCTGTCCCAAAAACCAACAAAAGAAACAAAGAGCACGGAGAAAAACGGTCATGGTCACTGCAAAATACAAACAGTTCCATAACCCCCTTCCTCTCATCATACCATTCTTCCCCCACACTTGTTTTCCCACTGGATCAGTTTCCTTAAATCATCATTCTTAAGTAAATGTTATATGAGGAGAGGAATGAATACCACACTAAAATGACGAGACCATGTCTTGCAAATACCTGTCCAGGGCTAGACAGATTGTTTGGGGTCAGCCACACAATGTTATTACCAGAGATACACTCTTGTGTTCTACAGGTTTTTGTTTAGTTGTCTGGGGGCTGCTGGCACGAGATCCCAGCCGTGAGGACTCATGGAATTTCTCCCCCAACCATTCCCTTTAACTGCAGTCCTCTGACCTCGCCGCAGTGTTGGTTGGAAATGTGATTTTCCTGTTCCTTTTGCTTTTGCGCACTTAGCGAGTACCATCTTTCCTTCCTCGGTGATCCTGTATCTGGATCCTCCTCTAGCCTGTAACCAGAGCAGACATTTTAATTGTCCTTGGAAATCCTGACCCCGTTTCAGAATGTAGGCTCCTGCATGATTTATTTAATAAATAAATGATTTAAAAGTGGTATTTGTAAACATCACAGAATGGTCACCACAATCAGTCAGTTAACATCCAGCACAAACATGTTGCGATGAGAACTTTTAAGATCTATTCTCTTAACACTGAAATATGCAATACTGAGACAGCTGGGTGGCTCAGTTGGTTGGGTGTCTGCCTTCAGCTCTGATCACAATCCCAGGGTCCTGGGATCGAGTCCCGTATCAGGCTCCTTGCTCAGCGGGGAGCCTGCTTCTCCCTTTGCCTGCCTCTGTCTCTCTCTCTCTCTTTTTCTGACAAATAAATAAATAAATAAAATCTTTAAAAAATATATGCAGTACAGTATTATTAACAAAAGTCACCATGAAATTACATCTGCCTGGTACAGCCCCATGACTGAATTATTTTATAACTGTGGGTTTGTAACTGTTGATCCCCTTTACCCATTTCACCTACCCCCTACCCCTCACAAAGCGTTGAAAGTGTCTATGAGCTTGGTTTTAGATTCCACATATAAGGGAGAGCATGTGGTATTTGTCTTGCTCTTTCAGGTTTATTTCACTTGGGTGGGTCCACCCACCATTTGAAATCACAATGGCAAGATTTCATCTTTTATGGCTGTATAATATTCCATGCTATATATGTATCATATTTTCTTTATCTGTTCATCTGTCCATGAACACTTAGGGTGTAACCATGTCTTCACTACTGTACATAATGCTCCAGTGGGGGCTACATACATCTTTTCAAGTCAGTGTTTTTCTTTTCTTTGTATAAATACTCAGAAGTGGGATTGCTGGACATATGGTAATTTTATTTGTAATTTTTTGAGGAACCTCCATACTGTTTGCCACGGTGGCTGTATCCGTTTACATTCCCATCAACAGGGCATGAGGGCTCCTTTTTCCTGCACGTCCTCACCAACACTTGTTGTTTCTGGTGGTTTCGATTTTAGCCATTCTGTCTCTGGGTTTGATTTGCATGTCTCCGGTGGTGAATGATGTTTCGGTATCTTTGCATGTGCCTGTTGGCCATCAGGATGTCTTTGAAAAAATGTCTGCTTAAATCCTGTGCCCATTTTTAAAATCAGACTGGATTTTCTTACTATTGAGTTAGATAACTTCGTATTTTTACTAAGGATGAATGGTGGTTTGACAGTTTACTCCCTGCTTTGATTTGTTAAGGATTTTAGATGGCTCCTTAGGTTTCCTAAGATGAAATCCATATAAAACTTAAAACTCAGGGCCTGCAAACACTCACATGGACAAAACCAGGGGAAAAATAGAAAAAAAAAAAATTATGCAGGCTCTATTCCAAAGACGAGCCAAAAATTTGGCTCTAAGCTTTCTGATAGCCCACTCAAAAAGGGAAAATATAGTTCAAGTGTGTGATTCTTGTGGTCTAAGAAACAAAGCCTGCCAGTAATTCTGAGGAAGTAAAACTTCTCCTAGAACATAGAACTGAAAGAACATTCCCATGCAGGTCTTCACATGGGACACATGGCCTCTAAAATAAACATGATTGCTGGTGTGCTAGAGGTGTTTATTAAAAGATCCCTCTGTATGAAGCTGGGAAGGGTGAATATCCGTGAACTTTCTGGCAAAAGCAGTTTTTCAAGGGAATCTTTTGCATTGTGATCTAAGTGTTCGGCTCTCCAAAAGCCTACCAAGGATGAAATGAGTGTCTGGAGATGAACAGCCAGTTCATCCTTAAAATAAACTTCCATTAATATCATTTCTCTCAACAGAGTTTTGACTTTTCCTCATCACGCTTTCAAGCAGGGAGTATCAGTAAACTGTCCTACAAAGGCTAAGTAAAAGAAATTGAGCCTAATTTGCAATGTGAGACTTTCAGGTTTGCTAACGAAGAATATCCTGACAGTGAGAATTAGCTTTGACAGCAGATTCCTATAAGAATAGATTCTTTTAAATATAGTTTTGTCTTGTTCATCTTAAAGGATGGGAAAATCTGCGTAAGGCTTTTCCCCGACCCTGTGAGATGGTGACTGTGATGATTCATTTCCATGACTTTAGAAACAGAAGACTGTTCCATGCTGATCCCTGACTCCTGAGCTGGGCCAAGCAGGAGTAAGGAAGGAAACATTAGAAAAGGGGGCTCCTGGCTAACCTGGAGGTACGTTTCATTTGGGACATGGCTCAGGTTCCACAAGGCCAGCATCAAACTTGCAACCATCTGTTTGAGGTTTTGTGGGAACCAAGAATTCCAGAGAGTTGGGAGAGCTTCCCGGGAATAGGCTCTTTATGGAATCTTTTTCCGTTCCATGATGGAAGGCTCCCTAGGGCTTCCTTTCCTCGTGAATTTAGGGCTGGGGAGGAGCTTAGTAGGCACCTATGGAGCTCAAACTTGGACATACTCTGGCCCTTTCCCACAGAAGAGATGACCGTGGAATGAGATCTTTGACCCTTTCGTATGTGCCTCCTGAGATAAAATGACCCAAAATAAACACAAGAGATCTCTCTGATGACCACATTCAATTTGCCAATTATTTCCTACCTCAGGAAACCCAAACTGCATATTACACCGGTGATTCTAGCTGGTTAAAAGGAGATCATCCATCACCCAATTTCTCTCCATGAGAATCAATCTGTATGAGACTGAACTACCATCTAGTCAAGGAAATCTTCAAAATTAGAGGCAGGATGTGACAGCCATGGATATGTGTCTGAAATCAGTGCCGACAGGTTGCCCAAATCTGGGTAGAGTGACTTGCTGAAAATGTTCTCCTTATATGCCCTGCCCTGCACATCCGTCCTTAAAAGGAAAATCTTTGAGGTGAACTTACTAATTGTCTTGGGTCGTGTTCCCCCGAAACAAAGCCCGAGGTAGGAGTCCCTGGGCATCTACTTTATTGGGAGCTGTTTGCAGGAGAAATGTTAAGTAAGGAAAGAAATATTGGGAGGACAGCAAGGACATGGCTTTGGGAGAAGTCTAGCTTCCGGCTGCCTAATCCCACGGGGAGCTCTGGAGCATAAACAGTGAAGCCGAGTCTATGCCGTCTTGCGCCAAGGGCGCTTTGATAGCCTTCCCCAATCAGCCATTGGCTCCCAGCCCCCCTGCGTGGGGTTGGTAGCAGGTGGGCAGGGAGGGGACTCCAAGCATCTCCAGTTGCCCAAAAGCATCCTCGGGGGGAGGTGTCAGACGTGAGCCCTTAGCTGCAGTTTGGAGACCTGCGTTGTAAAAGAGATCCCAAGGCATGAGGCAAGATACCAACAGCGGCCACTAAGCCAGTGTTTCTCGAACTTGAACGACCCTCTGGAGTGCTTGTTGAACACAGATTGCTGTGCCTCACCCCCGGAGCTTCTGATCCCATGAGGCTGGAATGGAGCCTACAAATTCCCATTTCCCAGGGGCTGCTGCCGCTGCTGCCACTGGTCCAGGAACGGTGCTTTGAGAACCGCTGCGCACAGCTAACATTTAAAAAAAAAAAAAAATCCATCTCCTTTGGAAAGCAAAAGCTAGGCTAGGCATTTGTACATCCGTGTATTTACAAAGGTTAAATAAAGTGAGGGGTTGGCTCATCAAAAATGTGGACAGACTGATTTTATCAGGCCCCTGACTCAGCTAAAACTTCTTTCTCTCGTCCATCCCCAATCCCAACTCCCAGGAGAGAATTTCAGCAAAGAATCGAAGGACGATATCATTGCATCAGGAGACAGACAGCTCAGCAGTTCAGTGATGGGGCGGATGAAGGCTGGATGAGGAGTTCGTGCCCCCCCCCCCGCCCCCACCCCGGAAATGGCTGCGGGATCACTGGCCAGTGGTCACGACCTGCTGTGCTTTGGTTCCCTCAGATATGACAGAGAGACCTCAAAGAGACGTCCAGCCTGGAGCTCTTCTGCCAGTTACACCAGTATTTACCTTTGGGACCCCAGGCAAGCTCGCTGGGTCACAGGTCTTGCTTGCGAATCCGTGCAGTGGGTTTGGTGGCCTCGGTTATCCCTCTCACACTCCCGCTGGCCTTCTTTGAGCCTTCTCCCCAGAACACGAACGCCAGACTCTTTCTCCACAGCTGAAAATGGTCCCAAAAAAGCAGCAACCCCTGAAGACGCTTGTCTGAGTTTTCTTTTGTTACCAAAAGCAGGGCACAAAAAGAATCACTGCTCTCGTGTTGGATTGTCTCTGTCACCCAGTTCCTGGAATCCTGAGAGCTGGGATCATGGATGGCCAAACTGAAGCTAACTCGGGGTTTGGGGGGCGGGGGGGGACTCATGGATCGCAAGGCTGAGGCTCTCTCCATAAGCTCCAAGGCTTCGCCCAAACCCTCTGGGACCGCACGTGGACATCCATAACGGTTTCTTCAGAGGGCTATGGTCTGTTGCATGAAGGTGTACTTGCGGATCCCCAGTGAGTAGATTAGCAGCTCAGTGGCCCATGGCACATGAAGGGAGATACTGCTGTTTAAAAATTAATAAACTTGGCAATTCAGGAGCAGCGCCGCAGTGCTCACCTTCAAGGTCCTCATGAAACAAGCCACTAGGCATCCAGCTCTCTTCGTCACACAGTGTGCCTGGAACGTTCCTCCTTCAGCCATTCAGTTGGAGCTCAGTGTGTGTGTACAGGGGGGCGGGGAGGCAGGGTGGATACAAGAGATGTCTAGTATGTGCTCTGTACAAACAGCTATGTGCGAAGTTCAACAAAGAGCAGGTTAAGGAGGGCAGGTTAGGGGGTGGGGAGCAGGTCCCGGGAGTCGGCTGCGGGACTGGACAGGGCCGGGGACAAGGTAGGGGAGAGCCTGCATTCTTAGACAGGGGTATCTGGCGGACTCTCAGGTCGAGGGAACTTTGAACAGAGCCCTGGAGGCAGTGAAGGTTGAGCATTATAGCTGACCCCAAGAGACAGAAGTACGTAGCCAGTGGAGTGCTAAAGAAACAGCTAGAAGCTCTGAGGGCTAGAGCAGAGGGAGCCAGGGGAAAGGGGCATGAGCACAGGACTCCGCGTGGAGAAAGCCAGGGGGGAAGGGAGATGGGAAGATCAGTGAGGAGACCTGAAGCTGGGGCTTAACCAGTCATTAGCCCTGGAGGGGAGGTGTCCAACTCCACGGATATCCAGAGTCTGAAGGCTGAGCAAGCAGAATTTGCTAATGATTGCGACATAGGTTGTGAGAGAAAGAAAAGGATCAAGGATGAAGTCAGTGCCTTCAGCGGGAGCTACCAGGAAAATAAAACTCCATTTGCTGACATGTAAAAAGCTAAGGAGACCGAGTATGCTTGTGAAGGGTGGGCTAGAGAACAATGGTTTGATCTAGAATGTTCTAAGTTTGACATGCCTAGATGCCCATGGAGAGGTATCATGGAGGCAGTTGGAGTCCAGAGTCCAGAAGGGAGGTCTCAGCTGGAGAGATGGTGATTAGGCGGCGTCAACTGCATTCATTCTAAATAACCATGTTTTCTAAGCTTCAGTGGTAAATGACATATTCCAGCCAAGAAGCTCTCGATGTGTAACAGTAGATTGGTCTAGCATAAGGCAGTTTGTAAACAAGTAGAATATAAAACCATCACGGTTCTAAATAACATTTGTCTTCACATGAAACCTGTGGGTTCAGTTTTGCAACCAGGACAAGCATGCTTTGACAAGTTTCTCAGGGTCAAGTTAGGCAGCTGGTCAGCTAGAGCCAGAATGACTAACACTTCTCTGTCCACACCGCCATGCCCTTGTGTAAGAAAGGATCAGAGCAATTGGGCTTCCCCCAAATCAAGAACTACTGAACATCAAAGGACATTGTAAAGAAAGCGAAAAGACAACCTACAAAACAGAAGAAAATACTTGCAGACAACCTCTCTGATAAGGGGGCAGTATCCAGAATATACAAAGAATATATAAAGAATCCTTATAATTCAACCAGAAAGGACAAGTAAATATCCCAGCTTTTAACATGGGCCAACGACTTGGGTGAAATGTTTCCTAAGAGGATGCACAAATGGCCAGCGAGCACCCGTCTTTGTCTTGGGTCATAAGGAGAATGCAAATCAAAGCCTCAGTGAGCTAGCTCTTCAAACAAATGAGAATGACTATAATCAAAAGAGTAGAAAATAACAAGTGCTGGTAAGGATGTTGAGAAACTGGAATCATCGTGCATCGTGGCGGGAATGAAACTGGAGCAGCTGCTGTGGAAAACAGAGTGGTGGCTCCTCAAAAACTTGACCGTAGAATTACCAGCTACCAGACCATAGAGTTACAAGAGTACCCAGAGTTACCAGAGCTACCAGAAAGTAGAAACAACCCAGATGTCCATCAATGGATGAGTGGATAAAGAACATGTTGTGTATACATATGATCAGTATTATTCAGCCATAAAAAGGACAAAGTGCTGACATACGCTACAACACGGATGAACCTTAAAAACACGCCAGGTGCAAGAAGCTGGACACCGAAGACTAGCTAACGGGATTCTGTTTATATGCAATATCTAGAGTAGGTACATCCATAGAGGAAAAAAGCAGAAGGGCACTGGCCCGAGGCTGGGGGGAGAATACACTTAATATTTAAATATTTAAATATATTTCAATATAAATATAAATGGCTTAATGACTCCAGGGATCTCTTTCAGGGTGATGAAAATATTTTGGAACTAGAGGTGTCGGTTGCATAACACTGTGGATGTATAAAATGCCACTGAATTGCTCACTTCGGGGTGGTTAATTTTACGGTAATGTGAACTTGATCTCAATCATTTAAAAATAAAGCCCTCAAAATTAGGAAGGATTGTTGAAAGGAAAAGCTTTGAAAAGCAGATGTCATCGGTAGACCCCGCCTTTGCAGCAGGAAGATAATCTTGCCTAAGTTTTCATAAAAAGCCCTGGGTATCTCTGATAGAGGCTCAAAGTCCATGCCAAGGCTGGCTTGCTGCTGGTAGAGCCAGCGCTTTCCCAGAGAGCAAGCATCAAAACTTGGTTGTTCCCTTATTGCCATCTCTGGAGTGTGGATATCCCATTGCTTACTCGGGTTGAAAGGTTTAAAAATTAACTTCTGACCAACTAAATGGAATAGCCTGATTCCTTATTTACCAAAAAGAAAATTGAAAGAGACAGAAAGGCAGGAGGGAGCACACTGTGCC
>NC_081575.1:114617269-114634428 GCF_022355385.1 Mustela nigripes | reverse complement strand
CCCTCCGTTCAAAAGAACGACTCCAGGAAACGGAAAAGCCAAACCAGAAACAGACATAGTGTACTTTCCGGAAGAATAACTACCCTGAAAGCTGCTTCTGCGGGGTTCCGGCCTCCCTCTGGGGGGCTGACAGTCTGCCCACTTGGGGAAGGAAGCAGACTTGGGTGGAGGAACAGTTAACCCGGGTGCAAACTTTTGTTTTGGGATCCAGCATTCAATGCAAACTCTTTGATGGGACGAAGAATAGAAGATGGTTTGACGACAGAACTCACTTGTATTTTTGTTTTAATGAATCACGACATCCACCCTTCAGAGCTTGTCTCCGTGCACTGGAAATGAAAACCAACCCATTGCCACCCAGCTACAGAGAACACACTATAAATAAGGACCCAAATGGTGGTGTGTTAAAAGCTGGGTAATGAGTTGATCTGTTCCCTTTCGTTTTTCCTATGAAACCATGTGTCTCGAACATAAGGAGAGGAAGGACAGAGTCTTGTCATTTTAAGGTCTGATGACCTTATGAACGCTCCATCTGTAGCCAAACCCTAGTCACCATCTCAGTGTGAATTCATTCATTCAACAAATACATCTGTATTGCTCGCAGTGTCTCAAGCATTGTGATGGGTATGGGGGTACAGGGGGTAAGCAAAGCAGAGGTCTCTGCCTCAGGCAGTAAGTTACAAACAGAAATATGGAGAACTGTTTACCCACATAGGGGCTGAGACCGAAGAGGACATTTTCCATCACCCGAATTCAAGGCCTCCTTCCCAAATCCTTATTTTCTCTTCTGAAATTAAACTCCATCCACAATGAAATACAGTGGATCAACCACTCCTCGGAAACCTAGGCCCTCAACATCATCAGAAGAAACTAGTCCAGTGATCCATTTCCCAAGGTCATGATGATTTCAAGTTGAGTGACAACAGTGGCTCAAGCTGAGCTAGAACTCAGACCTGAGGGTTCTCCACTCCAGATCGCCTATGAACAGCTATTAAAACAACGCACATGACTCCTCCCAAATGAACGGTAACTTGCGATTAAATTTACTGAAAAAAGTAATAGCTCATTCCCAAACTGTGAAGTCTGCAGAGAACTCACCCAACTGAAAGACGCATGCTAAGTAATATAAGGAAAATGCATGCCATTTATATAATCAAACAGGACTGACAGGGCTGGTCACAAAAAACTCATTTCTTGATCAGTTTTAGCCTTCCCCAGTAACTATAGGTACCCCTTGCTTCACACTTGAGTAACAAAAAGGCTCATAGTATTCATTTTCTCAAAACAGAGGTAGTTTGCCCCAAATGTAAATCCATATCCCTACCTCTTGGGAAGCAAAATACAGTCCCCAATGTTTAGCTACCTGTTTTTCTAGTATCTGCTCTTCAGTGACCCCCATAGCTTTAAATAAGGTCCAATCCTAACCAGGATCGGCATGTTATATTTGTTTATAAAATCTACAGGCGGTGCAAAGCTGAGTGTGGGTTCAGGGACAGACTAAAAGGACCATGATCATAATCAGCCCAGGGACACCTGGGTGGGTCAGATGGTTAAGCGTCTGCCTTTGGCTCCAGTCATGATCTCCAGGTCCTGCGATCGAGCCCCAAGTCGGGCTCTCAGCTCAGTGGGGAGTCTGCTTCTTCCTCTCCCCCTGCTCATGCTCTCTCTCTGTATCTCTTTGTCTCAAATGAATAAAGTCTTTAAAAAAAAAAAAAATCAGCCCAGGGGTTCCTGGGTGGCTCAGTGAGTTGGGCCTCTGCCTTCAGCTCAGGTCATGACCTCAGGGTCCTGGGATGGAGCCCCGCATTGGGCTCTCTGCTCAGCAGGGAGCCTACTTCCCTTCCTCTCTCTCTGCCTGTCTCTCTGACTACTTGTGATCTCTGTCAAATAAATGAATAAATAAATCTTAAAAAACAAAAAAGCAGCCCAGACAGGTGGGATTCAGGCACCAATAGTACCCAGATGACAGGTCCCCTCTGACTTAGTGTCTTCCAGTACAAGTAGAAATCATCAACCTTGCAGGGATTGGACTGGTAAGCTGCTGCTTGGTCACCATGCCCAGGACTTCAGGCCGAAATTTCCAGTAAATTCTATATGTAGTAACTTTACAGAAAGATCACAGCTTGGGGGATGGCAAGAGAGGGTTCTCTCCCTCTATTTAACCTCTCTCTGTTTCTTTAAACAACAGCATTATAGTAACCCCTTTTCACCTTTAGGTTCTCTGATTTTTAGTCATTTGAGGGTGTTTTCCCTCTCTTCAACACTTGGGCAATAGAAGTCCTTGTCTGGCTCCTGATAGCTGATTATTTCATGGCTATTTGGGTCGGGTAGTAGAAACATGGTTGCCTGGAGGATAAATGGTTCAAAGCCAGTTGAGGGATAATTGAATAATTTATCGCAGCAATTGGCTTTCCTAAATTTAGCTTTCAGGAGGAGGCCCTCAAAGAGGCCAGGAACACAGTTACCTGGGCTGCAGAGCCCTCACTGAAAATGATTCATGTAGAAAAAAAAGAAATGGGGGGTCAGGAGTATATGGGAAATCTCTGTCTTCCTCTTAATTTTGCTCTGAACCTGAAACTGCTCTAAAAAACAAAGTAAAGACTTCAACAATACTGTCATCGGTAGCACACAGTCCCCAGAATGGCTTTCTGGTATTCACATCCTTGTGTACTCTCCTGCTCTTAAGGGTGAGCTGGACCAAACCACTTCTGAGCGACTTCTGACAGAGAGGACACAGCAGAAATAATGAAATGTCGCTGCCAAGATCGAGTTACAAAGACTCTGGCTTCCATCTTGCTGCTTCCCTTCTCTTTCTTTCTTTCTTTTTTTTTTTTTTTAAGATTTTATTTATTTATCAGAGAGAGAGAAGGGGAGAGAGCGAGCACAGGCAGACAGAATGGCAGGCAGAGGCAGAGGGAGAAGCAGGCTCCCCGCTGAGCAAGGACCCCGATGTGGGACTCGATCCCAGGACGCCGGGATCATGACCTGAGCCGAAGGCAGCTGCTTAACCAACTGAGCCACCCAGGCGTCCCTCTTTCTTTCTTTCTTGATCACTGATGCAAGCCAGCTGCCATGTTGTGAGCTGCCCTAGGACCCACAGTAAGGAACTGAAGGAGGCCCCAGCTAAGAGCCGGTGAGGAACCAAGGCCATCAGTCCCGATTTAGGAGGAACTGAATCCTGTCACTGTCACTTGAGTGGGCTCAGAAAAGAAGAGGGAATTTAGCCATGTGAGGTTTTAACAGTGATTGATTCATAGGGCAGATTGGAAAGAACCTAAAAATGAATACATACTCTTCCTCCTTTCTTTTTTTTTTTTTTTTTTTTTAGATTTTATTTACTTACTTAGAGCACGTGCACTCATGCGTGGGAGGCAGAGCAGAGAGAGAGGACAAGCAGACTCCACGCTAACTGAGCCCAAAGCAGAAATCAGTCTCAGGACCCTGAGATCATGACCTGAGCTGAAATCAAATCAGCCACTCAACCGACTGAGCCACCCAGGCACCCCTCCTCTTCTTTTAAGGACAGTGTAGACTAGGGGACGCCTGGGTGGCTCAGTCTTAAGAGGCTGCCTTCGGCTCAGGTCATGATCCCAGGGTCCTGGGATCGAGCCCCACATCGGGCTCTCTGCTCAGCAAAAAGCCTGCTTCCTCCTCTCCCTCTGCCTTCCACTCTGCCTACTTGTGCTATTTCTCTGTCAAATAAATAAATAAAATCTTTAAAAAAAAAATCAATGTAGACTATGCCAGTATGCAGGATTTTCTTCTTCCTCTTCTTCCCTCATTTCTTCTTCCTTCTTCTAATGAAATCAATCCCAAAGAATGGCCTTTCATGTGTTGCATGTGTACCATACAGCAGACAGTTTGCCTTTCTGGCAGAGTCAGCGTAGGCAAGTTTAAGGGGGGGTGGAGCAGAGATCAGATTGGGGCAGCTAGATTCATTCCCAGTTGTCGGGAACCCCATCGGAGGTGGGCTCTCCGGCCAGCTTGTTATGTGTAGCTAACTGCTCAGGACCCACAGGCAGCCTTTCCAGCTACTTCTGGGCTGGAGGCACAAGGGTGGTCAAAGACTAGAGGGCTGTGCATGTGACCTCTGTCCTGTCTCCCATAGGATGAGCCTCTTGATTAGGGTCAGGCCTCCCAGAGGTCATGGGCCACATTTGAGAGACTCAGCTTCGAGGCCTGCACATCCAGAACATTCAGAGATAAGTCAGTGTTTCAGAAACAAGAAGTTCCCCTGCTGCATCAGCCAGGGTCCAGTGGAACAGTCAGGAAACACACCCAGTTCTTAAAATTTTAATGCCAGACCTACTGCTGGCAAGGACTTTCCAATAAAGCAGGAATGGCTCTGTGCTCTTCTCTCTTTACCAGCGGTATAGTCATGCTACCTGTTTATCCCAAAGGAGCAAAGTCAGGTTAACCCCATAAACAAGTCTCATTTTAACACTGTTTATGTTCATAAAGATTGCAGGACCTGTAGTAGCCCAACCCACAACTGTTTAATGACTCAACTATGAAACTGCATTCTTCTGTATATGGTCTCCTGGATCTTAAACCTTCTTATGAAATTACCCATGATTTATCAAGGACTTTACTCTTAAAATAATTCTCAATTTTCATGCCAAACTTGAGTAGATCTCTTTATCACCAATTAACAGATGAATATAACCGAGATATATGGGTATACAAAAGATACGTAACACGCCCAGCCAATGAGTAGTAGAGCAGACAGCTGGACCTCACTGGACCCGGAAGCCTCCAAGACCACAAGTCCCCCTGCCCCCTGCCATTTTATTGGAGGGAGGGTCTACTTACTGCTCTTCTGTGGATAGGGACCATAAATCAAAGGCACTCTACCACCCAGGAGAAGAGATCACTGATCTCACAATCTCGAAAAAAGGAAGGACAGAGCATGAGCTGTCTACACACATTCTCTGCGCCGCCCCCCCCCCCCCATCCGTTACCAACTCTATGTCATGGGCTTAGAGATTGCCAATTCTCTCTTTTGGCAAAACCTGACTTAATGATGTGGTGTCTTAAAGATTGCCTGGGAGAAGGGAGAGTACGCCACAGAGCCTCCATCTCTTTCCCCAGAACTAAACCCCCTCCGATCACATCTTAGCAGGTCTGCTTTGGACCCCTCAAAATCTTCCTCTTGAAGTCCTTCGGATACAAGAAACAGATGTTCCTCAGCCCGTGAAAATCAG
The DNA here is from genome assembly GCF_022355385.1 of Mustela nigripes. NCBI lineage: Eukaryota > Metazoa > Chordata > Mammalia > Carnivora > Mustelidae > Mustela > Mustela nigripes. Next base: position 114,629,224 of record NC_081575.1, on the reverse strand, counting down.
AGAGGTTTGCTATTGAGATGCATCCAGAGTAGGGAATGGGGGCAGAGGGCCACAGATGCCGAGACATTTCCCTGACTGTCTTGGAGCCTGCAGGTAGAGGAGAATTCTAGAACCTAGGCTGTTCTCCCAACCCCAGGGTCCTCATTCAGGTTCTCCACCATTAACCCAACACAGCTAGTCTCCACAGATCACCTCAGCTGTCTTTCTGTACCCGAAACTGGCAGAGTCTTTCTCTAGTACTGGTTCAAACTCCTGAGAGGTGAAAACTAACTGCTCCACACTAGGGCTCTGGTTGGCCTTGAAGTTGATGGATTTCTGGGCCCATCATTGAGCAGAGGATAGCTTAATGCAGCTTCCCAGATGGAGGGGAGCCACTGAAATGGGGCGGTTTTGGGGAGAAAAGGGAAGGCGGCCCTGGCAGATAACATGTCTGGGGCAGATCTGTGATGGTCCAGAACCGAGCAATCAGGAATCTTCTCTGATTCACCTTGTTTTCCCAAAAGAAGTCTGCTGCTTGGGATTTTTGCTGGGGAGAGCGTAGCCGACTGTGATAGGACTAGGGGAAGGAGAAAGTGCTAGAAGAGACCAGGCTACTCTGTAACCTCCTTAGGGCACTCCCACATGTACTAAATTCCAGCTATGGACCAGGCCCTGTGTTAGGGATTGTGAGAGCTAATGAAAGAACAACTTAGGGCACGTACCCCAGCCTCCCTCACCAGTAGGCTCTCAACAGTAGTTTAGACATTTGACAGTAGACACTGCAAGTCCTAATGTCTCACAGTTGGAGGGAACCCTAGCAAGTCATCATGTTTCCTCATATCAACAGATTTCTCCAGAGCACCCAACATTCCTAATCATCTACCACATACCAGGCACAGTAAAAGTACAAAGCGAACCAAGAAAGCTATCATTCAGGTTGCCCCCTGAGAGACGGAGATAGATGCACAGTGAGTGTCAACACCGTGAGGCAAATGCCACACGTGTGGGAGACTACCAGAGCAGAGAGGAGGGGGACTTAGCCTGATGACAGGGAGAAAGGGTATCAGTGAAGACTTTATGGAGGAGGTGATTCCTATTTGGAACAGAACATTAAGAAGAAAAGGGTATCCCAGCAGGGGCAACAGCAAAAGCAAGGCACAGAGATGTTTCAAACTGTGTGACTTCATTCATTTCAGAATAAAGAGTTGGAAGGGCCATTAGACCAGGGCCGGTTTGCAGGGTGCATAGGAGGTTCTGCTTGAAAAGTAGGATTTAAGGGCATCTGGGTGGCTCAGTTGATTAAGTGTCGGCCTTCGGCTCAGGTCAGGATCCCAGGGTCCTGGGATGGAGCCCCGTGTCAGGCTCCCCTGCTTGGTGGGAAGCCTGCTTCCCTCTGCCTCTCCCCCTGCTTGTGCTCTTGCTCTCTCTCTGTCTCTGTCTGTCAAATAAATAAAATCTTGACCAAAGGAAAAAAAAAAAAAAAAAACACAAGAAAAGTGGGGTTAGACCAGCCTACGAGACACGCAAGGGAAGAGGTCCAAAAATAATGTTACATTCCAGATGTACCCAACAAAGGCTCTTGAGAAGAATGTAGAAATAATCAGCATATGATAGACGAGAAACTGAGACTCAGAGAAGTAAAGCAGTCTGATGACAATCACACTGTAGTTAGAGGCAAATTGAGGCCTGGAGCCCAGGGGTCCTGCCTTCACCGAGGGGGAGTCTTTCACCAAGCTGGGCCTCCACACTGCAGGGAAGGAAAGTTCCAGACAAACACCACCTGCATTTCCCGGGCCTCCCTCCGCCTTTCCACAGAGTGGCTCGTTCACCACGATCACGAGGAGGCCAGTGCTCGCCTGGGAATTGCTCCCGTCACTAACATGGCTTCAAAATTCTTTATAGCGGGTGGCCGCCCACACACGAAAAATTTTCCAACCTGTTTAGTAATCCCCAATAAGAACAAGCTGTTTCATTTTGAAGAATGTCACATTTTAATAATATTGTACTTCACATGTAAATATAATTACAAGTGGAGGAATAAATATAGGCAGAGTACTGTTTATCCTTTCTAGTGTGTCTGATTTAGAATCTGGAAGGCGGCCATTTTTATATAACCCCAATTTGTCGTTGGTTCGTACAATGGATCCCCAACTAATTGCCTTCTAAAAGCCACGAGGAAAGTAGGCATCCTATTCCCTGGCAGACAAAAAAGGTCAGATTGCTAGCTGACTTCCAGTATCTGCTCCTTCTTTCTTCCACAGTGACAGAATGCCCAGTCTGTTTGATTCACAGCCACTGGGAATAAAGGCTAAAAATCCAGATTTCTTTAGAGCTAGGCATGGCCAAGTAGCTAAACTCTGGCCAGTAGAATGAGAGAAGAAAGGATGTGCCTTCAAAGAGAAAGGCCGTGCCCCATGCTTTCCCTCTTTCATGTAGGCACAGGTAACCAGTCAAAGGAGCAGGGCCCCTGCCACATGGGGAGAAGGGGACCGGACCCCCTGAGTGTAGCGCTCCCGTACTGGGAAAGGAGTAAAGCCCGGCCAGTCACTGCTGGACATTCCTGTCAGAAGTTACTCCATCACTGTCCTGTCCACCGCAGATGCCCCTTTAAAAGAATTCACCAAAGTCTCGATGGCAGTATGCCTGTTAAAAAGGAAAGTCTTATGTGATTTTTTTAAAAATAGAGGCGTAACGTTCATAGGACTGTGCAAAATGTTAAGTGTAACGTAGCTGGGTGAAATGTTCCGTATATGTGTACTTACGAAACTGTTGTTCAAGATAGAAAGGAGGGGCGGGCCAACTTCAGGCAAACTAAACCCGGCCCGCTACCTGTTTTTGCAAATAAAGTCTTGGTGGATCCCAGATGTGGCGGTTTGTTGACCTGTTGTCTTTTGTCTGCATTTCCACTGGGACAGCAGAATCGAATAGTCTGACACAGAGACAGGCCTGTAAAACCCCAAATATTTACTATCTGGCCCTTTATAGAAAAAGTTTGCAGACCCCCGTTATAGAACATTTCTGGAGCATTCCAGAAGGCTCCCTCGTGCTCTAAACATAAATTTCTCCCATCAAATCTTGGAATCGGTAAACAAGAGTGATTACAGGAAGAGGAATATGTGAGGAAGAAGCCTTCCCTACACAGGCTAGAAACCTCTGTTGGTTTTCTCATCCTCGTTGGAACAATGAGCGTCTAACAGTTTTAGCTTGTCAACAAGTAGCCTGCCAATGCATTGCGGAGCTTCTATTTTTAAAATTATCTCACAAGAGTGACTAAGAATTACATCTAAATGAACAGGAGCAAGGAGGGAATCAGACTTCCTAGACGGGCGCACTCCGTCATTTGGACCAAGGTTCTCTGGTCAGATATGACTATGGCTCAGGTCCTACTTTGCTTTGTTCCGGTTTTCGAACTTTCAGAACCTGGAAGAAAAATGAGAAGGGTGCTGAGATTGTATACTTTTGCTTTGGCCCTGGTTCCTATATTTTTCCTGTTCATTTGACTTTACAGTGTCCACTGCATAATTTTTTGGTGCTTTTTGCACACTGGTTGCCTTCAGTCTGCTGGTTGAAGTTATACGGACGTGCTCCAAGGGGTCTGCCCTCTGGATCATGACAAGAGCCAAGTAAATCAACCCTACAGCTCCCTTGCACCTGTCCTTCTGTCCAGGCGACAACACACACGTCCACAGTAAATCACGGTTGCTTAGCAGTAACATGACCCAGACTAATGAGAAGCTTGGCCCGTTCCAGAAAACTCCAGGAATGTTGAACGTTGGGATGGCAGGATGGCTCCCTTGAATAGATGGCAAAGAACAGGAGAACAGGTGCCCTCTGTTCCCCCAGAAACATCTCAGAACAGGTGCTTCGAATTCCAGGGCACTTTATCCTGTGGTCTACCCCACATACCCAAATACAGACAACCAAAGGGCCACTGTAATAATAAAGAGAACATCCTAGACGCACATACCCCAGAGCACAGGCAGAACCGAGACCACATCCAACTCGCAAAGAGATTTTGCTCCAAAACTTTGTGCTAATGTTTGAAGATCTCCGAAAGCATGCTTACGTTGGAACAATGATTTAGTGGGCGGCAGACTCTCAGCCTGTCTCCAAAGTCTGTTAATTCTAGTCCCAAGCTAAATTACTTCAGCTAAAATAAAATACTTATTTTCTCAGTGTTTCGGAAACTTTAGGAAACGGATCTTCTTGGCTAGACTGGGAAGCAAATGGCCGTATGCCATGGCTTGAGGGATCAGACAGAGGGCAGCAGGCTTGTCCTAGCCGCACTCTCCGTCCTGGGGGAGAAGGCAGGGGTGAATGTGAGGGTATGAGGGTGACTGGTCATGGAGCTGAGGGGGGTAAGGAAGGCAAAGCTGGGGTCTAACCCATACTTCTAGGACACTCTGGCCTGACTTCTTAACTACCAGCATCTCAGCTTTACCTGATGGCTTGCTTTGGTGGTTGGTGGTCCAAAGCAGGCTAGAAGGGCCAGAAAAGTACCCCCATTCCAGAAGCACCCTCAGCAATAACCAACCGCTCTCAGCCTTTACATGGGAGAAGTCTGAGGACCATATTCTGTGCTGGCACCCTGCATTCCCCAGTGAGATGGAGCTCACCCTCTAAGAACCCTGCTTGGTAAAGTTACTTTTACTGACTTCCTTCCGTTACCATCTCACTTCCCCACCTTTAAGCTAGTGCTTCCTGGGGCCACTCCCCAAATAAATGACTTGTGCTCAGATCCCTGTCTTAGGGTCTGCTCTGAGGGAGACCCAAGTCAAGATGGGGAGGACTGTGAAAATACAAGTCCCAAGAGGTGTGGGCAGATGCTCAATTCCTCCATCAGCCACTGGTCTCTAGTTTTCACATGGGAACCCACATGCCAGCCTACCTTAGCGGGGCTGGTGTCCACCCTTTGGTGCCTGGGCTGTACACTGCATGTGTGCATCCCCTCCAAATTCATATGTGGAAATCCTACCCTACAAGGTGATGGTATTAGGACATGGCACCTTTGGGAGGGGCTTCAGTCATGAGGATGGAGCCTTCCGATGGGATTAGTTCCTTATAAAGGCACCCAGAGAGCTCCCTCATTCCTTCTGCCATAGGAGGGCACAGTGATAAGTTGCCTGTCTATGAACCAGGAAGCAGACCCTCACCACACACCAAATCTGCCAGTGTCTTGATCTTGGACTTCCTAGACTCCAGAACTGTGAGAAATGCATGTGCTGTTGGAGCTCTCCAGTCTGTGGTGTTTTTGTTACAGCAGCCCGCTCCGACTAAGACAGCCACATAGGAGAGCACTAAACTATAGTACCTAAAGCAAGAAGACATTTAAAAAACACACTTGGCTAGATGTTGCGTATAATGTAGGGGACCACGTAGGGCCCATGCCTGCTGCTTTTCTGGCAGTTGTACAACACGGTGAAATTGCAGATTGAGTAGAATAAGTTAACTGGAACTGCCCAGTGACTTTTACGTGATTAGGGAGGGTGTTTTAAATTTAAATTCAATTAATTAACATATAATGTATTAATTAGTTTCAGAGGTAGAAGTCAGTGATTCATCAGTCTTATCTAACACCCAGCGCTCATTATACCACACGTCCTCCTTAATGTCCATCACCCCGTTACCCCATCCCCCCATCTCGCTCCCCTCCAGCAGCCTTGTTTGTTTCCCGTGATTGAGTCTCTTATGGTTTGTCTCCCTCTCTGATTTTGTCTTGTTTTATTTTTTCCACTCTTCCCATATGATACCCTGTTTTGTTTCTTAAATTCCACATGTGAGTGAGATATATGATCATTATCTTTCCCTGATGGACTTATTTCAACTTGTGTAGTACCATCTACTTCCAGCCATATCATTGCAAATGGCAAGATTTTGGTTTTTTGATGGCTGAGTAGTATTCTCTTGTGTATATATATACCACATCTTCTTTATCCATTCATCTGTCAATGGACATCTGGGCTCTTTCCATCAGGGCTTTTTCCATAGTTGGGCTATTATGGACATTGCTGCTATAAACATTGGGGTGCACATGCCCCTTCGGATCCCTACCTTTGTATCTTTGAAGTAATTACCCAGTAGTGCGATTCCTGGGTCATAGGGTAGCTCTATTTTCAACTTTTTGAGGAACCTCCATACTCTTTTCCAGAGTGGTTGCACCAGCTTGCATTCCCACCAACAGTGTAGGAGGGTTCCCCTTTCTCTACATCCTCGCCAACATCTGTCATTTCCTGACTTGTTAATTTTAGCCATTCTGACTGGTGTGAGGTGGTGTCTCACTGTGGTTTTGATTTGTATTTCCCTGGTACCGAGTGATGTTGAGCACTTTTTCATGTGTCTGTTGGCCATTGGTATGTCTTCTTTCAAGAAATGTTTGTTCATGTCTTAACAACAGCATCTTTTTTTTTTTTTTTAAGATTTTACTTATTAGTTAGAGAGTGAAAGCAAGAGAGATCACAGAGGGAGAGGGGAAAAGCAGACTCATTGCTAAGCGAAGCTCATTCCCAGGACTCTGAGATCATGACCTGAGATGAAGTCAGACACTTAACTGACTGAGCCACCCAGGTGCCCAAGCAGCATCTTTTAAATGCCAGAAATATTTTCCTCCTTTCCCTTTTTAAATAATGGAATTTTCATGCCTTTTGTTTTCCCTTTCTTTTGGACATTTGCAAGGTGAAAGGGAGCAATAATGTTTGTCCTGGACACTTTTTATCTCTCCTTTTCATTTGAATGACATCCTAGCTAGATAAAGTATTCTTGGCTACAAATTTTTCTCATTTAGCACCCTGATTATATCATTCCAGTCCTTTCTGGCCTGCCAGATCTCTGGGTATATTTTGGTCTGTTTGTTAGAAGAAACTATATCCTGAAATAGTAAAGAATGAAAAACTTGTATATATACAAAAATAAAATACAACGAAAGGATAGAATGTAACTGTAAAAATGGAAATTCAAAAAGATTTTGATAAAATAAATTTTAATCAAAAAGATTTTGATAAAAAAGAATTGATAAAATAAGAAATTGGTTGAAAAAGGAAAAACAAAAAAGATTAAAATTGAAAGACTAAAGAATCATGGGGAAGAAGCCATGGAAGCCGCATTCCTCTAGTGCTCAAGTTCTGCAGTTCTCAGTGATGGGTAAACTTGATCTTGGCTGGATGTTCTTGCTGATCTTCTAGGGGAGGGGCCCTTTGCTTTGATTCTCAAGTGTATTTGCTCCCGGTGGAATTATACTGCCCTTGCGTGGGAGCCAGGCTAAGTCACCTCCTCTGTTTTGCCCTATGTGGCTTTTGTTCCCTGAGGGCTTTCTTCACATCTTTAGAGGGTGAGAATGAAAATGGCGCCCTCCCAGTCTCCAGCCCCCGAGCTGAGTGCTGGGGGCCCCCACTCCTCAGCGTGGCCTCAGAGAAAGGCAGCCCATCACTCCTGTCTCCCAGGTCTCCGTCTGTACTCCGTGCTCATCCGGCCTGTGACTCACTCACGCTGTTCCTCCTGGGCGATGGAGGGGGGCGTCCCCGGTTCTGCCGCTTGCTGGGCCCCAGCCTGGAGTGCAGTCAACCTGACGGAGCCACGGTTCGCAGTTCATGACCACCCCAAGCTGAGAGCCCACTCCTGCAGCCGCCTGCCCCGTTCCGCTGCCTGGGAGTTCTGCCTCACTCGGGCATCCCCAGTCTTCCTGCGACCCCAGAGATCCGGGGACCACACTGTCCCACCTAGGACTCTTCCCCACCTCGCCAGCTGAGCGCCTTTCAGGCAGGGATGTCCCTCACTGGAGCCGACTTCTCAAGTTCAGATTTTGTGTTCTGCTGCTAAATCGCTTTCCAGCAGCCGGCTGATGGGGACTCCCCGCTGCCCGCAGTTTATCTTCCTGTATGTCACCTCAGATTCACTTCTCCACACCTGCCACCTTGCAGAAAGTGGTCACTTTTCTATTTGTAGGGTTGCCGCTCTTCTTTTCTTAGATCTCTCGTTGAGTTCACAGGCATTCAGAAGGATTTGGTAGCTGTCTAGCTGAATTCCTGGCTCCAGACGAAACTCGGGTCTCCTACTCCTCTGCCATCTTGGACTACTGAGCTGGTTAGGAAGTTTTAATACCACTTTTTGCTTTCATCTCTCCATGTGTGTCTATCGGTCCATGTTTCAGATGAGGAAACCATATTATTCTTGCTTCAACCAAAGTCCGGTTTCCTCCCGTGGTCCTTGCTCAGGCATTAGGGCTTTGGTAGCTGCCACCATGACAAGTATTTGTATGCGCCTCCCCCTTTTCCACGTCCCCTCCCTCGGGTGTAAAGCACCCCAACTCCTGTGTCCATCTGCGTCACAGCCGTTTCCCCATCCCACTCCTAGCTCTGCCATCACTTAGTTTTACAACCAAGAATCAGAGAGCATTTTCTGTCATTACGAGGGCATCAGGGAAAGAGCCAAGCTCACCTGCCCTGCACGATTCTCAGTCTGTCACAATGTTAACACCGGGCTGGGTGTGTACTGTCAGCCCTCCCTGAACACTAGAAAAATAACAGTGTTGAAATAGCTTCAACTGGGATTCTATATCACACTGTTTCCCCGGAGTTTAATAAAGCTGTAAGGATTAAAGTCGCACCTTTACCCCACATACCCCTGAATATGCGACAGGCGAGCAGCGTAACTGCTAGTTACATATGTGTGTTCTGATAACCACTGGAACGGCCAAATCCAAATCAAGGCTCTCCTGTTCCTGTGTGACCTTGGGCAAATTAGTTACACACACTGTGCCTCAGTGTCCCCATCTGTAAATCCAGGGTAATAATAGTACCTTCCTCATAAGGTGGTGGCAGACAGAAGGAAGTATAGAGTGCTGAGCACAGAGCTTGGCACAGGGTAAGCCCTTAATAAAGGTTAAGGGTTGTTACTACAAGCCAACATTTCAGCCTCACTTGTCTGTCTTCAAGACAGAGACCATTTTTAACATTTCCATTCTGTTTAGGAAACTCTCTCTTTCCTACTGGCAAAAGTTAGTCTTTCTCCACCATGGCAACCCTCAGGACACAGTAATTTCCAGAAAAATTCAGAATGGAGAAGCCACATTCTACACCACTTGAAAAACTGTTTGAGGTCCCTGCCACTGAAGTAGAGACTCCCTCAGTTTCTTCTGCAGACTTCCAGTTTCTTTTGAGTAGCTTCTCCTTGGTAGACAGACATTTATGTATATGCTTGTGTGGATGCACACACGTGCTCACACACCCTTCCCGAGGATAAGCAGTAATTCTCAAGAACTGGAGAGTCTTAATCTGCTAAGGGCAGTTGAATCTGCCTTGATTCTTCCATTCACAATAAAAATGGCACTTACAAAAGGCTACTTCTCTTTTCTCACTTTCATGCTTCTAGACCATTACCAAGGACATCTTAGTACCTAGGAAACAGAATCTATAATAGCACCACTTCAAACAGCAGAGCCATTTACCCTTAATTTTTACATTTAGCTATAAAAGATTTGACTCAAGACTTGAATTAGGTGCTTTTCTTTTTCCTAAAAACAATTTTCAATGGAAGTATAGTTGACATATAAATGGATCCTTTCATTTATCTTGGACAAGAACAAATCCTTAGGCTGGGGTCCCACCCCCTTCTTATTTGTGTAAAAAAAAAAAGAAAAGAAAACGTAGAGATTTGTTTTCCCTTTGCCCCAAGAGCAAGGGGTATTTCTCTAATTATATTCTTTCAACTCTTTTTAAATGGGCACCTATCATCTGTAGGTCCTAGACACTGAATAAAAATCAAAAAGAAGCATAAATCTGGTCTTTCCTGGAAACGGATTATGATGTAGCCAGAAACAAAAATGTCAGAGAGGAACAGAGGGAGAAAAGGAGTGGTGCCTTGATCACCGTTTTGTATCGCTTAATGAGTAATTGGTCCTTGGTACCAAAGTTAAAAATACGTTTCTAGAAGAAGTTGAAGAGGTTTGGTGTAAGCAAATCAGAGCCCAGCATTCCTCCTATCTCCGGTTTCCAGAAACGACCTACTGTGTTACAAGATTGTCCTTTGCATAGCACTTCTGCTTGTACATTATAAGCTCTCCAGTACACGCATGCCTCCTAGATAGTCCAAGCTGCCCCATGATTCCTACAAAGACCCAGATCGCCTTGTCAATTGCCATCCAACATCTGAACAAGTTTAGGGCAAGAGATTTTAGGAAGGCGTCGTGTTTTTAGGAAGGACTGGCATTTTTAGGAAGATATTTTTAAGTAGAAGATTCAATAGATGATGATTCTCACTTGGGACATCACCGCTGTTCTGGGGTGTGTGTGTTTGGTTAGCTGATGATGTCAGTGTAAGAAAGAGAACAGCAGGCAGTCCAACAGGAAAGAACGCTGACAGAAGACATTCCTCACATGTTCTCTCTCCAAATGAAACAAAGTGGTCTAAGTGAATGGTGGTCAATACACACCCTGCTCTGATTGGCAGCTTTCACCATTAAACCTGTAAGTTGAAAGGCACGCAATCCGAAATTCACACACCCCTCAACCTTGAGGGTATGAATCACTAAAGCAATTCTCACGTTTCTCCATACAGAAAGGCAGGAGACTTTCCAAAAAAGGTTGTGGTTTTTCTGTTTCCTTGGTTCCCTGACACATAGCCCAGCCATGAGCACATGTGGCGAAAGGCAGGAAACTTTTGCCTTATTTGGGAATCCCATCTCCCTTTTGGTAGGGGGAGTGGCACAGATTGAGAAGTCCGGATCAAAATGGCACTAGCTCCACAAAATAAAGAGAATCAGATAAAGGAAGTGAGCATGTTCCCTAGAATAAATACAGAAAACTGATCCAAAGAATAAATATTTCCAAACCCAATTTTTTGGGAGCCGTCTCCTAGGAAAATACTTAGAATCTTCCATTTTCCATAATGATTTCTTCCATTTTCCTTCTAGCCAGATGCTGACACTCTGCATTTCCCAGCTGTTGCAGGGACAGCTATTCTCTTGGGGGACACTATATGAGTGACGTTCAGCCCCAATTCTCTAAACAGATGCTTTTCAAGTGTCCCTCATTCTGACCCCGATACCAGCTGTGGGACTGACAGTCATGGTGGCACATAGACAGAACAGTGTCCGCCTAACAGGAGATTAGAGAATGAGAGGTGGAGGCCAAGGGAACAAATGCTCTGGATTTTAGAGCATTCCGTGTGCTTTCCCCGGAGGGTGCTGTAACTGGGGGAGGTCTCAACACAGATCTCAACCAGACACGTAGGGAAGCAGGACCTCCAGCTCACTCTGGAGCCCTAGAAGCTATCTTCCTCTGTTCAGGTGCTCCCGGAGCAAGGCTGCCGCTAGCAACCACTCCTTCTTTATTCATTGTTTCTCCAAGTATGAGATCACCCAGGGGAGAGGAAAAAGGACAGTGGGCAAAGAGGGGGGCCAGGCAATGAAACAGCAATGGGTGTGTCAACTCCGACTGGAATGTGTGCCCATTGTCAACCCGGAGTAACCCGAGAAAAACAAACAGGAGTCCAGAATTTCTTCTCCTGGGGCCGTGTCAATTGCATAGCAGGGCAAGGGTGCCCTCTGCTGTCACCTGCGATTGGTGTCATTCGCATTGCAGAGGCAAGGGTGCCCTCTGCTGTCAACCTGCAATCGGTGTCGGTCGCATAACCGAGACAAGGGTGCCCTCTGCTGTCCCCTACGATTTGTTGTTCATTTCAGATTTTAAGCTCCATCTAAAATTTCATTTAAGAAATGTTTCATGTATGGAATAGGGAAACCAACTTGGGATCTCAGCTGTTGGAACCAGGCTGTGCTCTGTGTCAGGGGGAGAGAGATTTGAAGCGCTTGAAGCTGCTCTGGCAGCCAAGAAAATTCCATCTTGGCTTGGGGGGCGGCTGGGGGCTTTACAGGTCCAGAACAGTTTGCCAGGAAATAATAGCATTTCTTGGGAGGGGGGCCCCTTCTGGGGCGGCAACCCGCTGTGATCAGAATCTCCATTTATTTTTCTGTGCTTTCCCAGT
>NC_081575.1:114551535-114616869 GCF_022355385.1 Mustela nigripes | reverse complement strand
GATTTTCCTAGGAGTATTAACTGAAATATAAAATAATTGTCTCGGCCCCATTTATTTCTCTACGAAAGAAAAAAAAAACACATCTAGTGCTCAGAAAAGGAGATGAAACTCAGTGGCTTTGCTCACCAGTATTGCATAAAGATGAGAATCTAAAATACCCAACTCTGTTGAAAGATCTATTGTATAACTCAATGTATTTTCCTAGGAGTATTAACTGAAATATAAAATAATTGTCTCGGACATTCATTCACCTTGGAATTGATCCAAACGCAATCTCAGAGAGAAACTTAATCATGGTTGTGATTAATATTTTGCATTTGGAAATGACTGCAAATCAAAGACCATAAACACCGTTAACGGTACTGCTTCAGTATTTGCTCTTTTCCTGGTTTTTACGTTCAAAGTTCGGGGTCAGGATGGTGGTGTGTCTGTATTGTAGAAGTCTTCGAGAAATTGGGTAGCACTGTACAAGTTTCTTTTACTTGTTCAAGAAAACAGAATTATTTGAGGTCCCATAGATGGTCTTGTAATAGGAGGGAGAAAGGTGCATAACGGAGAAGCAGGGGGCCGGGAAGGGTGGAGAACTGTCTGTAGCAGTCTGTCTGTAGCAAGCAGTCTGTCACTACCATCCTCCGTAGTGTCTGCCACAAATGTCACACCGTGTATTTTCTAAGATGCCTTGCTACGTAGCCTCTATGTCAGCTGCATTTATCCCACTGGCAAAGGGTCACGGTTGGAGTATCTACATACCTAGAGATTTCTGAACATCTCTGATTTCAAACATATGTATCACGTGAATAATTCTGGACCCAAGAGTGGAATCCAGCTGGCAAAAGGAGAATTTATTGGCTCATGTTAATTAACATTAAGGCCCAAGGTGGGGCTGGATCTCAGAGAGGGCAGGAACTCAGAATCTGAATTGCATCAAAGTTTTCTCCATCTTTCACTGATACTGAGTTCATGCTCTTTTTACTTGCGATTGGCTTTTTCCATGAAACAGAAAGCACCATTACTGGCTATTCTCGGGTTCACGTTTCCCCTGCTCCACTTTCCAAGGAAAAGAGGATGCCTTCTCTTAAGTTCTGTTTGGAAAATCCCAAGGGACATTCCAGTTTGCCCTTCCGTGGGTCATGAGTTCGTGTATGCATGTGGCCAGGGTGGGTTGGGGTTTTAAAATGGACAGTAAGAATGGAGTGAGACTGGGTAGACAAGGTAACAGACATAACAGATGTCTGTCTACTAAGAAGATTGTGGGGGTAGTGGAGAGTCTTTAATTGAACTTTTCTTGTGTAACCGGCACTGGGCCAAGCATTTTCATTTTTCACACATAATTTTCTTTAATTGCCCCCAAAACCCTATGACACAGCTGTTATTATTAGATTCTGGGATTGAGATTAGGAGAGATTTAGCTGTTTGTCCAAATTTGCACAGCTAGTAAATTGTAGAACTAAATCCAGAGCATTTTGATCCCAGAGCCCAAAGTAGTAACCAGTATTCTACATTTCCTCTGTTTGTCACATGATATGTGTTGGTTTCTGCTTCAGAAAAATTACTTCCTGGAGTTCTAGTCAGAATTACATGCGATCTATTTACACTCAGATTATGAATAGAAAAACACTTTTTTTGAATCAAGAACAAATAAACTATGATCCATCCTTTCTTCAGTCTAAGGACGGAATTTGGTACAGTTTTGTTTCCTTTTTAACATCTCGTCTAATTCCTTGGACATAGTAGGTGCGAAGTAAAAGTGATTTAGAGAATATAAAGAAAGGCTTTCTAACCACAACTCAAAATGCAGATGTAGTAAGAGAAAAGATTGATAAATTCGATGACATAAAAATAATTGTTTTTTTTTCACAGAAAAAAAAAAAAGGTTAAGCAAAGTCAAAGGACAAATGGCAAGCTGGGAAAAACTATTTGTAACATATTTCACAGATAAGGAGCTAACATCCTAATTTGCAAAGAACCTTTTGGTAATTGAGTTTGGAGAGGGCAATAATCCTATTGAGGGAAAATGTGCAAAACACATAAACAGACAGGTCACTAAAAGAAATATAAAAGTGGCTCTTAAACTTATGAAAAGATGCTCAGCTTCACTCATAATTTAAAAACACACACTGAAACCCACAGAAACACCGTTCTCACCCATCAGAGTGACAACAATTCAAACGGCTTGACAACACATTCTGTTGGTAAATCGTGGGGCCCTCTCATTGCTGGAGGGAACGCAAAATTGTACAACCTCTATGAAGGGGAATTTGGCAATATCTTACAAAATTGCAGATGCGTCTAGCCTTTAACCCATCAGTGCTACTTGTAGGAGTTTACCCTGACATAAATCTCTAGCAATGTGAAAATACATATGCAAGGGGTGCCTGGGTGGCTCAGTGGGTTAAGCCTCTGCCTTCGGCTCAGGTCAGGATCACAGGGTCCTGGGATTGAGCCCCGCATTGGGCTCTCTGCTTAGCAGGGGGCCTGCTTCCCCCCCCCCCCCCCATCCGCCTCCCGCCTGCCTCTCTGCCTACTTGTGATCTCTCTCTGCCAAATAAATAAATAAAATCTTTAAAAAAAAATACATATGCAAAAGGTTAGGCATTGTAATTGTAACCTTATCTGTCTGAGCAGAGGAGATTGACTAAAAAATCTACAGTAAATCCATACAATGGAATACTATGCAAATAAATTGAAATCACCAGTAAGGAGCAGATGGACATCAATCATATGCCTCTAGATGTGTTACTCTGAGAAGGACATGGCATCAGCTATATAATATTCTGGCCCCAAATGCGTAACATCTTCAGATTTGCATACTTTTGATTACAAGACCTTCCCTTCCCTGTGGATCCCAAAGCAGTTTTGGGAGGGCTTAAGGAAGGGCATCTTGTTTATACTCATGTAGAAAAGACAACCTATTTTTTCTGGTCTTCCCCCATTGCAATAAAAGTCAATTCCAAACTTCTAGTTCGTCAGACCAAAAGTTTTTATTCCTCCAGATCCAATACCCCCTTCTTGATAAACTGTAAGAAAAAGATGGAGTGACTTTTTTTTCATTGGTATTTGGTTCAAATACTATATCTGAGCCCTCTGCTCAGATCTCAGGTTTGGGACAAAGAGGAAGAAGGTCTGAAGATTTGTAGATGACACCCATCCCTACCCAAACATTGGGACTTTCAGCATAATATAGCTGGTACCCTAGCCCATTGCAATATTTTAATAAATTGAGTATTAGTTTAAGGAAATCCATCGCTCATTTCTGGATCGTGGCTGTAGAGCCAGAAGCTCATTAAGTGAGGCACAGGACTTCAAAGAGGAGGTAGCACAGTGATAGAGACCACACTTCCTCTTATCTTCCATTGGTCAGCACTCAATCCCATGGCCAAACCTAACTGCAAAGCAAGCTGGGAAATGTAGTCTAGCTGTGTGTCCAGGAGGGCAAGGGAAATGGTTTGGTGGACAACTTGCCAGTCTCTGTCACCTTGGTGATAGATTATGAATGTTGTTTTCTCTTTCACATATTATTTTAGATTATGATGATGTGATTTCTTTCTATTAAATGGTTGACCTACGTGAAACTCCTGATTGTGCAGAAGACCCATTAAGTACATGATGGATGCCAACCTCACATAACTTTGGCCTCAAGTCCTACCCAGTCATTTCTCGGAAATGGTCCTGATGATGGCAGTTGAGAAACTCAGGAATAAAAGCCAGTGCCTCCACAAGAAATAAAATTAAGTGTTGCTTAAGCAGTCTCAAGAGCTAGCTGTTAACCGCTGCACACCAGCCCTTCCCATTTCTTCATACTTTTCCATAAAGCCCCAGATTTCAGCTCTTACTTATTTTTTTACCCTTCTCACTCTATGATGTAATTTGTAAATTTAACTTATATGGTGGCTCAAAGTGAGCATATTAAGAAGAAGGGACACCGAGGTTGGAAAACATAAATGTTTTTTAAAAACTAAGAAAATAGGAGTTCCCGGGTGGCTCAATCAGGTAAGCATCTGCCTTTGGCTCGGGTCATGATCCCAGGGTCCCTTCTCTACAGGGTGATACGACTTTGCCATTTGCTGTTTTCTCCCTTTTGATCTTCCACTATATGGTCTTTTTCAAATTCCATTCAGCAGGTTCTTGACTCTGCTGGGAAGTTTTAAATCAGAGCCTGATTTGATTGGTCCAGTGGCTGGGGTCTTAGGCTTTGCAATTGTTCAAAAGCTCCCAGGGTGATTCTCAGGGTATACAGCTGAGCTGAGAACCACTGATTTCCTTTCTACATTGCTTTTAATTGACAAATTTTGGATACTTGACCATACTTCTGATGAAATTAACTCATATGAAATTGAAAGTCAGTTCATTTAAAATGTGTGAAGAGGGGCACCTGGGTCGCTCAGTCATTCAAGCCTCCAACTCTTGGTTTTGGCTCAGGTCATGATCTCAGGGTCATGAGATTGAATCCTCCATTGGTCTCCACGCTCAGTGTGGAGTCTGCTTGAGATCCTCTCTCTCCCTCTCCCCCTGCCTCTCCCCCTGCTTGCATTCACATGTTCTCTCTCTCTCTCTAAAATAAATAAAGAAAATCTTAAAATGTGTGAATAAAAACACACCTACCCAGGCATCATTGAAATTGTGGACTGTGTTGCCAGTGATCTCTGGGCAGCCAAAGTCATGATCACAGAGTTCCTGCGCTAAAGTTCATCTGATTTCTTCTCACAGGGAGCGCCAAAGGCCAAGATATTTCTGAATTATCCTCTTTCCTCAGTTATGCCCTTGAACAGTTTTGTAGAAAGGACAAAGCCGGGATGCAGTTTATCACCAATTTAAAGACTTAACGATCTGATCTTGATCAGGTGATTAGGTGATTTGGAGACCCTCCTGGCCCTGTCAGTGCCAAGTTAGCTGGCCCTTTACAAATATAAACAGAACGAGCAGTCAGCCTGAGCTGGAAGGATTATTACACCACTGTTTGTGAAGACTGTTTTGTAACGAGAGCGCAGACTTCGTGGGTTACACCAGAACTTTCTGTCAAGTCCAGTGGGACAACATTCAGGTAAACCAAGGTTTCTCCACGTTGGCACTGTTGACATTTGGAGCTGGATCAGTCCTTGTGGCGGAGCTGTTCTGTGCACTGTGGGCTGGTTAGCAGCATTTCTAGCCTCTGCCATTAGACGCCAGTGACACCCCTAAGCCCTGGTTGTAACAATCAAAAACGTCTCCTGAAGTTGCCAAGTATACGCGTTGGGTCCAGATCGGTCCTGGTTGAGAACCACTGATATAAACTCACTCTTAGTTTGCCAACTTAAAAAAAAAAAAAAAAAAGCAAAAACAAAAACAAAACACAAATAGCCCTGTTGTTTTGAAATGACTCCTCTGAGTAATAATGTGAGAAGGGCTTCCTTCCAAAATCCTCCAACTGTCTTCCTCTAGTCTTTTATGTTCCCATCAGGCACAGGCACACCAGCAGTAAAAAATGAGCATTGCTCTGGGGCGGTGATCCTCAATCAAGGGCAGTATGGCTCCCTGGGGGACATTTGGCTCCATTTGGAGACATTTTTGGTTGTCAGTACTGGGGAAGAGTGGGGTGCGACTGGTATCTGGTGGCTGAGGCCAGGAACGCTGCCAAACGTCCTACAGTGCACGGGACGGTTCCCACAGTAATTATTGGGACCAACATAGCAATCGTGCTGAGCTGAGAAACCTTGATTAAAAGCAATGATATCCACAAAGTCCAAAGAAAAGACCCATTTGGGGGATGCCTTTAATAATACAGATCAGTGGTTCTCAACTTGTTGGGGGGGGTGACTTTGCCCTCAGACATCTGGTAGTGTGTGGTGGAGACCCCAGAAGCCACCTAACGTCCAGTAATGCACCAGACAGCTCCCAGCAACAAACAATGATCCATCCCCAAATGCTAGAAGTGTCAAAGTAGGGAGACCCTGCCCTAGGATCATGTCTCTTAAGGCTGTCAGGCCTAGTGGATTTGTTTCACCCCCTTCTGGTTTCGTGGTTTTGCTCCCCAAGTTTTCCTCTGCCATTATATTGCCAATCCAGTTTTGGATGGCTAGACCCAATTTCACTTTGGCATAGCAATAGGGCAGCTGAGTAGGAGGGAGGCTTGGCACAGCACACAGCGCCTAGAACAGATCGACACTGGGGAGCAGGCCAGTTAACATCAGAGGTTTAGCCAGGGTTGGGGGAGGCAAGCCACAATCACAATTCAAGTTGACAAGCCGGTACAAATGGCCCTGCAAAAGACACTCTGTCCTGCCAGGTGCGGGGACAGAGTGGCTGGGAATCTGGGGCAGTGGAGACTCTTTCTGTAAAATTGGGCTGTGTCCGGGAAGTCAGGCACTAGGTAAGGCAGTCCCAGCCAGCAAGCCGAGTTTTGGGGTCGGGGCCAGATCCTGGACAGGGGCACCTTGCCAGACTGAGCCAGGACCCCGGGGAGAAGAGGGAACCTGGATGATTTGCAAGCCAGCTGAAGGAGGATTTGAGAAAAGGACTAACGTACAACTGTGAAGCAGGGCAGTTGCCTGCAGGTAGATTGGTCTGGAGAACTGGGGATCATGTTGAAGCAAAAGTTGCTCAGTGAACAGAGCAGAAGCCAATAGTTTGAGAGCAGAAGTGTCTTCAGTCATTTGTATTTATGTTTTAGATAACATTGGCTTTATTTTAAAATTACAGATATGAATAATGTTTGTGACATTTCTTGCTTTTGTCTAATTACAAAGTCAGTCCATGCTTGCTGTAGAAAATTTGAAAAATACAGAAATACACAAAATATTTCATCTGTAATTCCATATCCCGACAATAATCTCTCTCGAGATGTTGGCCTGCTTTTCCTGACCACTCTTTTGTTTTAATGGCATCTTTTGTCCTCGTGTCATTAACTGATACTCCCCTTATAACTTGACATGTAATGATAATGTAGTCAAATAGCATCCTTCCGCAATTTTTCTGTAGCTAGGTCCTTGTCTCATTTGAAGCCCTAAGAAAATGTGATTTTTTTTTGTTTTCCTTCAGATGGACGCTGGGTTTATTGAGATTACCTACCCCAGAAGTGGGGAATGGGGAAACCCACCTTTTCCTGGTCATCACTCCTTTCCTTTCATAGGTCATACTTTTCTTCCTCCTTAATAAATGTTCTGCAATAGAGTAAGTTTGGTGATAGTGACAAAACAAATGAAAAATACCTACAAATCTGGAGCTGGAATCTCAGGAGAGATTTTAGGGATCATGGCTTTGCATAATACAAACCTTACCTTGTACCTGTAAACGGAGCACTTTCTTCTTATTCATGAAATGGGACAGTGACTCTCCTGAGGCTTACCATTCTGGCAGGCCTGCCCAGGCCGAAAATTTCAGAGGGGTCCAATCCCCGCCCCCCTCCCCCGGCAGTTCTAAGCCTTCAGCTCCTGTCCCTGCCCTTGACTTTTTTGGCCTCCAGGAGATGCAGAGTCCGTGTAATGTAAGCCAGGCAAGGTCATCAATCCCCACTAAAACTGAGATGTGGGCCGGGGGGTGGAGGGGTTGCAGAGGGAACAGGAAGGCAGGAAGCCCTGGGCGGGTGGGAACACTGAAAATGGGTATTTTAAAAGCCTCATCTGAGCAGCCCACTAGGCACATCTGATGCCAACAGAATACAATGGCACATAACGACCTTTTCAGTACAGCCAGTCATTTCTAACCTCTGGATGCTTGATGCCACCAGATTTTAGGAGAACAAACTCACGTGATGTTTAGAACCAACAGCAAAAGGTGGCTGCTAAAGGAAAAAGATGTATCTGTTTGTTCGACGCCTCACTATAAGCAAAGCAAAATGTTGTTGATAAGGCAACAGCATATCTTTAAAAAAGGGGGGGGGGCTGTTGCAAAATATAAAATATTTGAATACATTCCACATGTGCAGATTCCTGGTGATACCATGCAAATAGCTGACTTTATTTTGTGGATCGTACCCAAGGATTTGTCTTCGACGTCTTTGATTCATTGTATTGTACATGTTTTTGTTTGTTGATTCTTCTCCTCCTTTGGCATCCTGTTTTTTCTTTTTTCACTAAACGTCTTCCTTCATTAAGAGGGGTATCTTTTATGCAAAGACTCGGCTGCATATTTTTTTGTGTGTGGTTTTTTTTTTTTTTTAAAGATTTTATTTGACAGAGAGACAGGCAGAGAGAGAGGAGGAAGCAGGCTTCCCACCAAGCAGAGAGCCCCATGCGGGACTCAATCCCAGGACCCTGGGATCATGACCTGAGCCAAAGACAGAGGCTTTAACCCACTGAGCCACCTCGGCGCCCCTCGGCTGCATATTTGTAACTGAGCTTTGTATGGCGTGCTGAAAGCCTTCTGCACTAGCAGCAGTGGATCTTTCTTCAAAATAAACATTGCCAGCAGGTGTAAAACATACATATGCTTCCTATCCACATTTGCTGATGAGACTGCCAAGTAAACACGTGGAACTGAGGATGGCAAACTGGAGTGTGCATCTGTCGAGAGAAGAGACCTCACTCCTGTCTTCTCCTTGGGAAGGCTAATGTCCAAGGAGGCCCTTCTTCCAGCCACTGACAAGTCAAGTTCTGTGTCTCTACAAGGATCTGAAAGCAGCTTGTTTTCCATGCATTCCCATCAAGGGGACTGGATTGCCTTCCCCCTTTTTTTTAAGATTTTAGTTTTAAGTCCTCTCTATACCCAACGCAGGGCTCAAACTCACAATCCTGAGATCAAGGGTCTCACGTTCCACCCACCAAACCAGCCAGGCACCCCTGGATGGCCACATTTGAATGATGAAATTGAATGCATTCAATTATATCAGGTTTATTATCATCCCAGTGTAGACACTGTAATTGACTGGACATTGACAGGTCAGGAGAGTGGCTCCTTTCACATGAATTTAAGTCCTAGAGACAAAAGATAGCTTATTATTTGTCTTTTTGTGGTTAATGTTCCTATTGAATACACTACTGTGTCTTTGAAAGCCACCTCAAATTCTTTGTCAAATGAGGCACCATACCAAAACAAAACAAAAAGGATAAGAGAGAATACCTACCTTCAGGGGCTGTTAACCCAGTGAAGTGAACTGCGATATTCAGAAATATCCAAAACACAGTAAGGCCAAAGGAAAGAGGGTGTGTGTTTAGAAAGAAATCAGAAAACAGTTCCTGGATGATATGGTGTTTGAGACAGACTCTCACCAGTGTTGTAAGACCTTTCTAGGCTCAGGCTGGAGCCACTCCTGCCCAGGATGCCACAATAGCAAACTGAAATTTAGATGGCTTTTGTGTACCCTGTCAATGTTCCTTGCCTAGGAATGCAGTATGTGCAGTCGGCCAGTCCCCAAGGCCTGCTCAGGGCCTTGCCACCCCAAACAAGGCTGACTACGTAACCCCAGCCACACAGACGTTTCCTACTTGGCTCTTCCTCATTCTTTATTCTTTATCCTGCAACAGCTTCCTATCTTCTGCCCCATTTTGCAGTTCTCAGATGGAGACAGTCCCCCTCATGAAGTGTTAAATCAGGTTTGTTTGTATCACCAAAATTGTCGTCTTTTTCTAGTTGAGGTGTAATTGACATATAACATTATATTAGTTTCAAGTGTAGAATGTAAGGATTAGGTAGGTATTTGTATACATTGACAAATGATCGCCGCAGTAAGGGTAGTTTTCGTCTGTCACCACCTGGGGTTACAAATTTTTTTTTCTTGGGATGAGGACTTTTAAGATTCATTCTCTTGTCAATGTTCAAATAGGCAATACAATATTATTAACTGTAGTCACCACAGTGTACATTACATCCCCATGACTTATTTATTTTTTAACTGGAAGTTTATATCTCTCGATTCCCTTCACCCATTTTCCCCACCCAAACCCTCTTCCCCCAGCAACCACCATTCTGTTTTCTGTATCTATCTGGTTTTTTGTTTTGTTTTTTTGGGGGGAGGGGGTTGAAGATTTTTATTTGTTTGAGAGAGAGAGAGCACGAGCCTGGGAGAGAGGCAGAGGGAGAGGAAGAGGCAGGCTCCCAGCTGAGCAGGGAGCCTGATGTGGGGCTCCATCCCAGGACCCTGGGATCATGACCTGAGCTGAAGGCAGAGGCCTTAACCGACTGAACCATCCAGGCGCCCCTGTATCTATGAGTTTTGTTCTGTTTGTTCATTTATTTTCCTTTTTAGATTCCACATATGAGATCATACAGTATTTGTCTTTCTGTGTCTGGTTTATTTCACTTAGCATAAAATCCCTCAAGGTCTTTCCATATTTTCACAAATGGCAAGATTTCATTTTTTTTTTTTATGGCTGAGTATGATTCCTGTGTGTGTGTGTGTGTGTGTGTGTGTGTGTGTATCTCACATCTTCTTTATCCATCCATCCATTCATGGGGGCTTAGGTGGTGTCCATTTTGTGGCTATTGTGAATAAGCTGAGACACCCAGGTGCCTCTTTGTTTTTAATTTTTTGAGGAACCGCCATACTGTTCCCCACAGTGGCTGCACCAATTTGCGTGCCCACCAACTGTGCACGGGGGTTCCCTTTTCTCCACGTCCTCACCAACACTTGATATGTCTTGTCCGTTCACTAGTGTCCGTTCTAATTGGTGTGAGGCAGTATCTCCTTGCACGTCTGATCTGCATGTCCCTGATGATGACTGATGTTAAAGCGTCTTCTCAGGTGTCTGTTGGCCCTCTGTATATCTTCTTTGGGAAAGTGTCTATTCAGATCCCCTCTGCCCACTTTTAAATCACATTGCTTGCTTGTTTTTATTGAGTGGTATGCGTTCTTTATATTTGGATTTTAACCCCTTAGTGAGTATATGATTTGCAGGTATTTTCTCCAGTTCGATAGTATGCATTTTCGTTTTGTGGACAGTTTCCTTTGCTGTGAAGAAACAAGTCCACTTGTGTATTTTTGCTGTTGTTGTCTTCTTTTTTAAAAAAAATTTTTTTTTTTAAGATTTTATCTATTTGTTTGACAGACAGAGATCACAAGTAGGCAGAGAGGCAGGCAGAGAGAGAGGAGGAAGCAGGCTCCTCGCCAAGCAGAGAGCCCAATTTGGGGCTCAATCCCAGCACCCTGGGATCGTGACCTGAGCCACCCAGGCGCCTCTGTTGTTATCTTTAAATTGTCTTCCTTAATCATGTTTTTTTTTTTTTTAAGATTTTATTTATTTATTTGACAGACAGAGATCACAAGCAGGCAGAGAGGCAGGCAGAGAGAGGAGGAAGCAGGTTCCCCACTGAGCAGAGAGCCCGATTCGGGGCTCAATTCCAGGACCCTGGGATCGTGACCTGAGCCAAAGGCAGAGGCTTTAACCCACCGAGCCACCCAGGTGCCCCCTTAATTGTGTTTCTACCACCAGATGGGAGGACCCAGAAAGGTAGAAGCGAGGCGAGGAGACTCATGAGAAGCAGTGGGAAAATGTGGACCGTGTTGGAGGAACAAAGCGGACTCTGATATGGT
Source organism: Mustela nigripes (assembly GCF_022355385.1). Taxonomy (NCBI): domain Eukaryota; kingdom Metazoa; phylum Chordata; class Mammalia; order Carnivora; family Mustelidae; genus Mustela; species Mustela nigripes. The sequence goes on along the minus strand of NC_081575.1, from coordinate 114,605,426 downwards.
CCACTGCTAAGTCATTAGAGAGAATAACAGAGACTGTAGGTGTGAAGAGCCCTGGGGCTCAGCCTGAAGTGTTTGAAGGCACTTGGGGAGATAAGGCACTGAGGACTTTGGAAGAGCAGGGAATGTGGGTTTCTATCTACAGGGCTCTTTAACCCTGTCCCTCTCGATGGCTTCTGCTAATGTCAGTGGAAAGCACTTCTCAGAGTAGACACACAGCACTGTAGAGACAATAACAAAAAATTCAGAGAATCAGGCCGTAGCAGATTTGCTAACGACTAATTCCTGAGGACCTATGACCATGGTAGGGTTAAGGAGGTTTAGAAAGTAAACCTGAAGCCCTCTTGACCTCTGAAGAACTGGTAGAGAAAGCAAGAGATGGCAGAAAAAAGTGTATCGTATGTAAATGGATAGCATCAGATGGACAGACAGCACAGAAGTAGGGAAAATTAACCAGTGATGTGGGAGTCTATAAAATACAGAAGCTAAGTCCAACAGAATTGAAAAAAAGTGCATCAGCATAGAGGAGTATAAAAACAGGGACGTCATTTGTAAAAGTACCATGGACAAAATTGACCTTTGCTGAACTGCTGAATTCACACAAAATATGTATTTTTCTGTAAACCATGTGTGTAGAATTGCATTGTTCAATAGCTGTGGCTTACTTGCATTTAGGTTTAAATTAATTAAATTGGAAGCATGCTTCCTCAGTCACGCTAGCCACATTGCCATGTTCAATAGCCACGTGCACCCCATGGCTACCATATTGGCATAGTGACAGCACAGACACAGAACATTGGTCATCATCTTAGAAAGTTCTATTAGCACTGTTAGAGTTGAGTTTCTTAAGTTTGGGGGTTGGTGAAGAGGGTCATAAACTCTTGGAGACACTAACAAACGTTGTGGACCCTGTCCTCATAAAATGTGCAAACACATAGACATGTATTCTTTTGTATATGACTTTGGGTTTTTTTATGCACCCTGAAACTTATTTATAGACCATTTAGGGGTTTATGGGCTCCGAGTTCAGAGAACCCAGAAGGCTTTTAAATATTTTGGTTTTTGGGTTATAATCTTTCTCTTCGCACTGAATCTTGTCATATTCCTGGAGGTCTCTAACATTCAAATGAATGTTGCCTAGAAAATCTTGCCTTTCGTTCCCTTATTGTCTATATCAACTATGTCCTTCTATTCCGTATTGGCCACATGGTCTCTTTCTAGAGCTGGTCTTTGGAAGAACGCTTGCTGTTACCTCTGAAATCACAAACTCAAATATCTGATGCTCTAACTCCAAACTACTTCCTTCCATCTCTCTCTCTCTCTCTCTCTCTCTCTGTCTCTCACCCACTTAATCCCAGTATTTTGCCTTTCCTGCTTCCTCAAGACACTAGCCCATCAGCCCCTACACTTCCTCCCTACCAATCACCCCCTTCTTTTATTCGCTCCCTTCCCTATCCCGCTCTGATGACTTGGACCAACATTTCAACTACTCTCCTGCCAAGGTCTTCATTCCTCTTGCTTGTTAATCTGCTCTCAGCTCCGCCTGCCAAAACCCCATCCTCAGTGGGCCCAACCATCTGTCTTTTCCCCAGCTGCCCCCAAATTGCTAGTAACATTAGAGAAGAAGCAGAGAATTTCCAAGATTTGCACTACAGTACATTTATGGCATCCAAAATCAACTGGGCCGTCCATGTTGCTACAATTCTTTTTTTTTTTTTTTAAGATTTTATTTATTTATTTGCGAGAGCGAGAGAGCATTAACCGGGAGGACCAGAGGGAAAGGGAGAAGCAGACTTCCTGCTGAGCAGAGAGCCCGATGCGGGACTCGATCCCACGATCCTGGATCATGACCTGAGCCGAAGGCAGAGGCTTAACCCACTGAGCCACCCAGGTGCCCCTGTTGCTGCAACTCTATCCTGTTTCCCTTGTCAGGTCTTTCTCCCTTTTTCCACTTAAGACATTCTCTCATCTGCATGTTTACATGATGACATAGTATATAACAATAAAAAACTGGAAATAAGCCGTGTGTGTTGTATAGGGATGAACAAAATAAACTGTGGTACGGCTACAAAACAGAACACTAGGTACCTATTAATAAAATGAGGGAAGTCTTCAGGACATATTGTTTTAAGTAAAATAAAGTGAAGACGAGTAGTATTTGCCATTCCCTTCATCCCGATGGGGACATTGTATGCAGTAACAAGTAAACGATGATATCTCCGCAGCTTCACATAATAACGTAATACATATTTATGTCGTGCTCATGGCCCAGCTCAGCGGGGAGTAGGGTGACTCAGAGATCTAGATCTTAAACATGGGCGTCTTAAACATGCTGCTTTCCAAGCCATAACCAGAAAGCGCATAAACAAGGCTCAGGGAGTTGTGCAGGCGGGTCCAGAGGTGACGTAATCCCTTCTGTCCGTCTTCCATTGGCCAGAACCTCGTCACGTGGCCTCAACCTGTCAGCAAAGGAGGCTGGGAGATCGTCGGCCCGAGTTCCTCAGAAGAGGAGAAAAAGGGGAATTCGGAGAGCAGCCGCCATGGTCTCTGCCACCGTTACAGTTAAGTACGAAAGAAGACAGAAGGGAGTGTTTATTAAAATTCACGTGTATTTGCATGGAAAATGCTCCCGACAGCAAGATTATAAACACGATTACTCCCGTGGGGGAGGGGAGAAGAGGCAGATGGGGCCGGGAGTAGAAGTAAGACTCCTCAGTGTGCGCGTACATCACGGAGCCAGGGGTCGGTGTTGAATATTCAGCAGAAAACAACTTTAAAATTTTAAAACAAACTGGCCAGTGAGTAGAAGGCTGTCCCCTCTCCTCAAACCTGCCACCCAGGTGGCTCTCCTCCTCGTCCTCAGAGAAAACGAAAGCCGTTGGGACAAGTTCTGCTCATCGCTCTGACCTTAGAGCAGATTTTGGTTCTGTCCCCGGAGAAGCCCTGACTCACCAGCTGCGGGGTACGCGGCCCTCCCGGGGGAGCGGGGTGTCCCTTGGCGCACTCGCAGGCTCCGCGATCACCGCGCTGTGAGCACGTGGTCCCCATTGTTCGTTTACATCCGTCTCCCCTGCTACCCCGCAAGCTCCCGGAGGCCGGCAATCTTGCATCCTCTACAGCCCCAGGCCCCATCGCTGCTGGCCACGAAGTCGGCAGCCGGTCAAAATGTTTTCAAATGAATGAGTGAACTAACCCAGCAAAAGGTCCGAGCGGGTTAACTTCTGTGACGCCCCTGCAGTGTTTCAATGCTGAAGAAGGAGCCTAGTTTGTGGCCAGATGAGATACTGGTCCTATGGATAACTTCTTTCTAAGTAAATGCTGGTGGTGTTTTAGAGAGTCAACGTCCTGGGTTTTGAAGGGATCCTGATTATCACAGATCACAAAATGACAGCTGTACTCTCTTGTTCTTGTGTCCTCAGTGGGGCGCCTGGGTGGCAGTGTTGGTTAATCATCCGACTCTTGGTCTGCTCTGCTCAGACGGTGATCTCGGCGTGGTGCGATTGAGCCCCAGCCCGGACTAGCCTCTGCACTCAGCGTGCAGTCTGGTTAAGACTCTCTATTCCTCTCCCTCTGCCTGCTCCCTTACTGTCTCTCTCTCTCCTCAGGAAATAATAATGAAGCCTCTGATTTTCAGTTTGTTTTGAAAATACGTCCTAACTCTCAGTTCTTACTCACTCTCTTCTGCAATTCTTTAGAAGCTTAAAAGCAGAGAGGGGCCAGTTTACCTCTAGAAACGAGGCAGACAGAACCAGGAAGGAAGGCAAATTCAGGGTTAAGCTCTTCCTTCAGCCTACTTTTTCCCAACAGAGCCAGCTTGGCTGGGACCCCGGGTCTTCCCAGCCTGTTAGCAGCATGCATTCCCCATTCTGGCGCATTCTCACCCACCCCCGGCTGCCAGACTGCTTTCTGATACCAGCAGAAGCTCCTCATTACGGGAAGAAAGCTTCCCGTCTGACTCAGTGCACTGCTGAGACATCAGGTCCCAGCCTTCTGTGAGCAGTAACGTCTGGCCAGTGCAGAAGGCAGGAGGATGAGGCCAGGCTTTGGAGTAAGCAGAGCTGGCTTTGAATCCTGCTCCATCTCCCCGCCGGCGCAGAAATCTCTGACACATGATTACATTCTCTGAGCTTCGCATCCTCAGCTAGGAAAAGAGGATGACCGGGGGCGCCTGACTGGCTTAGTTGGTCAAGCATGTGACTCTCGATCTCCGGGTTGTGAGTTCGAGTCCCACACTGGGCGCAGAGTTTACTTAACTAAAATAAATATAAAATAAAAGGAGGATGATCATTTTAATAGGAGTGTTGTAAAATTTAAATACAGTAATTGAAGTGTCTCATATGAGTTCTGTTTATATAATAGATGCTCAGTAAACAGGAGCTATTATTCCTAGCTGCATCATTATTAATGGTTCTATCTTACTGCAGTCCCTACAAGAAGAATCTTAACGCTCCAGGAATAGGTCACAGGGACCTGCGAAGTGTAAGTAACCACCATCCTCTATCCTCTGGCTACCGCCCGTAGCAACTGAGTAAGGATGGCTAGAGGAACTATTTCTGTCTTCCAAATGAGAAAACACAGCTCAGGGAAATCGGGTCCCTTGCCTAAGGTTACACGGCTCATAAATTCAGAGCTAGGACCCAGTTCAGACTCTTCCTGCCACACCAGAATAACCAATCAAGCCTTACCTTATTTCCAGTTGAGGAGAGCACCAGCAATTTCGGGAGCAGATCTGAATCAGTGAATAAGCCCATGGGCATTGGGGGAGTAGGGGGAGGAAGAGTTTATCGGGGTGGCCCTGGGGGATTACAGAGCCGGAGTAGGAGAGCTCCACCATGACTTAGCCTAGGGGTTTTCGCACTGGCGCTGCTGGCATTTGGGGACAGATCTTGCTTTGTTGACAACCACTGACTGCCCTAGTCTTTCTTCAGACAGACGAGGCAGCGGGAATCGGTGTGGCTCAAGAGGGGTCCTGTGGGTCTCAGCAGACTTGAGATCATTTTCTTCCTTAATGATGTTTCTCCAAGGCCACTGCCTTGAATGGCAGCCGATTTCTACAGTGTTTCAGGACCAATTGGGTTCCCTTTATTCCTGATTCTGCTTTTCCCAACGTCCTTCTGCCTTTGTTTCTTCCCCAAAGTCCTTCTGCCAGACTGATAGCACTTGACATTTTGAGAATCGAGCGAGCTTATAAATGCGCAGACATCCAGCAATGGAGCAAAGCAAATGGCCTTGATTTGTCTGTTGTTGAGCTGTGGAGGACTGATTTGTGAGCCCGTCCAGGAAAGAGACTTAAAAACTCCTCCCCCTGGAAGACTAGAGACATTTTGGTAGAGAATAGTGGTTCTCCAGGTGTGATCTGTAGAACAGCAGCATCAACTTCACCTAGAAGCTTGTCAGAAATGCTAATTCTCGGGCCCCACTCTGGTCCTACAGCATCATCAGAAACTCTGGGGGTGGGGCTCGGTCACCGGTGTTTAAACAAGCTCTCCAAGTGATGCTCATGCATATCAGAGTTTAAGAATCACTGATCTAGAACTACAGGCCCGAGGCCTATTTTTTGTCAATAAAGTTTTATTGGCACACAGCCATACTACCCATTCCCTTACATATTGCCTATGGCTACTTTCAGGCCCCGGTTGGCAGAGCTGAGTCATTAAGTGAGTGACTGTATGGCCTTCAAAGCCTAAAATGTTTACTCTCTAAAACTTCGTAGAAAGTGTGATGACCTCTTATCTAGAATGATGGAAAAATAAATTGCAAGGCTTTTGATTATTATGGAAATAAATCCTGAAATGTATTAGTTCTTAGTTTCCAAACTCCTCCCCTTCTGCCCACCCCCAACACACGTTAGCTAACACATATGTTAGCTAAGAGTATAGCAGGTGATATGCACTATACATTATGAGGTTACTAGTGTTAACTCTTGAATTCCAGTAGCCTGGGTCTTCATTTTGACCCCATTGTTAACTAGCTTCATGACCTTGGGTGAGTTACTCGAGACCCCTGGCCTTCAGTTTCCTTTGCTGCAGAATGGTTATAGCAGTAGAACCTACCTCATAGGATTACTGGCTGAGTTCAGTGAGTTGGTACGTGTACTGAGCACCTAGGACTAAGCTCTTCAACCAGTGGCTGGCACATGGCCCCCGGTCTGTGTTAACAATGCCACTTCTGGGGGCAGAATCGCTGTGCAGTGAATGTTAGCGGCTGTGATTACTTAAGACACTTACATCAAGGTACTCCAAGGATATTTCAAAAAGAGAGTCGGCTTCTCCTCAGAACTCTGCTTTCTCCTTCATCATTCAACAATTGGGGAGGATCTGAAGGTCCAAGGTGTCTTAAAAAATTAAAGAGACATCAGAAATGTGTTATCCGTCCAGCTCCCCCGCCCCACTCCATGAAGCTAAACCTCCTCCTAGTCCTCCTCCACCTCCCCAAACCTCTGCGGGGGAAGAGGAGGATGGGAACGGAAGGTCTGCAGGAAGTCCCAGTGTCTAACCCAGCCCTCTCTGACTTGACTTTAAACCACTTGACCTCTTCGATGGGGCTGAAGCACCACGTGGGTGTCATTCGTAGGTTCCAAGGTCATTAGGGTCCCTAATGTGGGGTAGAGAATACTCTACTGGCTGAAGCTGAGAGTTAGGCTCATTCTCACGGCCCCCTTCACCTTAAGACCTACTTCAAGGGCATGTGACCAGTGCAGTCCCACAGGGCCCACATTCGAAGGGGCCCCACACTCGGCTTCATGTTCAGTGGTTGCCATCCTGACGTTCTTAATTTGTGAGCAGAGGGCCTCCCACTTCTATTTTACACTGAACCCCGCAAATAATGTAGCCAGTCTGGCCTTCATCCTTTGTAGAAACCTGATTCTAACCTAAGCCCCCTGCCCAAGCCTTGCTATCTATTAAGGTCTCTGTAGAGCATGAGCTCTGATTTTTTTAAAATTTTTTCTAAAGATGTTATTTATTTATTGACAGAGAAAGACACACAGAGAGGGAACACAAGCAGGGGGAGTGGGAGAGGAAGAAGCAGGCTTCCTGCCTGAGCAGAGCAGGGAGCCCGATGCAGGGCTCAGTCACAGGACCCTGGAATCATGACCTGAGCTGAAGGCAAATGTTTGGTGACTGAGCCACCCACGAGCCCCAAAATCCGATTTTTAAAATAAATAACAAAAAACAACAACAACAAAGATGATTTAATTTTTAAGAAGTGCAAAATAACGGTGTCTCAGACTGGCCAGCAGATGTCGCCCTTGGTACATGGCAAAAGAGGGTTTTTTAAGAGGCAGGCTCATGATCAAAGATTTTTGAGCCTTTGGGGAAGGAAGCAAGGCCTCAAAGGAGCTTATTTAAGAAGTTTTATTGTAACATCTTCCTCTTTTCTGATGAGGATACCACCACAAAGACAGGAAATTCACCATCCACCAAATCCAAATGGAGAATTACAAAGAAGATTGTAACAAAGTAACTCAGTTAAATAAAAAACAAATAACATAACCCAAAGTAACTTCTTCAGAGAGGTTGATGTATTTTCAACACTATTTTGTCCTTTCAAACTTGGTTAATACAGGGCATATGTGATACTAGGATTTACAATAAGAAATATGTATTTGGTCTACATCCCCATTTTTTTTTTTTTATTTTTTTTTTAAATCTTTTTTTTTTTATTTTGACAGAGAGAAATCACAAGTAGACAGAGAGGCAGCCAGAGAGAGAGAGAGAGAGAGTAGCAAGCTCCCTGCTGAGCAGAGAGCCCGATGCGGGACTCGATCCCAGGACCCTGAGATCATGACCTGAGCCGAAGGCAGCGGCTTAATCCACTGAGCCACCCAGGCGCCCCTACATCCCCATTTTTGAACAGAGCTCCTAAAACCCTTGGAATTTCCTAAGTGACAAGAGTGTAAAGGTGTGTTTTGTTATGTTAATGAGATGGCTTTGGGGAAGCACCTGAAGGTGGGGGCTGGTTGCCAAGAGAACTGACCTTGTGATTAGAGGATTGGAACTTTGGGTCCCACCCCTCCTTCCCCCAACTCTGGGGCGAGGAGAGAAGCTGGAGGTTAAATCCATCACCCAGGGTCGATGATTTAATTAATAGTGTCGGTGTAATGGAGCCTCCATAGATACCTGAAAGGTCCGCGCTGGTGAACCCGTGGAGAGGCCCTGGCGCCCTGGGGGCTCCTTGCCCTGCCCCATACCCTGCCCTCTGCCTCCCTTCCAGCTGGCTGTTCCTGCATTATATCCTTTTATAATCAACCAGTGATCTACAAACTAAAGTGTTTCTCTGAGTTTTGGGAGCCAATCTAGCAAATTAATTGAACCCACGGAGGGGGGCTTTGGAACCTCTGATGTGTAGGCGGTCAGCTAGCTGGTCTGAAACTCAGGTAACAACCTGGGCTTTCAGTGGGCGTCTGAAGTGTTGGGGGGGGGGGCAGTCTTGCAGGACTGAGCCCTTGACCTGTGGAATATGACCCTATCTCAGGGTAGATAAGTGTCAGAGTTGAGATGAATTGTAGGATACCCAGCTGGTGTCTGAGGAATTGCTTCTTGAATGAGCGGAGAACCCCACTCCCCACAATGAAATTGGGCCTCGGAATAACAAAAGAGCGTAGTAAAGACATTTTCCTAATGTGTTCCCTGTTGCCTTCAAGGGTTGGATTTGCTGCCCCAAAAATGTGTCAGAGGCTAAAGTTGAGCAAAGAATCCATGGATTTCATTCCAGGGCTCACAGCAAAAATGGCAGAAGGAATCTTGGATGGATTTCCTAATTTGCTGGAAGGTTCCAGATAAACATATATCCCCTGTTCTTGAGGTACATCATCCCCATGTAAATAAAGAGTGATGGAGTGAAATGATTCAGTTGCTAGAAAACCTGTCAGTGGCTAAGACCACGCTCCATTCTTAGCTAATGGAATCGGTCTGCCCAGTATTAAAACATCACTAACACTAAGGTAAAAATTCATCACAGAAAGACATTCAAATAGTTCTCACAGTCTCTGAGGCAAGTTATTTTATGTGATGAAAGATTAGAAAGCATTTTTTTCAACTTTCACTGGAATTCATTAGTGTGTATAACACGGCAAGACCCACAAAATTGTGGTCCATAAAGCAAATATCTGCAAACAGTAGCACGCAACAAAAGGAAAATAGTGCCTGGGTTTCATTAAAGAAAGTGGTCTTGGTTAGTCCATCAGGATCCAGCAGTCCCTACGCCAAACACCCTCCAAGTTTCTGGACCCGGACCAGTTATCCAGGTTGTGCGTGCCAGGAATATGTAATTCATCATATGTTGTTTTGGCAAAGTGGAACAAGCTAATTATGAAGCAGGAGCGGGAGGTTCTTGTCTCACAGAGTCGAAGGATGCATCTCACGGACAAAGGAGGGTGAGCAGAGCGATAGAATTTTATTAAGCAAGGATACAGGAAAAAAAGGAGCCCTGACGGGGTTGCCAGTGAGGGCCCCCACTGACAAGTCTTTTATTTAGAACTCACCAGGGAGTTCGTGACCTTGACATTCCTGTGACATCTTGGTTTGAGTAAGGACCAGTGAGAATATCTTCAGTGGCTCACTTCTTTGGGGTTAGGGTTATTCTTTGTTCATCACAATGTGATGGCCATAAGAAGACCCACCTCTGACACCCAGGGCAGGGTGGTCTGGTGTGTTCCCTTATCTCTGGTTTCATTATGTCTCAGCCCTTCTGGGATTTCTGCGAGCCTGATGATGTAAGCCCCTACCTCTCTCTCCCTGCCTAGCCCCGCCTGTCCCTTACTCAATGAGACCCTTCGGATGTATATTGGTGGGTCATGTACTTGGGGGGATGATTGCCAACATGTATTGGGGCAGGGGGCAGATAAAGGACATTTCCAAGGGAATTTTTATATGTTAGAGTAGACTTACAGGGTCCCGGTGGTCAGGCTAAGATTGCCTTTTGTCCTTAGCAATGCGTCAACATTGAGACAGCTGAGTCCCTAGAGGAATGTCACTCTGCCTGTTTCAAGGACTTGTCAGTGGGCTGTTAGGTAGTAAGGAAATTTAATTTTTCTTTTTTTGCTGTAGGTGATTCCACTACCCACAGTGGGACAGGTTGGTGCAATCACAAAATTCTAGACTCCAGCTACGTCTTATCCCTCAGGGCTGATGAAAACCTTCCTCGTGACTACAAGATGTTTACTAGGCTTCTCAGTCCCCACACCTTGTTACTTTTAGCAGATGGCTCACTTTTCCCACATCTCTAGGAACAGGTTGGCAAACTCCAAACTCCACAGGCCAAACCCAGTTTACCGCATTTTTTTAATAGAGTTTTATTGAGACATAGCCACACCCATTTCTTCACATACTGTCTGTGGCCGGTTTTGCTCTACAGTGGTAAGGCTGAGTGGTTGGGACAGAGACGGCGTGGCTGGTAAAGCCTAAAATATTTACTCTCTGGTCCTGTATTAGAAAAACTTCCTGACTCTTGTTCCAGAATAATAAGGCCATGAGGTATTTCTTCTTGTCTGCTGCCTTCCAACCGATGAATTAATTAGCATTGGATCCTGTTCTTACTTCTTCCCATCAGTCCCCAAGGATGAGACATCTCTTCCCAAGGCCAACCCCTCAATCTCTGGCTTCTGACTCTAACCCCTTTCTTCTCTGGAAAGGTCATCAGTCACCCATTCACTTTTCTCTGTCTTGACATTCTAGACTCACTTCATCTCCATGGTATTACTCTCACACACATTCCCTTCTATCTGATTCTCTGCATGCTTCCTTTACAACCTCCTAAATGCACTCTAAATCTCAGTTATCCATGGCCCACTGCCCTGCTCACTACATACATTTACAGCATATTTTTATCTACTCTTAGGACCTCCACTGTAGCCTATGAACTCTGCGTCTCCAGCCTTAATTAACTCTTTCAGATGCCTAGAAAGCTTCATGTGGATTTTCTTTGGCCAGCTCAAGCTTAACATGACCAAAAGCAGACTCCTCAACTTCCCACTAGTACCACTCTTTCCAGTCTCCATCTTTACATCACCCACCAGGCCCTGAGGTGGCCATTTGACGGTCATCTCTGACCTTCTTCTCATTGTCACGTGACACAACCCACAGACTTCATTCCTAACTTAGTTTCCTGCTTCATATGTATTATGTGAGCCCGTGGTTTTTAGGGTTGCCCCAGCCAATCCCCAGGGCACCCATACACCATTCGGTGGAGTAATTTTCTCAAAGTCACGTAGCAAATACATGATAAAAGCGAAGCCAGTATTAGATCCCAAGACTGCTGTGACCTCAAACCCTGTGCTCTCCCGCTCCACCACTGGCTGTTCTCTTAATAGGAGTGATGTGGTAGCCACCGGGTTATCTACCCAATAACCAACCCTTCCATTCCCCGTTCTGTTATCAGCCATGCAGGGGGGGGGGGGGGGGGGGGGGGGAGATTGACTCCTCTCTCGCAATCCCAAGTATGGCTGTAATTGTTATCCATTTGTTTGTATTGAGGTGAAATTCACATAACATGCAGTTAACTATTTTAAAGTGTACAATTGGGCAGCATTGAGTACCTTCACGATGTGGTGCCATCACCACCTCTAGTTAGTTCCAAAACATTTTCATCACCTCCAAAGGACACCGCATATGCAGGATGCATTTATTCCTCATTGCTCCCAGCCTGAATTGTTGTAACCTCATCAGGATCACCTTCCTTGGGATTCAGCCTCAGCCAAGCTGAGCGTGGATGTCCCGTGGCTAAAGAGATGGGTCCTGGGATGGGGATGGTGGCAGGCCAGAGCCAGGGCCCTGGGCCAAAAACATGAAGAGAATGTATAAGTAGCCAAGTTTTATTAACTTCAGGCAGCAAAAATGTCTTTTCACAGAAATAAGGGTGCTGCCCTGACCTCCAGCCTCCCATACGATGTCAGCCTCAAACCGAATTTGGTGCAGTGAGGTCAAAGCAGTTCTGCTGGGGGCTTCCAGAAAAGTGGTTCCTCCAGAAAGTATTTTAATCTGTCTATACTGCCATGAACAGCCCCACGAGCAATGAGATTGCCTTGGTGGTTGAACTTCATTAGCTGTTCTCCCGCCTTCACTCCACAGATCCGAGACCTGTTTGAAACGAGTTGGTAAATAATCAGCTTTTAACAGAGCCGGGATGGAGTGTGAGGTGTATGAAAACTCCGATATGCATCACATAAAGCCAAGGCTCGGCTAAAATAGATCCTTTCATATTTGTCTTACACGTTTTTCTGCTTTTTCTAATTTTTCTCCAGTGGATCTGCATTGTTCTTCTAGTCAGAAAAAAAGAGGCCGTGTGAGACCTAGGTTCGTGTCCGCCCATCAGTCCTTCACTTTGTGGGCCTTCTGCTCCTTAGGGGTCAAGGGAGAGGTCTGGGCTATGCAATGGCTAAATGGATTCCAATCCCGACAATCCAAAATTTGAGGACTCTTATGAAATCCGAGCAAGACTGACGGAGAGGACCACTAACAAAACAGTAATAATGGAGCCATAGAACGTTGCCTCGGCTTGCAAGCTACGTATTATTTTCTCTGTTTTCACGGATGAGTCCGACAAGTTAAACAATTTCCTAGAGTCATTCCGGTTATGAGCCGCAGACCTAAGCTTGGGGCCCGGATCTGTAGGAGTCGAGAGAACATGTTTGTATTTCCAGTGCGTTTGCGCGTAGGCGGAGGTGGGCCACGGGCTCTGGATGATGCTTTTCCAGAGCAAGGAGGAGAGCAGCTGCTAGCGAGCGGGGCCGGACAGCAGGTGCCCCCGGGGGGCCTCCCGGTCTGCTTATCGCCCAGGAGCTCCGGCCATGCTCTCCGCCTTCCTCTGCGCGCCGAAGGCTGTTCCCCGTGATCCCTCGTGTGTCTGGGCCCCCGCGCTGTTTTTCTGGTGGCATGAGGACGTTTGCTGTGCGGACAAGCCAAAGTGTCGGAAAGACCACGTTCTGGAAGCCCCAAGCAGCCAGATGACAAACGGGTGGACAGGAACGGCAGCTCCCTTGCCATCCTGGCGAGGCGAACTTGCCAGATTGCGCCTTCCCCCCTTTGGAGACCCCGCTGCCCACGGCGGTGAGCTCAAGGCCAGGCTTTATTGTCTCCCTCCTCTGCCAGCGGCTCAAGTCCTGCTCCCCCATCGCGAGCTCTCCTGGGACCACCTCCCAGGCAGCCCGCTTGCCTCAGGACACCCCCCAGGTGACACCGGGACACCGTGAGGGGGAGGGGTGGCACTCAGAAGACCCTTTATTTTATACGGAACTGAAAACCGGACGTCGCTCGTTCTAGTTTGTGAGCGGGTTTGATTTCTTATCCACAGACCAGAAATCCCTGCAGGTGAATTTGGGCAGGGGAGCCCGAGAGGCCGCGTCGTCCATCGGAACACGCATGGACCAGGGACCGGCTCTGGAGCTTTACTCCAGACCGCGTAGGCCCTGGCCACTGGGAACTGCCCGGAGAGCGTCCGTCGGTGCTGCTTTGTGGGCCCAAGGGCCAATGGCCATGCAGGGGTGGAGCCACGGAGAAGAGGGGACGTGCTCCAGTGTCGCACGCCCTCGGCCGCGGCCGCTGCGCAAGGCCGCGTAGCTTTCCTGCGTCCAGATCGCCGCGCTCCGTCTCCGTTTGCGGCTCTTCCGCCCACCGCCTGCCTCTCCTGCGCGTTGCTCCCGGACCCATGCGCGCGTGCCTCCGCGCCCCCGGAACCCTTGCCGCCTCGTAGGGATTTGGAAAGGGGATTCTTTCTGCTGTTCTGCGGCATATCCCCAGAGAACGCCTGGGAATTGCGCCCTCGAGGAATAGAGCAACCCAGAAAAAGACAGAGTCCCAGCCCTCTTGCTCGATTTGCACGGGCCGCCGTCAGGTGTCAGTACGTGCGCGTGTGCACACGTGCAAGCGAAGAGCCACTGAGGAGTCGAGCCTGATGAGCAAGGTAAGGGGGCGGGTGGAGGCGGCTGCCAATCAAGTCCATTGTGTTCACGTGGATGGTAGGGAGTATGGCCCTACATATTGCTTATTTCCTATAATCGCTTGCTTTGAATTTGGGTCAAATTCGAGTGTGAAAGGGAGACGGAAGGTGGATTGGACAGCCCTGCCTTTAATCCCACTAACTGTGCTCTCCTGTATTAATACTTCTGTACTGCTTTAAGCCTGGAATTTTCTCTCAGGGCTGTCCCAGCAGCTCTGGCTCATCTCCATTCAGAGTAATGGGGTTGTTGCTTTCCACGGAGAGCTCCCTCTACTGAGCTCACATGTCGCTTCTACGTAGACTCCTCAGGTCTCAAAGTCTCCAGGACTTTTCGGTGTTTATCTTTTTGGTCACTGTCTCACCTCATGTATCAAATCAGTCACTAACGGGGGCATTTGTCCTTTATGGCACCTTTCTAAATCGTTTTTCCTTTTCCCATTCTGCTGCCTTTGCCGGGGGCAGGTCTTCGTTAACAAGAGGACTTATTACCTAGGCTTATTACCTCGATTCTTACCCTAGCATCCTAATGGATTCCCTTAGTGGAGTTCGAGCACTTCCTCAAGGGCAGGGGCTTATTAATCTTCAAAAATGCTAATAATGACATGGCACAGCGGCAAGGGCAAGACTCTAAAACCTAAGTCGGCTCCCGTCATTCGTCTGCTCAAAACCTTCCAGGGCCTCCCCGTTCGGTTCCTAGTATGAAAATCTTTTTTATATGCAGTGTTTTAACTGATATGCAATTGACATAAAACACTATTAGTTTCAGGGGCACCTGGGTGGCTCAGTGGGTTGAAGCCTCTGCCTTCGACTAGAGTCATGGTCTCAGGCCCCACATGGGGCTCTCCGCTCCTCGGGGAGCCTGCTTCCTCCTCTCTCTCTCTGCCTGCCTCTCTGCCTACTTGTGATCTCTCTGTCAAATAAGTAAATAAAATCTTAAAAAAAAAAACACTATTAGTTTCAGCTGCACAATATGAGGATTCGACATATGGATATATTGGGAAATGATCACAAGTCTGTTAACATCTGTCAGCACAGAGTTAACAATTTTTTTTCTTGTGACGAGAACTTTTAAGGTTTACTCTCTTTGCACCTTTAATATATGCCAAACATTATTATGTCACCATCTGTACATTATATGGAAGTTTGTACCTTTGACCCCCTTCACCTATTTGGCCCACCACCACCCGCCTCCCCAACCTTGCCTTTGGCAACCACCAATCTGTTCTCTGTGTTTGAGTTCAGGTTTTGCTTTTGGGGTTTTTTTGAGATTCCACATATAAATAAGATCACACAGTATGTGTCTTTCGTACAGCCCTCAAGGTCCATCCATGTCACAAACAGCAAGATTTCCTTCTTTTTTTTTTTTTTTAAAGATTTCATGTATTATTTGAGAGAGAGCATGAGAGAGAGCACGAGTTGGAAGTGGAGGCGCAGAGGGAGAGAGAGAAGGAGACCCCCCGCTGAGAAAGGAGCCCAGATGGGGCTCAGTCCCAGGACCCTGAGATCATGACCTGAGCCAAAGGCAGGCACTTAACTGAGCCACCCAGGTGCCCCAAGATTTCCCTTATTTATTTATTTATTTATTTTTTAAATGTTCTCTTTTAAGATTTTATTTATTTATTTGACAGAGATCACAAGTAGGTAGAGAGGCAAGGGGGTGGGGAGCAGTCTTCCCACTGAGCAGAGAGCCCCATACGGGGCTCCATCCCAGGACCCTGAGATCACGACCTGAGCCGAAGGTAGAGGCTTAACCCACTGAGCGGTCCAGGCGCGCCAAGACTTCCTTTTTTTAAATGGCTGAATAATAATCACATTGCATTATACAGCTGACCCTTGAATGAGGCCAAGGTTAAAGGTGTTGACCCCCTGTGCAGGCAAAAATCCACATAAATTTTTTTACTTCCCCAAAACTTAACTACTAATTGGAAGCCTTACCAATAGCATGAAGAGTCAATTAACATGTATTTTGTATATTATGTATATTATATACTGTGTTCTTATAATAAGCAAAAGGAAATGCTGAGAAAATCATAAGGAAGAGAAAATACATTTATAGTACTGAACTATGTTTATCGAAAAAAATCCACATATAAGTGGACCCATGGAGTTCAAACCCATGGAGTTCAAGGGTCAACCGACGGGGCCCCTGGGTGGCTAAGTCACTTAAGTGTCTGCCTTTCGCTGGGGTTATGATTCCAGGGTCCGGGCATCTAGCTCCGAATCAGGCTCCCAGCCTAGAGGACGCCTGCTTCTCCCTCTTCCTCTGCTGCTCCCCCTGCTTGTTCTCTCTTTGTCAAATAAATAAAATCTTTTATTTTTTTTTTTTAAGGGTCAGCTGTATGTACCACATTTTATTCATCCATCCATCCATCATTGGACACATAGGTTGCTACTGTGATGGCTTGACTATTGTCAGTGATGCCGCAGTGAACTTGGGGGCGCAGACGTGTTTTCAGGCCAGCATTTTCATTTCCTTTGGATAAATACCCAGAAGTGGGATTGCTGGATCATATAGGATTACTGTTTTTAATTTTTTGAGGCACCTCCCTTTTGCTTTCCTTCTTGGGGGCACCAGTTCACATTCCCATCAGCAGTGCACAGGGTTCTCTCTTCTCCACATTCTCACCAACACCTGTTGTTTTCTTATTTTTTTGGTGCCATTCTGACAGGTGTGAGGGGATAGCTCATTGTGGTTTGAAGTGCATTTCCCTGACGATGAGTGATGTTGCGAGTCTTTCCGTATACCCATTGGCTATGTGTATGGTTTTTTGTTGTTTTTTTTTTAAATGTCTGTCCATTTGCTATTGAGGTGTATGAGTTTTTTATGTATTTTGGATATTAACCCCTGATCAACTAGATGATTAGCCATTATTTTCTCCCTTTCAGTAAGTTGCCTTTCCATTTTGTTGAGGGTTTGCTTTTTGCTGTGTGAAAGCCTTTTAGTTTGATGCAATCCCATTTATTTATTTTTGGTTTTGTTGCCTTTCCTTCTGGGGTAAAATTGTTAAAAAAAAAATAATAATAATGTTTCCAAGGCTGATATCAAGGTGTTTACCACCTAAGTTTTTTTCTAGGACTTTTGTGGTTTCAGGTCTTATGCTTAAGTCAAAAGATCCCAAATAAACAAAACAATCTTGAGAAAGACGAACAGAGCTGGAAGCATTATACTTGCTGATTTTAAACTATATTACAAAGTTATAGGAATTAAAACAGTACGGTATTGGAATAGAAACACACACATAGATCAATAGAGCTGAGTAAGAGAGCCCAAAACTCCATCTTGAGTTAGTTTTTGTGTATGGTTAAAATAGTGGCCAAGTTTCATTCTTTTGCATGAGGCCGTGCAGTTCTTCCAGCAATGTTATGAATTCCCATTATATATTCTTGGCACCAAACATTTATGTGGTTAGAAATTAATAGACCACATTTGTGTGGGTTCATTTTTGGGCTCTCTTACTTGATTTGCAGACGTTGAACCATACTTCATCCCTGGAATAAATCCCATTTGATCACAGTGTATAATCCTTTTAATACATTTTTGAATTTGGTTTGCTTATATTTTGTTGAGGATTTTTGTGTCTGTGTTCATCAGGGATATTGGCCTGTAATTTTCTTGTGGTGTCCTTGTCTGGGTTTGATAGGGTAATTCCAGGCTCATAAAATGCGTTTGGAAGTATTCCCTCCTCTGTTTTTTGGAAAAGTTTGAGAAGGATTGATGTTAATTCTTCTTCTAAATGTTTGGTAGTATTCACCAATGAAGCTACCTGTCCTGGATTTTTGTTTGTTGGGAGGTTTTTTTGTTTTGTTTTGTTTTAAAGATTTTATTTATTTACTTGACAGTCAGAGATCACAAGTAGGCAGAGAGGCAGGCAGAGAGAGAGGAGGAAGCAGGCTCCCTGCTGAGCAGAGAGCCCAATGTGGGGCTCGATCCCAGGACTCTGGGATCATGACCTGAGCTGAAGGTAGTAGAGGCTTCAAGCCACTGAGCCACCCAGGCACCCCAGGGGAGGTTTTTGATTATGGATTCAATCTGACTAGTAATTGGTCTCTTCATATTTTCTATTTCTGCATGATTCAATCTTGGTAGACTATGTTTCTTGGAATTGGTTCATTTCTTCTAGGTTCTCCAATTTTTTGGTGTATAATTGTTCATAATAGTCTCATATGATTTTGTATTTCTATGGTATCTATTTTAATGTCTTATCTTTCATTTTTTATTTTATTTGGGTCCTCTTTTTTCTCTTGCTGAGTCCAACTAAACATTATCAATTTTATCTTTTCAAAAAACCAGCTCTTGATTTCAAAAATACCAGCTTCTTAGTTTGAACTTCTCTGTTGCCTTTTTAGTCTCTATTTCATTTATTTTCACTCTGATCTTTGTGATTTCCTTCCTTCTACTAATTCTGGGCCTCATTTGTTCGTTTTCTAGTTCCTTGACATGTAAAGTTGTGTATTTGAGATCTTTCTTCTTTCTTTTTTTTTTTAAACAATTTGTTTATTCTTTAAGTAAACTCTGTGCCCAATATGGGGCCCAAACTCACAACCCCAAGATCGAGAGTCACATGCTCTACCAACTGAGCCAGCCAGGTGCCCCTTCCTTATTTCTTGAGGTGGGCATTTATTGCTATGAACTTTCCCCTTAGAACCGCTTTTACTGCATCCAGTAAGTTTTGATATGCTGCATTTCCATTTTCACATAAGGTATTTTATTTCTCTTTTGATTCCTTCTTTAATCTATTGATTGTTTAAGAATGTCGTTCAATCTCCATATGTCTGTGAATTTTCCAGGCTTCTTTTTGTAATTGATTTTAGACCACTGTGGTCAGAAAAGGTACTTGGTATGATTTCAGTCTTCCTAAATTGATACTGGAAAATGATCCATGTGCACTTGAGAAGAATGTGTATTCTGTTACTTTTGGATGGAGTATTCTAAATGTGCCTGTTTTTCCCTCCCAGGGTCCTTTTTTTTTTAACATTTTAAAAATTTAAATTCAATTAATTAACATATAACATATTATTAGTTTCAGAGGTAGAGTTCAGTGATTCATCAGTCTTAAATAATACCCGGTGCTCATTACATCACATGCCTTCCTTCATGTCTATCATCCATTATCCCCTTCCTTGCCCCCCTCAGCAACCCTCAGTTTGTTTCCTATGATTAAGAGTCTCTTATGTCTAAATACACCTGTTAAGTTCATCTTGTCTAATGTGTCGTTCAAGGTCAGTGTTCCCTTATTGGCCTCTCTGAATGATCTCTCCTTTGACATAAGTGGATATTAAAAGACCCTATCATTTTTGCTGTCTATTTCTCCTTTAGGTCTATTAAATTTTGCTTTATATATTTAAGTGTTTTTATGTGGAGTGCATAAATATTTACAAATGTTATATCCTCTTGTTGGATCGACCCCTTTATTGTTATATAATGACCTTCTTTGTCTCTGTTTTACAGCCCTAAACTCTATTTTGTCCGACAGAAATACAGCTACCCCAGCTTTCTCTTGGTTTCCATTTACACAGAATATTTTCCATCCCTTCACTTTTAGTCAGTCTTCACGACAGCTTACACCGTCCTCTGTATGGCACCTCTCTGAGCTCGTCATCTGCAGTGCCCGCAGCTCAGTCTTCTCCAGCGCACCAACTTTGCTGTTGCACACACATTCCCGCCATAGAACCTTTGTTCTAGTTGTTTCCTCTGGTTAGAATAGTCCTGTGGTAACCATCCTCCAAGATGGGACCCAGTGAGTCTCACCCGCTGGTATTCGAGCTGAACAGAGCCAACCAGTGTAACCAGTAGGACACCAGCAATGATGGCTTGCGACTTCTGAGGCTAGGTCATAAAAAGCATTATGATTTCTGTCTTGCTCTTTCTTGGATCACTGGCTCTTGGGGAAAGCCAACCACCCTGTCATGAGGATACTCACACAACCCCATGGAGAGGCCCATGCGGAGAGGAGCAAAGACCACCCACTGACAGACACGTTAGCCAGCCGGCCATGCGGGGGAGCCCCCTTAACAGTAGATGCTCCTTCTCTAGTCACGGCTTCCTATGACTGCAGCCCTAGCCAACATCTTGACTACAGTCTTGGGAGACTTTCTGAGTCAGTTAAGCTGCTTCTGAATTCCTGACCCACAGGAATTATGAGAAAACAGATGCTTATTCTTGTTTAAAGCTTCTAAGCTCTGGGGTGATTTGTTTACCAGGGGTAGTTTATACAACCATGCCTGCCCCCCCCCCCCCAATGCTGACTTGGTTAATGCCTTCTCCTTCAAATCCTTTCTCAAATCACACTTATCCAATGATGTGTACCCTCAGCATTCTATTTATTTCTTTATTTGAGAGAGAGTACAAGCAGGTAGAGGGGCAGACCCTCCGCTGGGCAGAGAGCCTGATGCAGGGCTCGATCCCAGGACCCTGGGATCCTGACCTGAGCTGAAGGTAGTAGCTTAACCAACGGAACCACCCAGGTGCCCATACCCTCAGCATTCTATTCAGTATTTTAATCTGTGCCCACTCTCTTGCCCTGCCTGCCAAGCCATGATTCCTTTTTACCCTGCTCTAATTTTCTTTTTCCCATAGTATTTACCACCTTCCAAAATAATATGTAATTTACATACGTATTGTGTTTTTTCTTATTTGTCTAGTCCCTCGCATATAATAGAACTCACCTGGAAGCAGGGCTCTTTCTGTGATCTAACCATTGATGGAGCCCAAGCACCTAGTAGAGTGTCTGGCACATACTAATGCTTGAGAAATGCTTGATATCACTCTGATCAAAAAAATCTTCAGTGCTTTCCAGGGCCTGTAGAATAAAGGCAAGGGTACGTAATTCTCAAGATCCTTACCAACACGCCTTCTCCTTCTTCTGACCTATCTCTTGCCTCTTGTTTCCTTCCTATACATACCCTCCCTTTCTGCCAAGTTCACCTGCACACCATCTCTGCCCTGGCAGCTATCACTCAGAATACTTCCACGGCCTTCTTGGCGCAGGAGAATCTGACCTGCCCATTCTGCTCTTGCCTTGTCCCTGCTGATTTCCGTATCTCCTTCAGCAAGAGGAGACTCTGTTCTTCGTGAACCCTCACAGTACCTGGAGACCCCTCATTTACACTTGGCTTATATTGCCTCTGGGATTAATGATGTGTGCGTGGACTATACGTACATTGACAGCAGCAAAGAATCATTCACCAATCTAATTCAACTCACACCATCCATGGGGCACTTGTTAAGAATTGGAATGTAGGGGCGCCTGGGTGGCTCAGTAGGTTAAGCCTCTGCCTTCGGCTCAGGTCATGATCTCAGGGTCCTGGGATCAAGCCCTGCATCCGGCTCTCTGCTCAGCAGGGAGCCTGCTTCCCCCTCTTTCTCTGCCTGCCTCTCTGCCTAGTTGTGATCTCTGTCAAATAAATAAAATCTTTTAAAAAAATTGGGGGGCGCCTGGGTGGCTCAGTGGGTTAATTAAGCCTCTGCCTTCGGCTCAAGTCATGATCCCGGGGTCTTGGGATTGAGCCCCACATCGTGCTCTCTGCTCAGCAGGGAGCCCGCTTCCTCCTATCTCTCTGCCTGCCTCTCTGCCTACTTGTGATCTCTGTCAAATAAATAAAATCTTTAAAAAAAAAAAAAAAAAAGGAATGCAAAAGAAAAAAAATGGGGATACACAAAGTAGGAAAAGGCCCCTATCCTCAGTGTTTTGTGTAGAAGAGAAATGTAGCCACAATGAAAGCAGCAGAGAAGATGAGCCCGTGAAGGGCATGAGAACGAGAAGCTGAAGGGGGAGACAGGCAGCCGGAGGTGGGTGGCGAACCCCAGAGAGCAGACGAGGCCAGGAAGCAGTCCTCAACTGTCAGCAGTGCCACAGGCAGGTCAGGGCAAAGGACAGCTGAAAAGTAGCCACTGGGTGGCAGTGAGGAGGTCACCACCCTTCTTGTGGAAGGTTCCATCCAAAGGCTCCCTGGTCCCATTTCCAGGGCACACAAAAGGTCTGCATTCCCAGACTTCAGCACAGTTCTGTTGAGGCCTTGTGACTGGTGGCTGACCGCTGGGATGTGGGAGGGCGTGATGTATGCCCAGTCGGGAAACTTTTTTTTTTTTTAAGATTTTATTTATCTGTCAGCACACACAAGCAGGGAGAGGGGCAGAGGGAGAAAGAAGCAGGCTCCCTGCTGAACAGGGAGCCCGATGCGGGGCTCGATCCTAGGACCCTGGAATCATGACCTGAGCTGAAGGCAGACACTTAGACTGAGCCCCCCAGGCGCCCCTAGTTGGGAAACTTTCTACATAATCCTTTACTGCCTGGCAGGTTTTTTGGCGGGCGGAAAGCAAAGCATCCAGCGTGGAACTTAAAGGGAAGAAGGAAGGGACAAAGCAAGGGGGGACAATCTAGACAATCATCAGCCAAGACGTGTCATTTGTCAACATTTCTGGTCGCAGTGGGAATGGATGAGCGCTTTTTTGGTTTTGAGGGAGTGAAATGGAGGTTCTGGCTGAGCCTTGAGCATCGTATCCATCTATAAAGAGCTTCCTTATTATTTTTTTTTAATATTTTATTTATTTATTTGTCAGAGAGAGAGAGAGAGTACACAAGCAGGCAGAGTGGCAGGCAGAGGCACAGAGAGAAGCAGGCTCCCCACTGAGCAAGGAGCCGGATGCGAGGCTCGATCCCAGGACCCTAGGATCATGACCTGAGCCACTCAGGCATCCCACGAGCTTCCTTATTCTTGTTCACAGATGCCTAGCATTCCACTGTGTGAATATACAGTACTTTATTAATCACTAGTTAACTAATCACCAATCAGCTAGTTAACTAATCACTAATCAACATTTAGACTGTTTTAAACCTTAGTTACTGAAGGGCTGCAGGATGAAACACCCCAAAATGGGCCATTTTGGCATAAAGATTAGTTCAAGTTAAAAGTAATAAAAAGCCAGCAGGGCAGGAAAGGTGCTCGGCTGCCCTGAGACTGCTTACATTCACATTGGAAAGGAGAGCCTGCCCACAGGAGGGGAAGTTGGAACGGAGGCCCCTTTAGGAAGGAACTCATCTGCATGATAGACCATCTTGTTTTTCCAAACATCTCCTTTTACCTCTTGCTTAGTTTTCTCCCCTTTGTGGCAGCAGGCCCCTTCTTTTTTCTTCGAAGCTTCTCGGTGCCTCACTGTCTTTGGAATTCCATGTCTGTGTGGCTTCTTCGTTTGTACATATGTTAAATTTTATTTTCTCCCGTGAATCTGCCCCATGTCAGTTTGATTCTAAGTCCAGCTAGAAGAACCATAGGGCAGAGGAAGATTTTCCTCCTCAATACTATTCTAAACATATAGTACATTTTATGTATATATTCTATATGTATTCTAGTATTCTATAATATATCACTTTAAATTTACCAATTTCACATGACTGTATCAAGTTCACGGACTTCAGATTTTGCTGTATTCGCACAGATAAAATATGGATGGATTTTAAGTGAAAAACGCAATACCGTTGATTTCGTCCAGTGAGGTCACCTGGATTGAAAGCGAAGAACCTGAAAACAAGCCCATGAGAAAGATGGAGAATGACCACAAAAAAGAACAAAAAAGATAAAAATTATGTTTATTAAGAAATTTGACTGTGCGTCAAAACAGAGAAATAGCCTTCCTTACGCAGTTGTCAATAGTGGAGTCTGGTGGGGGATGGGGTAGCTGGGGGATGGGTATGGGGGGGCGGGATGGAGTGAGCTCTGGTGTGATACACAACTGATGAATCACTGAAGTCTAGCTCTGAAACAAACAACTAATAAACTGTATGTTAACTGAATTTAAATTTAAAAAAAATAGAATCCGTGTCCCAAAATAAAGCAGTTTCCCTGACACTGTCCGAGCTTCTAGAATTTGGATCACATGCTACCTACTGCAGCTTGCCTGGGTGGGCCCTGACAAGAGAAAGAAGCTAGTTGTGTTCTTTCATCAAATGGTTTTCACACCAAGGCCGGTCTGTTACTTAGCAAACATAGAACCAGTCAGCCTCTAGAGCCTCAGTTTATCAAAACCCTATTTCTATGAGTTTAAAGACTGGTCCAGATTTTTTCAAGTTCTGAAAGCGGTGCCTCCAAGGAGGGCTGGAGCAGTCCCATGAGAACCATTTACTTAAGTCACTAGAAGACTTTAAATTTCTAAGTCTTGCCAGTGTCTGTTTCAATTCATGCAGGACCTACCTAATATTTGAGGCCTGGCGAAGATTGCCTGGAGAATGGTTTCCTAGGGGGTGGGAATTGGGCCGCTGCGGTAGGGATTGTGATTCTTCATTTCTTTTACCATTGCATGGTTTCATTTTAGAAAACTAGATTTTGTAACCCCCGGCCCATCTGTCAGCCACATGAGGGTCAAACCCAGATCCGTATGAATTAGAATGATTTTGCATCTAGCTCAGGAAATTAGGCAATTAAAAGAAAGGCAAACCTCAGGAAAAATTTTTCTTCTTACAGATGCCTATTAATTGTAGTGTCTGATAAGTGAGCCTCAGATCCGAGT
The DNA here is from genome assembly GCF_022355385.1 of Mustela nigripes. Taxonomy (NCBI): domain Eukaryota; kingdom Metazoa; phylum Chordata; class Mammalia; order Carnivora; family Mustelidae; genus Mustela; species Mustela nigripes. The sequence goes on along the minus strand of NC_081575.1, from coordinate 114,580,990 downwards.
CTGGGGGCCCTGGTGTGATCTTGGCTCTCACCAGCATGCTGCTTCCTGTGGGAAATGCAGAGAGTTCCAGAACCTCCTGGTTCAAAATAATCTCACGTGTGTTAAAGAACCAAAGCTTTGATTGCTAGCTGCTCACAAGGAGACCACCACGTACATGAGAACCGCTGGGGTCCGGCTTTTCAGATACAGAATTCTAATTCTTCAGAGGATGTTCGCATTCATTTTTTTTCCTTAGTTTTGTGAAGTTCCTATGATACGTGATCTGAAAGTTGTTTCTTTGAGCTTTCAGGAGCAGCTACTGTCCTGGCCTCGTTAAGGTGATGCCATTCTCGGGACATGGAACGCGTGTCCCCTTGTTCAATCACGTGGACATTTGGGGAGATGAGCTGATTGAGTTCAACTCAGTGACTTCTTGCTATTACAGCCCTGGAAACACAAAGCATGGATTCCATGCCTTCCATATCCTGACCTTGATCCTGGACCCAAATTCAGGAGCATGACTAGTTCAGGATCCCCAGATGACCTGTTTACTCAGAGAACCTTCCAGGTCAGGAAAAGAAACTGATGGCCATCTGGTCCTTTGAAACATTCACAGAAAGACAGAGTGACACACTTCAGTTCTTTTTGTTGTTGATAACGATGATCTATATTGTATCACATTCCATAGAACCACTCCTGACTGAGCTCCTGTTCTAGAAGCTGAAACCTTGGGGAAAGAAACCTGAAATATGCTTGTGTTATAAACAAAGGAGACCCCAAAAGTCTTTATGTCCCACCCCAGGGCCAGACACATGAAAGAGGGCCTTCCTGGGCCAGTGGGACCCCTGATATGCCTAGTCACAATTGCAGACCAAAAAATGCCATTACACGGATGCCTGGGTGGCTCTGTTGGTGAGGCATCTGCCTTGGGCTCAGGTCATGATCCCAGAGTCCTGGGATCGATCCCTGCATCAGGCTCCCGGCTCGGTGGGGAGTCTTACTTCTCCCTCTACCTGCTGCTCATGCTCTTTCACGTGTGCTCTCTCAGAAATAAAATCTTTCTTTTTTTTTTTTTTTTTTTTAAGGTTTTTTTTTTTTTTAAGATTTTATTTATTTATTTGACACAGAGAGAGAGAGAGAGAGAGATACCACAAGTAAGCAGAGCAGCAGGCGGGGGTGGGGGGGAGCAGGCTCCCCGCTGAGCAGAGAGCCCGATGTGGGGCTTGATCCCAGGACCCTGAGACCATGACCTGAGCCGAAGGCAGAGGCTCAACCCACTGAGCCACCCAGGTGTCCCTCTTTTTTTTTTTTTTTAATGCCATTACATTCTGGCCCCAAAATGCAGTTACAATCCTCCACGGCCATGTAAATAGTGAATGAGCAAATACTCAGCCTACCACTGCAGAAAATTTCTGGTCCGTTTTCAATGGCATTTATCTATTGTGCCATCACCTACAGCTTCATTCAAAGGCAGACGTGTTGACTGGTACTGGTACTGTCACAGAATTTTAAATGCTTGTTAAATATTGCTAAAACAGAGGCACCTGGGTGTCTTAGTGGCTTAAGCCTATGCCTTTGACTCAAGTCATGATCTCAGGGTCCTGGGATCGAGCCCCTCATCGGGCTCTCTGCTCAGCAGGGAGCCTGCTTCCCCCTCTCTCTCTGCCTGCCTCTCTGCCTACTTGTGATCTCTGTCAAATAAAAAAATCTTTAAAAAAATATATTGCTAAAACAGTATGAGCATGTGACAGTGAATCACAGCTGTTAAACCAGCCCTACTTCCTCCCCATCTCTTAATCAAGTTTCTGTTCTGTGAGCGTAGCCAGGAAGCTCAAATACGTCTGTCCTGTGCTTTCTTCCTCCCACTGTGATCAGGAGCACTCCTGACCACGTGATGGCGTGAGATGTCAAGCCATGAACCTCTGCTGCTTTTTCTGCTTTCTCCGGGGCCTACCCTTGCTCTCCTCTAGGCAGGTAGCCTCGGTTCCTTCATGGGAGTGATGACGCGGGCAACGAAGGGCGGAGAAGGGCCCCTGTTGCCCCACGCTCAAGCCTGGAGAAGACGCCCTGGGATGTGGGGCAGGAGGAGGGCCCGAAGGCGCCTGAGAATCAGTGCGATGCCGGTGAGTCCCTCACGAGGCCTGGGCCCTCCAGCAGGCCGAGTCAGGGCAGACCGGAGGGCGTCACATGGGGCCAGCCCGGTTCAGAGATCCAGATGCAAAGGTGCCCTGTCCGGGGTTCAAACTGTAGGGGGCGGGAAGGCCCCGGGGTTCCCTGTTTCAGCTTGCTGAGGAAGGGGAAGACACATCCATTTGTGGGGTCTACAGGAAGGGTAAGGCAGCCTCCTAGAGTTTCTCAGAGCCCTGAGCTGGCCGAGAATCACAGAATGTTCCTCCAAGCCAGGGAGGCATATAGTCATGGTACCATAAGCCAGTGAACCTCTCAAGTCTTTTTTTTTTTTTTTTTTTTTTAAGATTTTATTTATTTATCTGAGTGAGAGAGAGTGAGAGAGATCACGAACAAGGGGAAAGGGTAGAGGGAGAAGCAGACTCTCCATTGAGCCAGGAGCCCAGTGTGGGACTCAATCCCAGGATCCTGGGGTCATGACCTGAGCTGAATTCAGGCAGATGCTTAAATGACTGAGCCACCCAGGCACCCTGAACCTCAAGAAGTCTTAAAGTTGGAAACATAGGGAGACAGTGGTGACAGGAATGCCCAGGCACCAAAGAGCGGAGGAGAATGAGAGCGCTCGGTGGGCACCAGGCCAGAGAGCCCCAGTGGTGGGGGTGGGGTCCTCTCCCTCTGCAGAAGGAGCCCGAGATAGCAGGCCGACCTTCCATCCTCCAGGAGAAAGGACCCAAAGGACATTAGATTCTGTTACTTTGACATTTTATTCAGGGGCTAAGATTCCCAGCAGAAATCTACAAATACGGGCACGCTTTGTTCTATTGTGCTTTCCTATCCTGTGCCTCAGATACTGAGGTTTTATTTTTGCAAAACAAGGGCTGTGGCAAGCCTGTGTTGAGCAATTCTGTGGGTGCCCTTTTTTCCAACAGCGTCTGCTCGCTTCCTGTCTCTCTGTCTCATTTTGGCGATTCTCACAATATTTCAAACTTTTTCTTTATTATTCTCTGTGTTATGGTGATCTGTGATGTGATTATGCCTTGCTGAAAGTTCGGATGATGGTTAGCATTTTTTTTTTTTTTAACCAGAAAGTATTATTTGATTAAGGTACATACATTGGGTTGGTTGTTTTTTTGTTTTTTTGTTTTTTGTTTTTAAGGCATAACGCTAGTGCACACTTCATTGACTATGGTACGGTGTAAACAGAACTTTCTATGCAGTGGGAAGCAAAACACTCACTTGATTGGCTTCATTATGATATTTGCCTTGTCGCTGTGGTCTGGAATCACTCCTGCAGTATCTCCGAGGTGTGCCTGTCCCTGGTTTCCCAGCAGAGTGAGCTGTGTTCTCTTCAGCAGGGCCATGAAGTCAGTTCTGAGGATGAACGAGCCACAGCAAGCAGAAGAGGAAGGAAAAACACAGAGGATGTGCAGAAGGAAGAAAGGGACACTGAGGGTGCAGTACACTGCTTGGTGGGTCCCAGACACAGGAGCAAAAAGGTGGTAGAAGAACAGGAAAGGGAGGAAGCAGGGGGTCAAGGGTACGTGAACCTGCGGGACCTGATTATTTTGACCTCAGCTTTCATTTCCGCCATGGAAGAGCTAGGTGATGTAGGGGAGGGAGTACTTAGTGGAGGAGGTACTAGGACGTGTGGTTACCTTCTTTTAGCCTGTGAGAGTCCGGGAGGGGCTGGCCATCTTGAGGGCAGGCCTACGTGAGAGCTCATGTTCAAGTGCACGAACTGGTACTTTGCACTTAGCTCAGGCCCAGAACTCCGCTTACCCATAGTCAGCTCTCAGTAGATGTTGTAAACTCCCAAACCAACCAATATACTTCACTCTGGTCATTCTTGTCTAAATTGAGAATTAATTTACCACGGCTTCCTGAGTTTAAGGAGAGTAATTCTCAAAAGCATCCCTGGGGGAAAAAGAAAGGCGTCATCTCATATTTGAGTTTATATAAAGTCTTTCATATCACAGCGTCCTCCCTGAATTATTTTAAAAATGAAGTATTTTGAGTGAAAGGCAAATTAGCCCAATATTTTTAGGGGATCGCAGTCAAACAATGACCCTCTCAGACACAAAGGGGTGAAGTGAAGTGAAAGTTTCTGAAGTGAAGGTGAGAGCAGAAAGGAAAGAAAAAGCTCTCTGGGGGGAGAGGGGTCCCCAATGGGTTGCCACTGGGGGGTTTTAGGTCAGTCTTTTATTGAAAACTTGACCAGGGAGCTTGTGGCCTTGAGATTCTTGGGCCGTCTTGGTCTGAGCAGGGACAACAGAAAACACCCTTAATGACTGACTTCTATGAGGTTTGGACCATTTCTGCAATCACACTGTAGCCGCCAGAGACCAATACTCCCTCACATCCAGGACCAGGTGGCCTGGTCTCCTGCCTCATCTCTTGTTCACTCTTTCAGAGCCTAGTCATGGGCCCCCTGTCCCTCCCTGCCTGTACCTTAACCCTCTCCTTACTCAGAATGACTTACCCAGTATTATTCTTGGAGACCTAGAAAAGTTAGTGAAAGAGGTCCCTAGTGAGAAGGAGTAAAACAGCTGCTGATGCAGGCCGTGATTCCTGTGCATATGGTACTATCTATCATGTTTTGACTGTTCATGGGGCCAAGCACTGGCCAGGCCCGTATATCTGCTCATATCTTCTCATTAATCCTCCCAAAACACCTCTGAGGTTGGTGCTAATACCCCCATTTTGCAAAGGAGAAAACCGAGGCACAGAAAAGCTAATAAGTACCTTGCCCTAGTCATAGACCGCGGAGCCGGAGAGCCAGGGAAGGGCCACAAGCAGGCTGACTGACGCCTGCGCTCCGGCCCCTGCACCAGCTACCTCTCACAGCCTTGGTCAGTGCGTGTGAGTGTTTAAAAGCAATCTAGGAGGGGCGCCTGAATGGCTCAGTTGGTTAAGCGTCTGACTCTTGATTTCGGCTCAGGTCATGATCTCGAGGTCTTGGGATTGAGTCCCATGCCGGGGCCCCACACTCAGCGGGGAGTCTGCTTCTCCCTCTCCCTCCCCCAGCTTGTGCTCTCTCTCTCAAATCAATAAATAAAATCTTTAAAAAAAAAATAGTAAAGGGCCACCTGGGTGGCTCAGTGGGTTAAGCCTCTGCCTTCAGCTCAGGTCATGATCCCTGGGTCCTGGGATCGAGTTCCGCATCGGGCTCTCTGCTCAGTGGGGAGCCTGCTTCCTCTTCTCTCTCTCTCTGCCTGTCTCTCTGCCTACTTGTGATCTGTCAAATAAATAAAATCTTAAAAAAAAAAAAACAAAGGAAGTGAATAGAAATCTGGAAGATTCCTTTAGCCGACTCAAAAGTGCCTCCCAGAATGACAAAGACCTCAGCGTTAGAAGATGCATGTGGAGAATCTGAAGAAAATATCTTCTGTAAAATGTGAACAGGACAGCATTCTAAAGTCATGTTTTACATTACATGCGTATTTAATAGGGTTAGTGGTTCTCAACTGGAAGTACTCTTGCCCCCCACGGGACATTTTGGCCCTGTCCGAAAACATTTTTCACGCTCAGAAGTTGGGAGGGGGTCACTGCTGAAATCCAGTGGGTTCTATTTCTGCGTCCCTAGGCTCCTAACACTCAGCCTTGAGAATGAACAATTCATGGGGCTGTGACGTCACTTGGGGTCAGACATAACCCATGACTAATGTAGGAAAATGTCTCTCCAAGCATGTCTGAAGATCACTAATTGAGCGAGACACCCCTAGAGCATGGCTTGCACCGTCCAATGATTTGGGAAAATGCTACGTACCAGCTTCTCTCTCTTAACTTAGCAGTAGACGGGAGTATGTTCAAGTCTCTTGAGAAGTCCTGGGAGATGCTGTGCTTTGTTTAATCCAGAACTTTCCAAATTTAGTTGATCATGGACGCTTTTACCAAGATTTCTGATGAGGAGAGGGCAGGATGCTTCCGCTGTCACCATGCTTGACTGTTGATGTGTTGAAATACATTTCGTTATGAATTACTCTCATCTTACTCCTTATATTACTACTAGAGCAGCATGCCATCTGTTGACGGTAAGAAAAAGATACGTGATTGCACTGTCCTGAGTTTCACAGAAGTACAAGAAAGTGGCTATAAACCATGTGTCCTAAGAGAGGTGACGGGTCTAGTCAGGTGTCGAACCACTGTGCAGCAGTGTGACTCTGCATAACGGGAGAGTGATGGCCTAGGCTGCCCACCAGCAGAGATGTGCCTGGAATGAGTGAACAGAAAGTTCTAGAAGCAGAAATTGTACCATCATTGTTTCCAAAGCATTTACCCTTTTGGTTCACGTTCACCAGTCTCTGAAGGGCAATGGAGTGATGGTGTGAGACGTGTTTCTCCTGAACTCTCCTTTCCCTTAAACTGCCTAGACACAACCCCATAGCACGAAGTTTAAGTGGTCCCCCTGGAGACCTTGGGATATTTCGGAAGGAGAATTGGCCAAGGAGCTAGGAAACATCAGACCAAAAACATCAGCCTTATTCTTAAGGATTAAGACCTTTTACGTTTCTTGAAACATACTCATCTCCTCCACCAGACTTTGTTGAAACAAAATGCGACTCTTTCAAAGAATCAGATCAACCCCAGAAGAATTCAGGTTTTCCACAAAAGGGAGAAGCATTTTCAAAAGTGAGAAGTTAAAGGGGCTTGGGGGGCCTGGCTCCTGCCCTCCTCGTGAGGCTGCTGGATGTCCTTGAGACTGTCAGCTCACTTTTCTGTTTTCCCTGTCTGTATTTGTGGGAAGAAAATGTGTTTTCTGCTTTTCTCAGGGTTGCTCTGATGGTAAAATAATGCCTAATAATACATCTTTTCCATCCTGAAATGAATGTGAATATTTCTGGAGATTTCTGTGTTGGGCCTCCAACTAATTCAGATTCCTCAGTTTGGTCACTGCCAAGTAATCTCGGTGACTTGCTGATGACACCAAAGCGGTATGGCTTCCTCCCTCTGGACGAGGCCAGTAGAGAAACCAGATAGTTCTGGAATTTACATCCAGATGTGTTCATCACGCTTTCCAGTTTATACTTAACTGCAATGGTATTTCTCCATTTCCCAAATGAACCTGGAAATAGAAATGTTTTCCACGTACAGCATTGTATACTTGGCCACAGCAAACATGACCCTCGACCGGCAGAGGTTTCTTTCCCAGATGAACTGGAGCTGTTACCTCTGAGCAATTTTTTTTTTTCCTTTCTTTGTTTCTTTCCCTTGTCCAAAGACTTCCTGGCAAGGACCACAAGGGACACCTGTAGTTGACATGAACCTGGTTGGACACATTGGGCTTACTGGGCTTTTACAACAAGAGCGACTGCCCACACTGGGGCGCCACTGGGCAGCTCATGAACAGGCTTTCCAGAAGGCCTTACTTGAGAATTTGGGCTTGTGTTAGGTGACTTGGAGAGTTGCAAAAGGTGGGGTCTTGCTTTCGAAGAGTTGCTGTGAAGAAGTGAGGACAGTTCTGTGATTAGGTATCTTAGATCTGATCTTATGTATAAAGCAGAAGGATTAAATCGAAGCCCAAGCTATAATTGGTAGAAGCAATAGTCACTCATATTGGCTGGGAGAGGGACATGTGTGGTCATTTTGGGGACCTTACAAGGGTCAGGTTTTGTCTTCTGTACCCACACGTGACTATGGGTCTTATTTTTCCTGTGGCTCCACCCTGGTCACAGAGTGGGTGGCCCCCGTGTGATGTTGCTGCTCCAGAACATGTTCATGTTGAACAGGACCGTGCCGAGACCCAGCTGTGCGTACCAGGCCGTTCCAGCAACATCGAAGTCTCACTGACAGTGTCAGGCTCTCAGGGGTACTTTTCTTTTTCCTAATTCTTTGTCGTGAAATCGAGGGCGAGTACAAATCCCTACACACAACAGAAGCAGGGCTTAGTGAATTTTTAGAAGAGAAACACCTTTGTAACCACCGTGCTCCAAGAGACGGAGTCCTGCCAGCCATCCCGGAAGGCCCGCGGCTCCCTGGTCTCAGTCACAGCCCCCAAAGGAGCCATCGGACTTTCGCAGCAATCACCTCCTGGTGTGTCTTTACCATTCTGTTACACAGTATCTCTCCCTAGACATTGTTGGTTGGTCTTATTTTATTTTTAAAAACTTGATATATCTTTTGACTCTTTTTTTGGAAAAAAAAAAATTTTTTTTAAGTAGGCTCCGTGCCCAACATGGGGCTTGAACTCGTGACCCCAAGATCAAGAGTCACATGTTCTATGGACTAAGCCAGCCGGGGGCCCCAAAAATCTTAGTTGAATCTTTTTGAATCCATGGGTTTCCTCTCTGTCCCTTTGTTGTCTTATGATTTGTCTGTTGAAATATCAAGGCCATTCAACCTGTAACATTTCCCACTGTCTGGATTCTGCTATTTTCTATTTTAGGGCAGTCTGACCATGATCTCTGTCTTCTTTATTTCCCTCCACTGTCATCTGGATCCAGAGGTCTGAATAGACTCAAGTTCAGTGTCTTTGGCAAGTGCACAGGCAATGTGGTGTTCTTTCCTCGGGAGGCATGTTTCATCTCATTGTCCCTTGAGTTATTTTTATAAGAAAAATGTATGCTGTCTGTCTTCAGGTGGGAGATACTGACTTAAACAGCCATTCCCCCACCCCCAAGGAGGCCAGCTGGAAACCCAGAGAATGTTGCCAAGGAAGGCTCCGTGGAGCACAGAGGGTCAGAAGCAGATCCTGGGATTGTACTAAATGTCTCCTTCCCTTACATTTCTGTGAATAATTGAATAATTTCCCTTTCTCGCCAGTTGTACATGTAATGGGGAAATGCCTGTCATTCAGAAAACCTTAAAATAGAGCGTGGCAACATCTGGCATAGGTCACACTTCCTTATGATATGATGACAAACGTCTGGCTGTTACAAGGCAAGACGTAGGCATGGGAGCCAGTGAACTAGAACGTAGGATCCTGTGCCCACGACACATAAAGTACTTGATCGTTTCAGAGATAGTACCTGCTAGAAGCAGCTACTCCCCTTAGGGCTCAGTGGAAGAGATTGGGATTATCCGAACAGGGAAGATTGTAGGAATGTCCCCGTGGGGCTGTCACCCAGCTCTCCGGGCAGGGTTCCTGTCTGATCTCAGAGCTCCGATGGGGCTGAGCAGGTGTGACAGCCTTCTGTGTCACAGTGTGACATCAGGTCTTCTGATGGAGGGAAAAAACAGCTTGAACTGGACCCAGCTGCTAGGGCCAAGGGGAGGGACCATTCCTGGGGGAGACGCTCACAGAAACCACAATAAACAAGGAGCAGCCTTCCCCCTCCTCCGGTGTCCCTCCCGTGCCCCCCCCCCCGAAAAGTCTAGCAGGGAGCAACCGGCAAAGCGGAAATGTGGGGGTGTGAAATTGGGTCAGAGACAATAGCTTCACAATCGGCACACTTCCCTTCGTTCTTCTATGCTAGATGTCTCTGATTGCCCTTGTTCGCGGTTAAAAGGGTCAACTTCGTCTTCTGAAGCTTATTTATGAATCCAAAGTCGTTCTCCCACAAGGGGCTGTGGGCTGTGATGCATGTTTTGGGTACACCCAGCTCTTAAAGAGCACTCCTGGTTTCAGTGTGTCTGGTAACCTGTAGCCAGGGCTTGGGATTTCCCAGTACCTGGCTGGTGAGCATGCCGCTCTTCCTCTGGAAAAAAGTTGTTACACACGCCAGTCTCATGTAAAATTCTTGAGCCTGTGGTCTGTGGGCCATCCCACCATGGATTGGATCCCGAGGCCTTTAGTGCCCATCCTCAGATCTCTAATAGCTGAGGAGCCCTGGCCATGTCTTTGGTGGGGCCTTGAACTTTCCCAGAAGAGACAAGTTCTCGTCTGCCCCTTTCCTTTCTGTGTTGAAGACTGAAAAGAGGCTTCTGCTTTGAACAATGAGCTTGGATCCCAAACAGGCGGTCATGGAATCCCGGGCACTTTGTGGGGCACCCCGTTATTGAGCAGAGTGTCTGGAGTAATTCGTTTGGGGTAAGTTGGTAAGTACCGACGTACCTAGTGCTCTCATCCAACACAGACCGCCTAGGGGACAGGGAAGTACTCCCTGACCGCCTGTTGATTCATTCACGAATTTAGTACATCTTTATTGGACACTTAGGTGCTAAGCACTATTTTAAACCTTGATGGTACAGCAGTGACAGATGACATCCTGCCTTCTTGGGGTTTGCCCTCTAGCGGAAGAAATTTACAACAGACAAGTAACTGCATAAACAGAAAGCAGACATGGGGTAGCAAGTGACATGGGGTCTGTTTCAGAGAGGGGACATCTAGGCAGACATCTGAGCCTTGCTAGTGGTGTCAAGAGGCAGTTCTCCCGCATTTCTGCCCATTGGAGCAAAGGCATGGACATGTTCTGGGTTATCTATCTTCCTAAGATGTCAGGAGACCACCCAGCTTTGGAATCCAGAGATAGTGTGTCGCTCTGGGGCAAAGGGCAGACTTCCTTCTGGATCAGGATAATGAAGACAATGGGTCCCTCCAGGGCAAAGGTGGGCAGGTTTGTTTGCTGCCCCCTTGGCCCATTAGGGGGTTCCAAATCATGGCGCCGCTCAGCGTGCACAGCGGGCACCCAGGGCCCACCTCCACATCAGCCCGTGGGACTTGGGGACTCGTGCTGCCTGTTGTGTTCGGCTCTGTCCCAGGAGGCTCTGCAGTGTGTCTTCCTGCATGGAGCTGGGCACATCTCAGACAGTGCAGTCTCAGCCACTTTGGACAATTGGCTGGGTCTCCGAGACAGAAGCAGGAGGCCTTGGGTTATCAGGAGCACCAACAAAACCGTTATTGCAGTAACGGCTCAAGCTTGTCTTCCTGATGAGATTAAAATCAAGAATGTTTTGAAACAGGACGGGCTTAGTCAAAGAAAAATTCTTCCGGCTATTGCTAAACATTTGAGATCAGGAAGAAAAGATAAACTTCAGGCATCCTCTGCACATCTGCAGGACTGAATCAAGGACTTGCAGAGAAGTCCCACTGGAGGCTTGAAAATTCTTTGCTTATCTAACACTTTCTTTGGCGGTGAAGGGGGTTCTGGCGGCATTGGGTACTAGCAGCAAGCCAGGCAGACTTTTTAAGAAATCTCTTTATTTTTCCGTGCTGGACAATTATACAGAATAAAAGGAAATCAGTTTGGCAGCCAAGCCCCTTAACAAATCACAGCAAGGTCAGGAAGAACAAAATCGTTTCCAGAGATCGAATTTAGTCTCCAAGCAACAGTTTTTAGCGACAGTGGACCGATGTAGCGGGATTTGACCATCGGAATTTACCCCAAGTCTTTCTAAATTTGTAAGGGGTCACCTGGATGGCTCAGTCGGTTGAGTACTCAACTCTTGGCTTCGGCTCAGGTCCTGATCTCAGGGTCCTGGGATCGAGCCCCAGCCCCACAGTCAGGCTGTGCCCTGCCTGCTTGAGCATTCTCTCTCTCTCTCTCTCTCTCTCTCTCTGCCGCTCCCCTTGCTCACACATGCACTCTTTCTCTCAAATAAATCTTTTATTAGATGATAGATAGATTGATTCATAACAGGTTCACCTGTATCTACCTGACAAACCTTAGATATATTATGACTGTATAGATCCTGTGCTCTCTCTCCAGGAATGCCCAGCATTTCCCTGTAGCTTTAAACTCACACATCCAGCCCTGGTAATGATGGATACACATCATGACACCCTTGTCCAAACCCACAGAATGTGGCACGCCAACAGCGATCCCTCCTGTCAACTGTGGAGTCCGGTGATGATGTCAGTGCAGGCTCGTTGACTCTAACAAGTGTGCTGTACGCTGGGGTGGCAGACTGGGGGGGAGGCTGTGCGTGGGGATAGGGCAGGGGGGTATACAGGAAACCTCTGTACCCTCCCCTCGGTTTGGCCATGAACCTAAAATCTCTCCGAAAAATGTGATGTCTTCAAAATAAAGCTCCAGCCCCACAGGCAGAAGGGCTAGAGTAAGTGGGCAGTTATCTGTGCAACTCTGAATGTAAGACTCAAAGAGAACCCAGATCAGCTTGCAACTGCCAGAATGACTTTGATTTTCCAGGCTCCATCTCATTGCTCCAGCAAGCTGGTAACAACAATTAGGGGAGTACCAGGGTACTGGAAATTCACAAACATTAAGCAGCAACAGAGACGTTTCTCCCGCCACCTCATTCCCCAGAAGACCCCAGGTCACTTAGCGTTTACTGTGTCCATTTCACAAACTAAAGGTGGTGATCAGAGAACAAAAGGTGTACAACTAAGAAGGCTGGGGTGAGCCACAAAAAGCCACTGAGCCCCAAAAGAAAGTTGCCATGAAGCTGCTGATGGTCAAGTGTGGCAATGAACTTTTAGCAGCTTTACTGACATACACTTTCATATCATAAAATGATCCCACTGGAAATGAACGGTACAATGCTTTTTCATAAATCTGCTGAGTTGTGCCACCATCCCCACAATCCAGACGAAGAACATTTCTGTCATCCCCAAAATTACTCAAATGCAGTGTCTCCCACCCCCACCCCCAGCCCCTGGCAACCACTGATCTACTCTCTGACTCTCTAGGTTGGCCTTTTCTGGACAGTTCGCATAAACGGAATTGTGCAGTATGTGGTCTCTGTGTCTGGCTGCGTCTAGCATAGTGATGTTAAGGTTCACCCATGGCAATGCAACATTTTGCTACAAGGAATTTGATATCTAATTAATAGGGGTCTCTCTTTTTTTTTTTAAGGTATTTTATTTATTTATTTGACAGAGAGCACAAGAAGGGGGAGAAACAGAGGGAGAGGGAGGATGTGGGGCTTGATCCCAAGACCCTGGGATCATGACTTGAGCAGAAGGCAGATGCTTAACTGATTGAGCCACCCAGGTGCCCCAATCACTAAGTTTTGTAATAAAATTAAGCCACAGGCCACACACCTAAGGAGAGTTTGGGTTATTTCCCTAACCTTTTGCTTTTTTATTTTTTCTTTATATTTATTAGGATCACATTCCATAACAGCTCAAAAACCATGGAGAACTTGTCACGACCTAAAGTTTAAGGATTTTATTACAGACTTGGCATGATCATCTAAGAGGGCCACTGAGTGACTGACACAGACACATTTTCATCCCAGGGGAGACTACGGTAAGAATGGGTGTCAAGGCATCATCAACTAGGAACCACTATTCTCTGATTTCTTTTTAGTTGGGATTGAATTCCTACTTAAGGATAAATAGTAGTGTGAAGCATACTGGATTTCAGAATCATTGACATGGACAAATAATGCTTTCCCCTTACACACACACACACGCGCGCGCGCGCGCGCGCATGCCTGGCTCTGGGACTGTTTCACTTTTCCATAGTTGTGGCCACCCCAGCCTCCTCTCTTGGGTCCGCCGCCATGCTACATTCTTCTCTTGGCAACCTGGTTAAGCTGGGAGCTAGGTGTCTACTTTAGGGTAGCCTAACTTATTTTAAGTATATACAGTTTTAAAATTTTATTTTAAAGATTGTATTTATTTGAGAGAGAGAGAGCACAAGCAGCAGAGGGAGAGGGAGAAGCAGGCTCCCCACTGAGCAGGGAGCCTGATGTGGGGCTCGATCCCAGGACCCCAGGATCATGACCTGAGCTGAAGGCAGCCACTTAACCGACTGAGCCACCCAGGTGCCCAGTTTATTTTACTTTTTAAAGAACTTTTTTTAAGAATTAAAATCCTTCTTATATGGCTATACCTTTTATACACCAGTGAATTATACATCTGAGTAATTAGTATATCCAGACCCAGCTTTTTTGCAGCTTCTCATTACTGGGATAAACAAAATGTTCGGAAGGTGTGCGTCAACAATCATGGGCACTGTCGAAGCCTGTGATTGTCTGAGAGGGAAACTGCTGAAGAACCTACTTAAAACATTTTGGTTACCCTTGTGTTATCCCACGGGTAGGGCCACCCACCAACCAGTCTATGTAAATCGTGATCAAGAATGGGTAGGTCCTCCGAGCTACCCATTGACATGAGTTCGCTTAGAGACAATAGAGACGGCCAGCATGCAACGGTGACAGGAGGTATGATTTACACCCCAGTGGGGACAGGTTTTTGCAATTGAATTTGGGAGCCACCAAGAGGCTCAGAGAGGTGACATAACTCGCCCAAGGTCATACAATTGCTTGGGATTTGAACCCACGGAAGGCAGCGACATAGGTCGTGTGCTCTAAGACTACTGTGCTGTTTCTGCCTAGCTAAAGGGGTGAGGGTTGAGGCCAGAGGGACAGAAGCCACCAAGAAGAACCTGCAGAGGACCAAGGCTCAGAGTGGCAATTTTGAGGATTACTGGGGGTCTAGAGAGGGTGGGGAAGAGGATAAAGGGCCCCTAGCGAGAGCCAGAGGAAAATGCCACAACACACAGTGCAGAAATGGACCGATTTCTCTGGGGAGTCCCTCCAGGGTTCAAAAGGGGAATAGCCTTCAATGAGATGAAATTCTTGGGTGAGAGGTTCTAAAACAAGCTTCCAGCAAAACATGACCCTCGGGGGCCTCAAAGTTCTAATGCCCCAGACCATGTACCAACAACCAAGCCCTCGAGCTTGCCATCAGAGCTTGCTCTGATGATTTCCGGGCAAGGAAATGGAAAGAGACATAGAGAGGGATGTGGACAGATTCATGTCTGGGAGAAAATGAGGGAGCTTGCCTCTGGATTTTGTGGCCATTTGTGCAAGCACACAGGGTCAGCACATAATGAATTTTATTGAGCAGTTACTGTGTGCAAAGCACTATTTTTCAAAGCTGTGCGTACAATCTATATAGATACATCACAGAGTTCACGGTGGCTGTCCCTGGGGCATGGAATTTGGAGCAAAAGAGTTCATCTGACTTTCTGCTTTCACCAGTTCTGTGTGGTCCAAATTATTATAATGTTCAAATTTTGCATACTGAGGGGCAGAATATAGCATCTCCCCTCCTCCAAATATACCAAGCTGCACCTTCTTCTATGCCTCGGAACAGATGCCTCTGTCCACGGTGTTCTTGCGCACTTGGCAAATTCCCGCTGTGCTTTCAGGTCCAACTCCCATGCCACCTCCTCCAGGAAGCCCCCTTGGTGAAGTCCTGGGCTGAATCTGGGCTCTTCGCTGTGCCATCACGTTCTCCCATCCACTCTTTCCTGAGAGTTCTTACCGTAGCCTGTTACGATATCTGGGTCCTTCCTGCTCTTCCTGCTACTGGCCGGTGAGCAACTGGAAGACGGGAAGTTTGTTTCCTTCTCTTCCGTCTTTCCAGCTCCCAGTTTGGGGCCTGGCATTTAGTAATCACTAGCCCATGTTTTTTTAAAATCAGTTGTGTATTGATAGATACACTAACTGTGT
The DNA here is from genome assembly GCF_022355385.1 of Mustela nigripes. Taxonomy (NCBI): domain Eukaryota; kingdom Metazoa; phylum Chordata; class Mammalia; order Carnivora; family Mustelidae; genus Mustela; species Mustela nigripes. The sequence goes on along the minus strand of NC_081575.1, from coordinate 114,565,582 downwards.
TTTCATGTGCTTTGGGGCCAGTTTTTAGTTGCTACCATCAGATTTGGGGGTTTGGGGGCCCCCGCAGTGACCCCGATGAAGACTGTACAGCCTGGTCACCATGCTTGACTACAGCTCCTATTCTGCGGTTTGCTCACCAAGTCACCAGTTTCGGGTCCTGTGTTGATTTCCAGCCCCCACACAGCCCCGGCTCAGGTTAAACTGGAAGTAGCTGTTGTCCGGCTCACGATTTGTTCAGGCTCTTGCCTTGTCGTAGACCTACATTCCTCATCTGTAAGTCATTTAAATTCACCTGGCATTTTGTTTAAAGAAGGGAGCAGTGGCGTGTCAAGGCAGAAGGCCCTGCCCTCTGCTGGAGAGGTCTGTCCCAGCAAATCCTGCCCGAGGGACTCGCTCTCAGCCTCTTGAGTTAAGCCCTGGGGTAGAGTGCGGGCAGGCCCTGTCTTCTGGCTCTCTCTGCAAGAAGCCGGTTAGGAAGAAAGAAAGCACGTTTATTTGCAAAGGAGGAGCCCATTGGAACGCTGACAGGGACTGACAAGCTGGAGTGCAGACGTGCTTATTTTGAGTGATACAAATCCTCAGGGACCACGGCCACAGAAACAGAAAGTAGCTGAGAAACACCTAGGGAGCGGGCCTCGCGTTAAGCAGGTCTGCAAGCCAAATCAGACTTCATTATCCTCATGAAAGAAATTGTCAAAGGCTGCGCCGTCCAGTACAGTAGCCACTGCCCGCATGTGCTGATTTAAATTTAAATTAGTTACAATGAAATGAAATAAAATATTCGGTTCCCGGGTTGCACTAGCCTTGCTTCCTGTGCTCAGTGGCCGTCCGTGGCTAGCAGCGACCCTCTGGGACAGGCCGTGTGCATCCTTGCTGAGTTCCAGTGCCCAGTGTGCGTCTAAGGGTGCCGCAAAGCGGTGTGCTGTTCTCACCACGAAATGTGCCCTAGAGCCTTCTTTCCGGTCGTTTTCCAAAACTTCTGAGGGTGCCTTGCTTATTAAGGCCAGATCTCTGAATGAGCTGCAGGGGAACCAGGAACCACAAAGCAAGCAAACCCTGTCAAGGGCAAGCTCTTCACATTCAAGTTCCATGATTTCCAGCTGACCCCCCTCTGCCCTTGGCACCCACTCACAGGGCCTAAGCAGCCCCCAGCCAGCCTCGCACGTGCTCTTTCCACCAGGACACATTGCACACAAATGAAACCAGATTTCCCGAGTGAAGGAAAACTGAACACTGCGGGAAGGGATTTTAACGGCTTCCTCCCCAGATGTGAGACTGAGGCCGTTCCTCTGGGAGCTGTCTCAGATGGTGTGGTTTCCAGCGTTTTGAAAGAGGCTTTGAATACCTCTGGATATTTTACAGGCTGAGGAAATTTTACAGTATATTATAAGGGATCTAACCAGCAAGGGGAAGAAAATAAGTCCAGATTCAAAGCAGAAATTCATAGAATGCCATTCTCTTTATTTTTAAAGAAAATGAATGTACTGTATAAAGTACATACTACCAAAGTCAGGAAATAGGAGTAAGAAGGCATAGAAGAAAATACAGTTTATACAGGGGGGGGGGGTGCACGCATGCATATGCCAAAATGGAAAGTTTTTGTTTCTGAGTTCCCTGTTAATACCAGGAAGATACTAGGGACACTGATGAATCAGACATGAGTGAGAATAAGAATCTAAAATAAACAAATAAATAAATAAACTCATCAGATGTTGCAAATTTATCAGTCATTTACAAGCAATTCAACTGCTACATATACACTTAACACATTGTGTCAAGTGTACTGATTATAAGTAAGTTCAAATGTATCAACTGGAGCACATTTAAACAGATAAGGTTAATTTTAAAAATAAGTGAAGAAATTAGGCAAAAGAAAACAGAGTGAAAGGCTCAGCATCCGTGCTGTGGCCACAAATTTGGTTCTGGGCTTTCACACGGCCAAGCCAAAGAGAACAGTGTACACGTGAGCAATATGGAAATGTGCATCTCTGAGAGTTTCACACTTGATCTTCGCCAAAAGTCCGAGAAGTGATGTCTCTGAGAGTTTCAAAAACCAATTCTTAAACAAGGACTTGAGATCAAAATGTTTTTGTCCAGGGAAACTGCTTTCCGATGTATTGTTTCATCCAAGGATAAATTGTAGAGCTGTGATTCTTGGTGTAAGTGGGAAAATGAGGAGTCCTATTTGAATCAACGTGGAGATTTTTAAAAATGACATCTAACATCTAATGTTCCCCAGTTGCCATCTTCCCTCGGATTTTGATGAGAATTCAGAAGGTTTGTCCCCAAATTTATCAAGAGTGAGCCTGGAGGCACTCCCTCACGTGTGTTAGGGTGGGAAGTACGTGGAGGAGGCCATGGTGAGAGGGTAACCAGGTGTAGGCATAAAGACCACCTAGAGAGCTTTCACCATGATCTGCCTAGACCTCCCTAGACCTAAGAATCAGGGAGTCTTGGCTGGAGTCATGTGCGTGTATTCTTTACTCCCTTACCACATGCTTCTGGTGCCAAGTCCTTTGAGAAGGGCTAACTAGATTGATGGGCTAACTAGATTGATGGAGAGAACACGTACTGTTTGGGGTGGACTTTCCTGAATATTTTTTAAGAAAATTTTACAAAAGGGGGTGAATTCCGCAGTCTATTCCTGGGTGAGCACAGCTGGAACACCCTCCTCTGTCATTCAGGTCGATCAGTTCTATGATGAATTTATCAGGTAATCTCACCCCACCGTGGCACAGGCGACCGTTGATTAAAGCGGGGGAAACTGACAAGGAGACAGTCTTCCTCCTCTGCCTACTGACTGGTCTCTGGACACAGACAACACATTCTATTGGTCTGAGTCTGGACTTTGTTTCCTTAAATGCTTGGCTTTATGAGGTGCCCCGTGGTTTGAGAATGTGCTGCTGTACGTATACGCCCAACAATGCTGTTGATAGAAAAATATCCTGTTGCTGTTGTATACTTTTTGCTTAAAATATTCTGATGAGACAAACCATAAGAGACTCTTAATCTCTCAAAACAAACTGAGGGTTGCTGGAGGTTGGGGGGTTGGGAGAGGGTGGCTGGGTGATATATATCTCGTTAAACAATATAGACAAACTACCCAGCCAGCCCAGGTAATTGGGCATGCCTCAGGATTGCTGAACCAACCCCAACCCCAAATCATAAAATATAATTTCTAAAATACCAAAAAAATAAAAAAGAAGAAGAAGAAGAAGAAAAAGAAGAGGAAGAAAAGGAAAGGGTTGGGGGGAGAAAAGGCAGAGCCCCAGTTTGTTGTGAAAGCAATACATAGGCTTGGACTACTCCTGACAGATGCATGAAAAAGCTCCAGAAACTTCATCTATTTTTAAGTCTAGCCTAGCCCCCAAGTGTTCCAAACACACTTTCATTGGGGTTTTTCTTCCCTTGTCTACCAGTTTTTTTTTTTTTTTAAAGATTTTATTTATTTATTTGAGAGAGATCACAAGCAGGCAGAGAGGCAGGCAGAGAGAGAGGAAGAAGCAGGCTCCCTGCTGAGCAGAGAGCCAGATGCGGGGCTCGATCCCAGGACTCCGAGTTCATGACCTGAGCCGAAGGCAGCAGCCTAACCCGCTGAGCCACCCAGGCACCCCTTGTCTACCAGTTTTTAACGATTATTCCTAGGGCACCTGGTAGCTGTCAGTTAAGTGTCTGACTCTTGATTTTGGCTCAGCTTATGATCTCAGGGTCATGAGATCGAGCCCCACGTCAGGCTCAGTGCTCCGCGCAGAGTCTGCTGGAGATTCTCTCCCTCTGCCTCTGCCCCTCATCGCCGCCTGCCCCCCACTGAACGTGAGCATGAGTGCGTGTTTGCTGTCTTTCTCTCAAAAAAATTAAATAAAGAAGTAAAAGGTTATTCTTGGAAATGAGAGTGCGACATAACAGAAAAATAAGTACACAAGGGAATTCCGCTGACTTTAGGGGATTGGTTGAAGGAAAACAGATCAAGAACTGGTTTTTCTCCACCAAAAATGAGTGGCCTCCAACTTGTAACAGCTTTTAGAAAATTCAAAGATACCCCATGGGACCTATTCACTCAACCACCTCCCAGTAAAAATAACTCTGATTTCTAGTGCAACATAGTTTTCACGTAAGAAAAAAAGATGATTTTCAATTTGATTTGACTTTCCGTTTTAGCTGCATAGCTAAGAAATTACTTGGGATTAAGCTGATGTGTTTTCTTTTCTCTTCCTCTAGGGCTTTGTGAGGAAACATGAGAACTACATCTTTTGCTGGGAAGTTACCTCTGTTAATGTTTGGGATAACTCAAGCTTATTGACAGAGGAGGTAGGAAGAGGTGGACTTTATTCTTTCATTCAAAAGGCACAGCTGGGATACTGGTGCTACTTGCAATAGAAATTCCTTTCATTCTATCACATTCAATTTCCTATTCCCCTTCCAAAGACAATAACCTGGATTTGAGGACAGAGAGAGTATCTGTGCCTCTACAATGCATGAGAGGTCACTTGAAATTCCTTATTTTTTTTTTTAAAGATTTTATTTATTTATTTGACAGAGAGAAATCACAAGTAGATGGAGAGGCAGGCAGAGAGAGAGAGAGGGAAGCAGGCTCTCTGCTCAGCAGAGAGCCCGATGCGGGACTCGATCCCAGGACTCTGAGATCATGACCTGAGCCGAAGGCAGCGGCTTAACCCACTGAGCCACCCAGGCGCCCCTGAAATTCCTTATTTTTACTACCTTGAAGAGGTGTGGGAGGAAAAAAGAGTATGAATATTATAACTGTGTTGGCATGCTTGTCTTTCATTTTATTTCATACTTTTGAAGAAGATCTTTAAAAAGACCTATGTTCTGGCCTCCTGATTTATAGTGTTCAAGGAACCGTGACTTGGGCACAAAAGTCCAACAAATATCCTCAAGAGGATTTAACAGTGTACCTCAGGGCTAAGATGTCTAATCGTTTCGTAAGTATTTTCATTGTAAAGGGAAGTAGATACAGGAAATCCCATAAAGTGAACACTTAGTGAAGGATTCAAACTCATAACCATCACCAGGTCAAGGTACCCATTTCTGGCCCTTCCCTGCCTCTCGCTGTAAGTAACCATCCCTCCGTCCTATTGGCCGGCATTTGGTCTGCTTTGTTGAATATGGTAATCACCAACTACCTGTGCCAGTTAAAAACCAGAAATATGAGGCAAAGGATTTTTATTTTCATTTTAAATAACCATTTGCCTTTGAGCACTTGAAATAGCTAGTGTAACTGAACTGAATTTTTTTTATTTTAATTTAAGTTTTAATGGCCCTGTGGGGCGAGGAGCTACCATGTCGGACAGCACAGATGGCGAGAAAGAATGAGATGAACCAGTCTACAAGGCTGGCAAAATAAAACTTAAGTACAAATCAGTTCGTCCCAAGGAACTCCCAGGTGACCCCGAGCTTGGATAAACTCTGCAAGAATTGTTCCCTTGAGGGGGCTGGCCTCTACCCCCATGCATTTTGACTAAATTGGCCCAGTAGGAGCCTGGGATCATGAATATTGTTAACAGTCACCACCCCGTGATTCCATTATGCAGTCCAGCTTGTGAGGTCTTGTGAGCCGGCAGATGCTCTGCTGGCCCCTTCGGACTTTATCCCAGAGATTCCATTTCCGTAGCTCAGGGCAGTGGGTCCAGGAATCTATTGACAGCTCAAATTTGCAGAAGACGATGGAAAACCATTTCAAGTTCCCAGGATAGTAGTAACAGGATTTAGGCTATGTCTTCAGACAGATTCTGCCTGAGTGTGATATTGTGGTTTATAATAAATCTGTATTTGGTCTATGGCCTCTTTTCCTGGCACAGAGCTCCTAAAACCCTTAGGATTGCCTATGCCAGGGAGCAGGAAAGGTGCATTTTGTTACGTTAATGGAGTACTGTTAGAAAGCACGGAAGGAGGGGGGCCAGTCGCCAATGATTCATCAATGGCCAATGATGTACTTAATCATGCCTAGGTAATGAAGCCTCCATAAAAACCCCAAAGGACTGGGGACGCCCCATGCTGAATGCGCAGATGTGCAGATGAGCTGAGTGTGTGCCCGGAGAAAACTGGGAAGCTCCGCGCACTCGCCCCATGCGTCTCTCCCGTCCGGCCCATGCCCGAGTCATGAAAGGTAAGAGTTTACTGTTGGAATCTAGAGATGGATCCAACTGCTGGATGCATAAGGAAATGCAGGCTACTAAGAAAAGGGCAAATATTTTGATCCCTGGGTTGCTTATCAGTAATAGTTAAAATGAAATTTAAAGACCGCTGACTCAGGCTTCCATGCTAGACTGAACTGAGATTTCGGTGAAAGTGAGTCTGAGCTTTGTTTGGCCACGAGCCTCGAAGGAGCCCAGAAAGGGGAAAATTCTGCAGGAACAGCACAAAGTCCCTCTGAGACCCGCGGTCACCAAAGGTGGTCAACGGGTTGGAAGGGCAAAGCTAAGGAACTGTCAGACCCAAGGGTAGAGTGTGAAGTTGTTTTTAGTCTGTGGATGGGTATCCTCACCTTGTGGATCCGTTTCTGAAGTGGCCTTTGCTGACCTGGATGATGAAAGCCGCTAGTTAGGAGTGGCTTGGGTTTTGCACGCTGCAGGGTGGAAGGGTATGTTAGGGTTTGTACAGAACCCACAGCTCCCCACGGAACTGTCAGAGATGGCTTTGTGAGAGCCAGACACAGAGGCGGTCCTTCCTGAAGGAGCAGCCGGCCTCGCGGACTGGATAAAAGCCACTGTAGGATCTCGTAACCCTGAAGAGGGGGACTGCCAATCTCCCTTTATGCATACCAAGTGGAATGCTTCAGTTAAAGCAGCTCAGAAGTTTCTCTGCAAGCCATGTGGGACCAGCTTTATGATGAAACAGAGTAGGAGGGAAACAGACCGAGGAGAGCCTGGGGACTGCCCCTGCCCCCAGCAGGATGACAGTTTCAAGGTGGCTGTTGAGAAATGGACGCAGATGGGGTTAAAACAAGTTTCAGTAGGGTAAAGGCACTCCCGTTGCTCCCCAACATTAAATAGCCCCAAGTGTGTCTGCTCTATTTGCCCCAATATGAAGGCACTAAAGTCCAAAGTTACATCAGAACCCCTCAATCATCACTGTTGTGCTACATTCCACTTTTTCACTTTGAAAGAGGCAGGTAATGATAAAACAAGTCATTTGTTTTATCATTAACCTCCAATTGCTAAGGTAATTGCCTTGCACATTGTAACCATTGGGGGGAGCTTTAAAAAAATCCTCCCATTCTGATTTGATTGGGCTGGTGTGGCCTGGGCATCAGAATTCATGACCTCTCCCCAGGGGGTTCTGGTAAGAGGCCATGGGAGAGCAGCTTCTCAAACTTGAATTGTGCTTGCGAATCACCTGGCGCTTTGGTGAAATGCAGATCGATTTAGTAAATCTCACTGGGCTTCTGAGATTCTGCATTTTTTTAAGGATCTTTATTTACTGAGTGAGAGAGAGAGAGCAAGAAAGAGCACATGAGTGCGGGGGCCGGGGGGGGGGCAAGGGAGAAGCAGGCTCCCCACTGAGCAGGGAGCCCGACACAGGGCTGGATCCCAGGACCCCGGGAACATGACTTGAGCCCAAGGCAGACACTTAACCGACTGAGCCACCCAGGCGCCCCCAAGATTCTGCATTTTAAAAAAAATATTGTCCAGTGGGGGTGTAAATTGGGACAGCAACTTAGAACAATCCAGCACTATCAACCCAGAATTCCCCAACTAGAGGGATTCTCCTCACGTTAGAGTTTGCGCAACAGCCTAAACCCCCGACAGCGGGGGACCATGCAGATAAATGATAGGGTGTCCAGGGAAGGCCTTAGGAGACTCTAGTTCAAAGCACAGTGAGGCCATCCACGGCTGCTAACCGGGAATAGTCTGTACATTACACTGTTGGTGGAAACAATGGCAGAAATGATGCAGATGTTTAAAAACCTAGTCTGTAGTCACAGAAACATCTAGGGAAGGATGTGTAAGAAGCCAGGAACGGGTTGCCTTCAGAGAGAAGTGGGAGTTGGAGGTCAACCAAAAAACCCAGACTTGACAGACTTCATTAGAAAGGACTCTTGCGGGAAAGGTTCCTCCTAAGGCCAGCCTGCCCTATGGAGGGCGGTCTGCAGGCTCGGGCTGAGGGTAAGCCAGAGTTCGAGATCTGGAGGAAGGCAAGGAGCTTAGACTTCTGTTAACCAGCATTTTGTTCCGATGGGTTGGTGGGGGCCGAACTATTCAGCTAATCATTTTTAAGGCAAAAAATGACAAATAGAGTTTGTGTCTGGCTTTGGGGTCAAGAAAGGGTTTCTCCACAAGTTTCTCAAAGTTCTTGTGGAGAAGGGTGGTTCTTAGCCATAAGCTGCTTCCTGGAACACAAGAGCCTGGGGAGACTGCTTTCTGCTGTCTTCCAGGAGCATGGGGCTCAGGTACAGTTCAGTATTGTTGTTGGAGAGAAGGAACGGGATATATTTTTCATGGCAAATCCTTTTGTCCTTTTGAATAATACCCCAAAATAAACTTAAATAGAAGGTTTTAAGGGGCTCCTAGGTGGCTCAGTCAGTTAAGCATCCAACTCTTGGTTTGGGCTCAGGTCAAGATCTCAGGGTCCTGGAATCAAGGCCCATGTTGGGCTCTGCGCTCAGAGGGGAGTCTGAGATTCCCTCTCTCTCCTCCCCTCCTGTTTGTGTGCCTCCTCTTTCTCTCTCTCAAAATCTTCATGTAAAATTTTTTAAAAAAATTTTTTAAGATTTTTTATTTATCTGACAGAGATCACAAGTAGGCAGAGAGGCAGGCAGAGAGAGAGGAGGAAGCAGGCTCCCTGCTGAGGAGAGAGTCTGATGTGGGGCTCGATCCCAGGACCCTGGGATCATGACCTGATCTGAGGGCAGAGGCTTAACCCACTGAGCCACCCAGGCGCCCTAAAATTTAAAAATTTTTAAACAAAGGACCATGAATTCCAGAAACTCTTTTTCTTCCTATAGTTTAGTTCTTCCAAAATGGTTCTGGCTGGAGAAGGACGTCTTGGGCTGTGTTGACAGAAACTTGGGTGGGAGTCCTGTGAGGCCGGAAATGTTCCCAGGGCTTTGATGGCTCGGTTCTGAGTTCAACTCGTGCCCACACGCCGGGTGCTGCGTGGCTCCAGCCGGCCACACTGCAGAACCCGCCCCTGCATCGACGGCTTTCACGTCCAGGCAGGCCCTGTGTCCGGTTCCCACTGAAGTGCTGCTCTCCAGCCTGTGCTTCTACAAACTTGAACAGATCACGAAATGGGACGTGGACTGTGGCCCGAGTACATGCGAGAAGGAGGGGGGGCGGGGGGCATTCATATTCGGCTCAAGGGATCGCTTGCGGCGCTGTGGCTTGTCTCCACCGCTGGGGCCTGCTCTTTCTTGCCTAGACCCTTATGGCTCCAGCCAGGACCTTCTGCTCTGTCCTCCCTGGGCCATGGCCTTGGCTGTCCGCGCCCCGGGGTGTGGGCCCGAGCGGGGCTCCCGGAGCACAGGGCGCACTCCCTGGATCTCCGTCTTCTGAGCACCGGCGGCCCGATGGCAGTGGCCACGTTCCCCTGTTCATTTCTCGTCATGGCTAACAGGGTTCTTTTATGGAGGAGAAAATGACCACAGAAGAGTGAGTCCACATTAAATCCTCTCTCAGGAGGCAACTCTCTGTAGCTCCCGAAACAGCTGGCTGCAGGAAGGGGCGGGGGGCGAGGACAAGGCTGGAGCGGGGCAGCTGGGGACCTGACTCGCGACTCCACCTCGGACGGACGCGGTGGATCCCCGGACAGAAGGGCCTGAGAGAAGCCCCCGCGGCGTTCTCGGCCGGCCGCCCGCATGTCCCCTGCCCAGTGGAGATGTCCCCGCCAACCCTCGGAGAACTAGGGCCTAGTGCCTAGTGCCCTGAAATGCATCTCTGCGCTGGGACCGAGGCCCGCCCTCCTTTGTGCTGCCCCTGCCTGCCAAGTACCCAAATTGAGGGGAAACTGAGGCCGCCTGTGTTGGGAGACACCACTTTCCTCTAATGGTGGACTTAGGCTCCAACACTTCCCAGCACCTTTGCCAAACTAGTCTGCCCAGTAGCAAAGATCCTTCCGCCATGCCTTCCCGCTCTCCTTTCCTGGGGTCAGACGTGCAGCGAGGTCTGAAGCTACAGCCTTCCCCCCAGCATCTACCCCATTTCTCCTGCGGGATTTCCCCTGGGCAGATCTGGCACATCTAACCTCCTCTTCGTCAGTGGTCTGTGGAGGACCTACGCTAACCCGGGGTCCTATCGAGATTCGTGCTTCTTCTGTTGGCTAGCCTGATTGTTGACCTTGGGCATGCTTGTCTCATGGCCCTGCCCCACTGGACCTCTCCTGCCGGTCTTATCAGGAAGGTCACTTTGTCCTATTCAGGTGCTCTGTCTTTCCTGATTACAAGTCTTGCTTCTTCTCTGATGTCTGTGGAGTACATAGTCTTTGATGATGGTGTTTTTAAGATTTAGATTCTGATGTCTCTAATTGTAACAGCACAGATTTAAGAAATTCCAGCAAATTGCACTTCTTCTTTGCTAGTCTGGAATTCCCTGTGGACCTGGGTGTGTCTTTGGTCTTGAACTGCAGAATTTAGGGTCATTCTGGGCTTTGTCCCTCTCAGTTGCACTGAAGTTGAGGGGTAAAGACACAGGGCTGTTGGGACAGAAGAGCAACATCTACATTAAAAATGACCTCAAAAGTTTCCCCAGGCACAGAAGTCACTGACTCCATGATAATTCAGGCATTTCTCATTCAGATAGACCCACGAACTCTCACTAAATCTCTTAGCACTCCTTGTGGGGGCTACACAAACACGGGTCCTATCATTTCAGTTCACGACAAGTTATTTTGTTGAAATGGAATTCTGCCACATCAGATACTGAATAATAGTAGTGGAAAACAGTTGGAGCTCAACCCTGCTGTTTATTTTGAAAATGAATCCTCTCTACATAGGAAATGGTGACAGTATTATCTCCAGTGAGGGATATTGAGGGACTAGAGGATGGGGCCACAGGGCCACGTGGCCACGCGGAGGCTGACTTCTCGACGCTCACAAATGTTTCCAATTACTTTGCACTGAGGAAGTATTACACTTTTTCTAAGTTTTAAAACAACAAAAGATGAACTCTGAAATAGCCACTAAACCATGAAAATGGGATACTCCCTGGACTGTGTAGACATTTAGCATTTAATCAACGAGGTAATGCTATGCTTGGCCTGGTGCCATCAATGCTAGATGGTGACCGATCCTGACGGCCTGTCTCCTCCACTGCCATTCTTTCTGTGATGTAGAATCTGATTTTCATCTTGCCTTCACTCATTTGCTGCTGGGAGGAGGGAGTCATTGGAAGCATGCCCCCCACCCCCAGCTTGGTTACCAGTGATGGTCAGCTTTCAGTTAGTGTTGTGTTGTGTTGTGTTGTGTTGTGTTGTGTTGTGTTCAATAGTTGGGAGAAACTGGGAGGGGGCAGCAGGAGAGGGACAAGCAGACTCCCTGCTGGGCTTGATCCCAGGACCCCGAGATCATGACCTGAGCCCAAATCAAGGGTGCGATGGTTAACAGACTGAGCCACCCAGGCACCCCAAAGATAGTCTTTAAAGTGCCCATATATATGTGTAGGCACAGAAGTAGCTCAAAGAGAAAGTAACTCTGTAACATGACTCTGTTCTACTTAAAAATATAAGGGGAAAAAAATGTAAGGGATGGGGCGCCTGGGTGGCTCAGTGGGTTAAAGCCTCTGCCTTCGGCTTAGGTCATGATCTCAGGGTCCTGGGATCGAGCCCCGCATCGGGCTCTCTGCTCAGTGGGGAGCCTGCTTCCCCCTCCCTCTCTCTCTGCCTGCCTCTCTGCCTACCTGTGATCTCTGTCTGTCAAGTAAAATAAATAAAATCTTAAAAAAAAAAAATGTAAGGGATATTTTACCTTTCTAAAGCTGATGGCTTTTTTAAAGGGGGGGGGGAGGCAGCTAACAAAGGTACAACATTGCTAATCCAACATATGGAAAATATTAGTGACTAAGAAGTGAAAGAGTCCTGAATTACATCCAGGAGATCTCCCTGGTTATAATTATGAACCCTTAGGAAATCACTGATGTATAAATGCAGCAAGATGAGGCCCTCTGCTCTTGGCCAGAGGCGAGCAGAGACATTTTTTTTTTTAAATTCTGAAGCCAGTGATTTATATTTATAACACTTCCAAGCTGAAACTAGCATTCTCATTACATTTATTCATGAAAATGATAAATGGCCCATTTCCTGATGAATGAGCAGATTTCCTACCATTCATTGGAAAATATAGTACAAAAAGGGGAAAATGTCACTTAGCAAGGTATCTATATTCCTTTTCTTTCTGGACCACTGAAAATGACATGAAAAATGAGTGGCTTGTGATTGTTTAAATTAGACCTCCTGGGGCACCTAGGTGGTTCAGTGGGGTAAAGACCTTGCCTTTGGCTCAGGTCGTGATCCCAGGGTCCTGGGATCGAGCCCCGCATCAGGCTCTGTGCTTGGCAGGGAGCCTGTTTCCTCCTCTCTCTCTGCCTGTCTCTCTGCCTACTTGTGATCTGTCAAATAAATACATAAAATCTTAAAAAAGAAGTTTTTTTTTTTTTAATAAATTAGACCTTATCTCAGGGCTCCCAAACATAGGTGCTGAGATTAAGCAGAGCACAGAGGCACTAAGTTACTTTTGAACTTTCTGAACTGAGGCAGGGAGCAAGTCCTGTGAGCACAGCATGGAGACGGGCTGGAACAGGAACCTAGTAGCCCTTTGACCCGAGGAAGCAGGGCGGAGGGGGTCGCCAGTCCAGGGCAGTGGAATATGAACTGCGGCCGGCAGACGCGAGGGTTTAGCAGAGTTAAAAGCAGCAGCCGTCTGAGTTGAAGCTGAATTTGCTATGGGTCCTGGTAAAATGAATCACTTTCCAAACCTGCCATTCCTCATTGTTTTTCGGAGCTGCTCTTACATTTCAGCCTCCACACTGCCCTGTCTCACGTTCATTCTTGCCCACAATTCTCCGTCTCGCATTCTCTTCTCACAGTTCATCCTCTCCCACAGTGCCCTGCGCTCCCGGGATGCCCAGGCTCTCCTACAGTTTGCCTTTCCAGTTCTAGTCTCTGTTCTCGTTTTCTCCCACAATTCTCATCAGCTCCCTCAATTCTTACCCCCCCCCCGCCAGGAATTTTTTCACTCTAAGTTTCTATTCTATCAGTTCTTCCCACGGGTCTCCCTGCCACTCCCACAGGTTTCAGTATTGTAATTTCCATCTGCCTCATCTACAGTCTGACATTTTTTGCTAAAATAATTGTATATATTCTCTTTAGCAGTTCTTTCATAATTGGGTGCTCCCGTAATTATATGCATCTTTTATACTAGTGATCTCCCTCGCACTTCTCCATTGCCTGTCAATTTTATTTTGGTTCTCATAATTCTCCACTCTTAAATCTCTCTCATACACACACCTACCCCCAGTCTCTCATAATCCACCCTCATCTCCCATAATACCCCTCGTCTCCCACAATCCCCCACTCTGCTACAATCCCCCTTGTCTCCCACAATTCCCCTGCTCTATCACAATCTCCCTCATCTCCCACAATCCTCTGCTCCCACAATCCCCCCACTCCCACAATCCCTCACTCTCCCAGAATCCCCCCACAACCCCCCTCATCTCCCACAATCCCCCTCATCTCCCATAATCCTCTCCCTCAATCCCCTCTCCCATAATCCTCCAGCTCACCCACAATCCCCTTCATCTCTCATAATCCCCCTCTTGTCCCACAATCCCTCTGCTTTCCCACAATCCCTCTTGTCTCCATAATCCCACTTACTCCCATAATACCCCTCGCCTCCCACAATACCCCTCGCCTCCCACAATACCCCATCGGCCCACAATACCCCATCTTCCCACAATACCCTTGCTCTCCCACAATCCTCCTTGTCTCCCACAATTTCCCCATCTCCCACAGTCCCCCCATCCTCCCACAATACCCTTGCTCTCCCACAACCCCCCTCCTCTCCCACAATCCCCCTCCTCTCCCACAATCCCCCCAT
>NC_081575.1:114484013-114551135 GCF_022355385.1 Mustela nigripes | reverse complement strand
TTATTTATTTATTTGACAGAGATAACAAGTAGGCAGAGAGGCAGGCACAGAGAGAGAGAGGGAAGCAGGCTCCCCACTGAGCAGAGAGCTTGATGGGCTCCATCCAAGGACCCTGGGATCATGACCTGAGCCAAAGGCAGAGGCTTAACCCACTGAGCCACCCAGGCACCCCTAACATCAACTTTTTAAGAATAAGCTTCAAACACAAACATTTCCATCAGACCCATGATATATTATTAAGTCCTAAATATTAAGTCCTGAGCAATCATCTACAATGTTTTAGTAATTAACTTGACTTAATAGAGCCTGATAACAAAAAGCAGACATAGAGTATCTTATTTAACATGGGGGAAGATGATTTAACATCAATAAAATTTTAATACATATTTTTCTATTTAGCAGAGATACCTCTGAAATATATTCTAAGTATCATATTGTGTTTCTGCCCTAAGCCTCCAGGTATAAATTCTTGTCTGTATCATCCAAGCAGTATCAGGAGTTTGGCAAAAGAAGGAAATACTAGAATTTACACACATCATCAATATGTCATTTAGGGAATTTATAGTGCACTTTGTTATAGTGAGAACAAATTTTAAAAGATGCATTTTCTTCATTTTCACACCATACAAATATAGCACACCCAAAATGCCATGTTTGTAAGTTCCTTAAAGTGAAATGTGTGGGGCCAAGCAATGAATTTAGGATTAGATTTATGGGTTTTATCCCCTTGGTTATAGTCAGACGAGAATAAATAAGGATTGTACCAAAATGGCTGCTTACCATCTAAGGAACACCAAAGTACCTCACTGGTTTTGAAATCGACCACGGGAACCTCGGAGCTCATATATACTGTAGAATTTATGTTAAATGGACCTGTTTCTACTAGAATGCACATAGGTGTCTTTTGGGGATTTTCCCAGAGGCCAGGGGGTAAATGCAGGTAGGTTATCAGGAAGATGATCCCAGGAAATATTAGCAAGGGAATGGGGAAGTGAGAGAGGGAGGAGAAGGAAGCCAGTAAAGAATAAATAATCAGGCCAGTTTCCATTCTGGGCGTCTGGAGCTGTATCCCCCTGGGGAGCCCTGGGAGACCAAACAAGAGATCAGGTGCCCGGTGTTGAGTCACCAGATCCCTGTCCGTCACTGGGTGAGCTGTCCTCAATGATTCTAAAACCCTCTGACAAAGAGTGCCAAGTATTCAAGGTCAACAGCCTTGACAATCAGTGGAGAGCACTGGAAAACTGGGGCGGGGGAGGGGGATGTCTTGATGGCATCCGCTAGAAAACATTTGGAAAGTTCAACTGATGAAAATCAGCTTGGGTGATGGGAAGGATGCCGATCAGGTGCCTTCATTCTTGCTCCATCTTTATGTCTTAGTCCCGTTACCATCTTAAGGCCAACCTCAGGCTGGAACTTTCTATACCTGTTTTCTCACCCGTAAAAGAGAGGCCTGGACCACGTGATCTCGAGCATTTCATCCATCTTAAGGTTCTCTGTTTGATGAAAATGGAACTCTTCTTTGCTTGAAAGGGTCAGTGCGGCCTGGCCAGACTGAGCAAAAGGTAGGAGGTAGAATGTAATAGTGTTTGAGTCAGGACTCCTCTGATTAGGTCCACATAGGGTGCAGGAGATAAACACTGACTATCTCAAGTTCAAAGGAAGTATATCAGAAGAATCCAGGGACTCCTAGAGATGGAGAGCGGCATATAGATACAGTCCTTAAAGGAACAGAAGAGTCGTCAAACTAGAAATAGAGCTAGAGAGATAGTGATATGATATAGACAGAGGTAGAGAAACAGATAGATATATAGGTGAGATAGTCATAGTTATAGAAATAGAGATGTAAATATATAGCGGTATTGTGATCTATAGATACAGAGATCTAATTATACATATAGTGATAGAGGTCTAGTAATGGAGTTCCAGACGTGTATATACGGTATTACATCATTGAGGATATATAGCGAGAAATAATTAGACATACACAGAGAGTGATAGACATGTAGTTAGAGATGTATGGATACAGGCAGACATGAATATAGTTACAGTTGTAGAGATAAAGATCCTGTGATACTGGGTTATATATATGTAGCTAGATACACAGATTGTGTATACGTACAGGTACAGATGTGGATACAGATACAGATGCAGGTAAACATTGATACGGGACCACCTAGTCCTTGAGCATCTGCTCTCTTTCCGCTCCATAGCCTTGTAGCTCCTGCTCCTGCTCCCCGATCAGCCCCCTGCCCTAACTTCAGCTTCAACATGGCTTGACTTGTCCCACTGCCACTCTCCAGCCCTCACTGCTCACTGACTAATGACCTCAGTGGCCCTAATCCACAGTCCTGGAGAGGAAAAGCATGGCTTTTATATCCACCCCTGTCCAGTCAGCTATGGCCAAGGAGTGGTGAGTCACAGGGCACAAACTTGACTACTAAGACTACTACATTATTAGGATTGTAGGATCTAGTTTTAAAACTGGGGGAGGGTGGGGCCCCTGAGTGGCTCAGTCAGCCACTCACGTGACTCTGGATTTCGGCTCAGGTCATGATCTCCAGGTTGTGGGATCGAGCCACATGTTGGGCCGCCACACTCAGCGGGGAGTCTGCTTGAAATCTCCCTCTGCTTCGGCCCCTTCTCCTGCTGGCTTGTTTCTAAAATGAAATGAATATTTTTTTAAAGATTTTATTTATTTTGTTTTAGCTATTGTTACTATTTCATCACATTTGAAACCTGTGCCCATCTGATTTTATTTGAAATATTTTATTCTACAAGAATTTTTATATCTTTTTTTAATAAATTAATCTCATTTTCTTCTTTTTTTAAAGATTTTATTTATTTATTGGACAGAGACACAGCAAGAGAGGGAACACAAGCAGGGGCAGTGGGAGAGGAGAAGCAGGCTTCCCGCCAAGCAGGGAGCCCGATGTGGGGCTCGATCCTAGGACCCTGGGATTGTGCTCTGAGCTGAAGGCAGACACTTAATGACTGAGCCACCCAGGCACCCCTAAATAAACTCTTTTAAGATAAAAGTTGGGGAGTGAATCATAAGATGTCCAAGCACCCGAAAATATGCCTACTTATTACTCCTGAGAGTGCTGGAGGTGTAGCCCTGTACTATAAGAGGGGCGCCTGGGTGGCTTAGTGGTTGAGCCTCTGCCTTCGGCTCTGGTGATGGTCTCAGGGTGCTGGGATTGGGTCCTGCATCAGGCTCTCTGCTCCCCTCCCCACTGCCTGACTCTTTGCCTACTTGTGATCTCTCTTTCTCTCTGTCCAAAAAAATCTTAAAAAAAAAAAAAAAAAAAAAAAGAGTATGAGGACACCTGAGCAACCAATGATTAAATTTTCATTCCAGTATAGCTAACATGCTGTGTGATACTAGTTTCAGTGTACAGTATAGTGATTCAGCACTCCTATACATTACTCAGTGCTCCAAGCCAAGACAATTTTCAAGATTTCCTATTTTGTCAAAATCTTGCCATCTCAAAATTGTCCTAGAAAACAGTTCATGAAAGTAGGGGATAATCCAGGAGCAGCATTTATACATACAGAACCCAAAGAATTTATCTTCTTCCTTCCTTGTTTCCGCAGCTCCCCGAAGTACTTCTGTTAACACACCAGTAATTCCAATATATTTACATGTCTGTCACCCAGGGCAAGGGATTATCTCTTATCCATCTTTACATCCCCCAAAATCACAAATGTAGTTCCAGTTTTCCAGTAGTAGCAGCTTTGAGTCAGCATCTGTACTTTTAAGGCCCACATCAATGGAGGTGCTCGACTTTCATTGTGTCAGATTTCCATAGGACAGAAGAGACAGATAAGCCTGGCAGGGGTACCCCAAAATTGGGGGGTTTCTAACCCCCAAGAAAGACAAAAAGAAAAGCCCTCGATGACTGAGTGCCTTAAAAGTTGCAAACATGAATTTAGTCAAAGTCAAGGGTGCTAACATTTCACACAGTGAAATTTCATTCGCAGGCAAGAGATTTTTCTATATAGTCGTGACATTTAAAGGGTCATATATCATAGGTTCTGTCAACTAAAAATCAACAAAAGCCATGCTGATCCTCACCAACCTATAAAATATTTATTGTTTCTGGTGGTGAACTGACCTTACCGCGGTGAAGAATGAAGTCTGAATTCTGACTCCCAAATCTATGTTCTTCCCTATGTGGATACATGACCATAGATGAGACATAACTGCTCTAAGCTTCACGTGCCTCAAAATCTGTAAAATGGCATGGTAACTTCTACCTTGTTGTCCAGAGTAAATACTTACCCTGATATAATAATAATCATATAATAATAATCACCCCACAAATAGCAATTTCTCTTCAATTATCAAATGGGAGATGCTACGAGCTGGCAAAATTTGAAGGAAAATGAATCCCAGTGTTACTTTTTTCTCTTTTTATCCCACTTTCATTTTTTTTCTGCTCCGCAAGAGGTGTGGTCCATTGTGTGGAAGTCCAGGCGTTCTAAGGACTTTGTGTTAGCTGGCCAGCCCCGGTCTCCAGGGAAAAATAAGCTACAGACTATCCAGTGAACACATTTCTGCCAAGTGGCCCCCATAGGGCCTGGCACTTTGTAGCTTCCAGATAAATGTCTGAGCAAGAATGGAGGGAGAGGACAAAGAAGGAAGGAAGTCAAAAGGTGGTAAAACGGAAGGAAACACTGACAGTGGTTGGGGTTTTTCTTCTGCCGTGGGGCTCCAAGGACTAGATCCTTGACGGGCACAGGATGAAAAAAATGCAGTGTATACCTGAAGACACACCTTCCCATACAGAATATAGTTGTGTCTGCCTTGAGAATCTTACATGTCTTCATTGACTTGTTTCATGGAATAAGAAATGGAAAGAAAAACAGACTGGGAAAACCCATCCATTTCTTGAACATGTCACTACAATTAACATAGACGATGATGAATTAAGAGGTGCCATCTTCCTCTTCAGCAGGAATGGTGATCAAGAAAACGTGAAGTTCAGGGGCACCTGGGTGGCTCAGTGGGTTAAAGCCTCCGCCTTCGGCTCCGGTCATGATCCCAGGGTCCT
Source organism: Mustela nigripes (assembly GCF_022355385.1). Lineage (NCBI taxonomy): Eukaryota > Metazoa > Chordata > Mammalia > Carnivora > Mustelidae > Mustela > Mustela nigripes. The sequence goes on along the minus strand of NC_081575.1, from coordinate 114,546,081 downwards.
GGGATTGAGCCCCGCATCGGGCTCTCTGCTCAGCAGGGAGCCTGCTTCCTCCTCTCTCTGACTGCCTCTCTGCCTACTTGTGATCTCTATCTGTCATTAAATAAATAAAATCTTTAAAAAAAAAAAGAAGAAGAAGAAAATGTGAAGTTCAGGTCACTTGGGTGGCTCAGTGGGTTAAGCCTCTGCCTTCGGCTCAGGTCGTGATCTCAGGGTCCTGGGATCGAGCCCCACATCAGGGTCTCTCCTCAGCAGGAAGCCTGCTTCCCCCCCCCCCCCCCCACCCCTGGACCCCGGCCAAATAAATAAAAATCTAAAAAGAAAAGAAGAAAATGTGAAGTGTCTCAGGTTCCTGGGGTCAAGCCCTGTGATGGGGTGGCCTCCGCACTCAGTGGGGAGTCAGCCTGAAGATTCTGTCCCTCTGCCCCTTGCCCCATTCACACATGCTTGTGCTCTCTCTCTTAAGGGAAAAAAAAAAAAAGAAAGAAAGAAAAACATGAAGTTTGAGGGGAGGGCCATGTGATGGAAACAGAGACATGAACTCATCCTATGTGGGGCTTTGGGCAAGGCTCTTCACACATTGGAGCTGTTTTTCCATTTGTAAAACGTTGGAGCCTGTCCAAACCAATGGTTCTCAATCTTGGTTCACCATCAGAGCCACCCTCAAAGTTTCTCTGCGTCCCTAAACTCAAGCCATTGTTCATACATTAGAAATTCTGGAGGTGGGGTTGGGGCGCCAGCAGTTTCAAAGCTTCCCGGATGATGTCAGTGTGCAGCTGAACTTGACAACTACTCGTCCAGGTGATCTCTAGGCTGTCATTACCGTAAAAGGTTCTCAGACAACCAGCACAGGCATCACTTGGGTTGTTTTTAGTAATCAAGACACAGGCCTTACTCCAGAGCTACCCAATCAGAATATGCATTTTAACAAGACCCCCCACCCCCGCCAGCTAATTTGTACCGACCTTAAAGTCTTTCATCTGATCATGCTTTGCTTCCAGCGCTGCTATTTTAATATAATTTTGGATCTCAGCGCCAGGCACAATGTAAGTATGGAAAGGTCTACATGCGTGCGACAGGCCTGTATACTCCGGAGACAGAAAAATATCCCGTCACACCTGTAACGAAGGGAGCTCCGTGAAAATAGATTGAAAACAAAAGTAGTGCCGTAAAAGGTGCAGATGAGAAATTCTGGAGGTGGGAGATTCTGATCAAAGATTGCTTTTCCTTTGTAGAATGCAGCGGGGCCCCCCGAAGAGCCGTGCTCTTCAAAGTCGGCAACGCCAGTGTGATTATTAAAAACACCTGCCTGTCCATGGCCGTTTGTATCCCGTGTCTTCTCACCTGGCCACACATCGCTTCCAGGCTCCTTCGCTGTTCCTCATGCTCCCTGACTGCGTCTTTGTGCACAGCTCCCCTCGGGAGATATTAAGTGAGTTGGCCGAGGAGAGTTTGACCACTCTAGAAGTTTCCTGTCGTAACGCTCATCCCCTCCGTTAAGCCTAGAAGAGAAGTCTGCTCTGATAAAAGCAAAAAAAACAGAAAACGGCATCGATTCTATAACCCAGGGCTAAGAAGCCAGAAGGCCCCCTGTGTTAGGCTACTCCTGTTTTATTAGGACTCTTTGGAGTGATGGTTTATGTGGAAGAGGGAGTGGTCTGGGTCAGCATGTTTAGGGAGAAAAGCTCCTAATTGCCGATTTAATGCCGTTTCTAGACGGCATTTGGTGCCCTGCCCAAATTCCCCAGGGCCTTCCCGTTCTAGTAGGACTTCAACAGTCAGCATCGACAAGGCCGGGGGCTGCCTTTGGCTGTCAGCACGGCAGGCACAAGTCCCAGGATTGGTACTCTGGTGGAAGCCGTCCCGCAGTGACTGGAGGGCCGTTTTGGAGGAGCTCAAGTGCAGGGCCATGTGCTAGGCTGGCTCTGGGGTGACGTGATATATACTTGCCGGTTTCCTTCCCTTCCTGATTGACTCCCCACCCCTGCCGGTGTCCTTGGGGGCTGCAGAGAAAATCACGTCCCCTCGGCGCCTTGCCTCACGGTGTGCCTGTGGGGAAAGCCACACGAGGACACATTTTAGATTCCATTTGCTTCAAGATATTTGCAGGTACGCGGTTCATACTTCATATGCTTTCCTTTCACTTTTCATATTTTCAGTAAATCAAACCTCTTTTGGTGTGAATAATGGCCTGGAAGAGGTCATTGTATTACCTATTCATGAGACTCATTTGACATCTGAGGCCACGGAGGAGTGAGAAGATGAGAAAGAGGATTTCTAGAACAGCAGAACGCAGCGGTGAAGGGCCCTCCTTTCCAATCCCAGTTCTACACTTGTCCATTGTATGACCTTGGGTAAGTCACTTAACCTCTCTGACTCCGTTTCTTGACACTTCAAAAATGGGGGAACCAATGATCACTACCTAGAGTCGTGGGTGTTGGGTCAGATGATGCATGTAGATGGTTAGGACGGGGCCTGTCACTCTTCTCTAGCAACAGCTCAACGGCCTAACTGGTTTCTAACCAAGGACACTGAATCCATCAGGATACCTTCAACGATAAAACCAAAGATCCAATTAAACACAATTTAGGCCAGTAGGGAGATCCATTATGGTGTAAATGAAGACTCTCCAGCAAACCTCTTCCTGGTCTAAACTTCTTACATTTTCTTGGCTAGAATTAAGGCATATACCCACTATATAACCACGAATCAAGCTCATCAAGACGAATTCCCCTTTCTTCATACTCTTCATTTTATATCTAACCCTAGTCGTAGGGGTGTTGGAGAACTATTGCCATGTAATGGATTGTCACAGTAAGCCTCGGGAGCTTGGCGGGCACCGCTGACCTTGGCTGAGCTCATTCATGTATCCGTGGATTGGACGGCTCTGTTCCACCTGTTCCTCGTTCTCCTTGGGCTACAATGCTGGCTGGGGGCATGGTCTTCTGCATCCCGGAGAGAGGCTCAAGTGTCTTACGACCTATGCTTGGAACTGGCAACTTGGTTAACTTCTGCACTTCTGCCATTGGTCAAAGCAAGTCACAGCCAAGTCCCAAGAACAGTGTGGGGAGCTAGGCTCTCCCCACTGTGAAACGAAAGGGTATGGATGCAGGGAAGGGGTGGAGGAGGCGCCAGATGCGTGTCCGCCACTAGTTTCTGCCCTGGGAATTACATTTCCCTGTCGTCCTGTGGTCCCTCGTGAGTGAGCTGTTGCAAATGAGCATGGAAGGTCACGTCCGATGAAGGGGTTGCCCAGGACTTGGTGAGCTTCCAACTCCAGCAGCCCAGCCCGTGATTTGCAGTTTGTGGAAGAACACCTAGCAGAGTACGATGAGAACCGAAACGAAAGGAGTGTGGAAGTGTTCTGAACTAGCACCCTTGTTTCCTGCTTGGACTCCCCCAGATTCTGAAATCCGAGCGCAGGTATCACGGAAACCTGCGGCAAAGCAGCGGTCTGCAACAGATGGCGCGACCTGGTGACTGACCAGAGGGAAGTGCTCGGAGTCTGCGGGAAGTTTCTGTGTGAGCAGAGCGCGGAGGAGGATGCGCGGGTCGTGCTGGAGGCGGGTCCCAGCCAGATGTGCGCGGCCCGCCCCGCCTCCCCTCGCGCGCCGGCCCCGCTGCGCCCGGAGAGGAGCTGCCGCGCGCCTCACCAGGGCGCCCCCGCCGCCCGCTGGGACCGCGCCCGGGAGGAGCCGAGGCCCCGAGCGGCCGAGGGAGAGCGGAGGCTGCCGGCCCGCAGCGCCCCGGGGCCCGCGACCTCCCGAGAGGGGGTTCAGGAGGAGCGGCGCTACGCGGCGGAGGGAGGCCCCGCGCGGAGATGCCGCCGCACTGGGCCCTGGCGCTCCCGCTGCTGTTCCCCTGGGTGGCAGGTGGATTAGGGAACGCGGCCAGGTGCGTGTCTGCTTCTCGCCCGGCCTGAGCTCCTCGTCGGGGCGGCCACTCTCCTTGGTCCCTCCAGGCATCCCGCGGGGGTGTGCGCGCTGAGACGGGATTTCATCAGGTGCCAGGCCCCGGGCGCGCACGGGCTTTCCTCCCCGCGCCCCGTTGGCGAGGCTTGTTCCCAGCCCCTCCGCACCAGCTGCGCCCCACCTGGCGGCGTCGGGCGGTTTCTGGGGGAGGGAGGCCCTGCGCGCTGCCGGGTGGGTGCCTTCTGGCTGGGTGGTGGGCGCGCATCTACTGGGCCGGCGGGGGTGCGAGTGGCGGCGGGCGGGTGGGTTCTGTGCCTGCGTAGTTTTGTGTTTTCCGTTCTAGCCGAAGGGCACCCACTGATTGTCAGTCGCTGGTTGTGCCGGCAGAGCAGGGGCAGAAGAAACAGGGCGGCAGAGTAAGCCTTTGCTGGGCTGGGGCTGAGCCCGCTGGGAAGGGGGCTCTACTCAGTGTCTTTCTGATTAAGGTTAATGAACTGGAAAGAGGATGTCGTTGTCAGATGAAATCGAATCGTTTTTCTTACTCTGACAATTTAGAATCTGAAGCCGTTTCTCTACTGTTGATAAACTGGTCCGAGCCGTGAGATCAGCAAAGCCCCTTGGTAAGCACAGGCATACTGGTGCCTGGCACTGTTCTAAACACTTTAGGGCTATTAACCCACTTGAGTGCCCGTAAATTCTGTGTGATAAGTACTGGTATTATAATCCCCGCGTGGTGGAGAAGAAAAATGAGTCTCGGAGAAGTTGAATAACTTGCCCAAGGCAGCATGGCCAGTAGTAAGTGATGAAGTGGGCGTTCAAACAGGGCAGCCTGGCCTCTGTGCCTGCTCTTCTCCAGGGCAAGAGGGCAGCCTTTAGGAATCAGTCCCAGGAAAGGCTTTCCTCGTTCTCTGGCTGTGATCTCTTGCCTTCTGAAGTGTGCACTCCAGCAGCGTTTCTCCTGTGGGGCACGGTGGACCTTTTGCGATGGGCTGGATGGTTACTGGTTGGGGACGGTCGGAAAGCTGTGCTGTGCGTGGTAGGATTTGGAGGACTGCCTGTGGCCTCCACCCTCTAGTTTCCCGAAGTGCCCTCTCCACAAAACTGTCACCGGCCCTTGCCCAAGGTGCGGGTGGGGGGCACTGACTCAGTGCCCTGCAGAGATTTGTTCAGTCAACAGTCACTGGGGAGAGCGGGCAGAGAGCCTTGGTTTGGAACAGGCTTCTGAAAGGTGAGCCTGACTATCTTTGTTTGACTTACAGGAAAAAAATCTTTCATCAGCCAGCCACAGTATTAAGGGATTTTGAAGTTCAAACAGAACAAACCTCAAACCAGGTTCTTAGAATGTAGGATCGTAAGTTTCAATTTCCTTTCCACAATAAAAATGTAAGCAGATGCAATTTGCCCATAGTCACATTCTCCTTGAACATTGGAGGCTCTTGAATTGTTAGAAAGCCCCCTTAAGAAAGACCAACTGCTTTTGAGAAACGAGATTAGCAGTTTCCTAGCAGCCAGCAAACGGACCTACAGGAGCTTCACTTTCAAAGCGCCACCAAATTAAACGAAAAGCCAGAAAGCCCCCCAATAAAGCAAGAAATACTAAAATGAAGATTCCTTGTGAGGCTTCTGCAGGTCTGTGGTTTTCAGGATGTGAAATGTGCTTTCTTGACACACAGTCTGCTTCCCAAGCTGGTGTGTTTATGACGAGGTAGGGTCTTCGGGAGCTGCCTGGACCCTGTGTTCCATGGGGGCTGGTACTTTTACAGAAAAGGCAAGGTGCTCACTGTTTGTTTCCTGGGGCTTCACAGCTTGCAGTGAAGCTGTGACTGCTGTGTAGAGATTTCGAACATAAGCACTGGGGGTTTAAAATTTTGTTTAAAAAAAGTTTTTTTTAGATTTTTAGAAAAGATTTTATTTATTTATTTGACAGAGATCTAGTTTGCTCTCACTCTCTATCTCTGACAAATAAATTTTTTAAAATCTTTAAAGGAGCACCCGCAGGATCTGTGGGTGGAAAAGCACCCCTTGCGGATACTGGGGCAGCGGTGGAAGTGGGCCCTTGTTCCTTGGTTCGTGAACATACTCGCTTCATCACTACTGGAGGTATTATTTACCCCCAACTTTAGCCAAGAGAGGCAGACAGAGAGAGTGGGGGAAGCAGGCTCCCTGCTGAGCAGAGAACCCGATGCAGGGCTGGATCCCAGGACCCTGAGATCATGACCTGAGCCGAAGGCAGAGGCTTAACCCACTGGGCACCCCAGGTGCCCCCCCCGCACCCCCCCCCCACATGAAATTGTAATACCACCCTGAACCACCTTCTTTTGGCCAGCGGTGACTTTCCCGCCACTGCACACTCGTTCTTGCAGTTTGGGGCATTTCTCCTGGTTCCGGATAGTTTCTTTCATCTTGTAGGAGTGGAAATGCGACCTTGCAGGGGAGGGTTTGGCGCTCAGAGGGTGTGGGGGGGGCAGCAGAGATTAGGTGAAACCCTAGACCTTTTCAGTGCTGTTTGGGCATGGGGTCCATTGGCCAGTCTAGAATATTTATTGACCAGAATTTCCTGTCCACAGGGTTCCAGGACCTAACACTGGCATCTTTTGGCCTTGAGCACATAAGATAAATAGTAATTTTGCTATTCTTTTCACGTTTGGAGCAACTCCCTATTTATAACATATTTCTGTTATACATTTTTTCCGTCTATTCAAATAAAAGTAACATGAGATGAAGGAATGAGTGGGTTTGTGCTGAGGGTCTGCACTCAGGGAGAGTTGCCCACTTTCTGTAAATCACACCTGCTTTGAGAACTGATTCCTCTCAGAGCCCCACTAAGGAAGTGCCATTGTAATAATTTCCCACAAACTTTATGGCTTTAAAAAAAAACAAAACACAGGTTTATTATTCTCTTAGAGTTCTGGAGATCAGAAATCCAAAGTGAGTCTTAAGGGGCTAAAATTAAGATGTTGGCAGGGGTGTTCCTTCTGGAGGTTCCAGGGGAGAATCCATTCCTTGTCTCTCGTAGCTTCTAGAGCCTTCCAACAGTCCTAGGCTTGTGGCCACATCACTTCAATCTCTTCTTTGTCACCTTGCCTTTTTTTTATCTTGGTCTTCTTCCTCCCTTACCTACAAGAAACCTGTGATTATACCAGACCCACCCAGATAACCAGTATGGTCTCCTTATCATAGAATCCTTAATTTGATCACATCCACAAAGTCCCTTTTGCCATATATGGTAACATTTACAGATTCTAAGGATTAGGTAGGATCTGGACATCTTTGGGGAGGCTATTATTCAGCCTTACACAGGAAGTGAGAACTATGAGTCGCTTGTTTTAGTTTTATGGGTTGGATCTTATTTTGAAAACATGATTTTAGTGATATGTGAGCAGTTGAGATATCATTTGTCTCTTATTCTTGAAACTAGAATTTGTGGAAATATCCTCAAAACTCAAGAGCTGAGTTTTTCTAGGAAATACTGAGCATGAAATATTCAGTTACAACATAGAAATCACTTCTGAACAGCCTTATTTCAATAGTTTCATTGGTTTAGAAGATACTACAATCCTGTTTATATGTGATTTATGTGCATATAACCTAGGCTGCATAAACATTAAAATGAAGATAAGGATATTACTTAGTCTTCATAAATCAGATTGGCGTTCAGCAAATACTGGTGAGATTCTACTATGTGTAAACACTTTTCAGTGTGATTTCAATGACTTATTTCATCAAACCTACAAAACAGATATTGTGCCTATTTGACAGACGTTGGAATGGAGAAACTTGAAGAAGTTTGATGAATTTCCAAGAACTTTATTTGATTTGATTTTCTGCTTTAAGAGCAGTGCCATTCCAACATTCCACAGTTTTTTCTCCAAAAACATTGGATACATAAAAGCTGAAGTTTTTGCAAAATGCTTTCTCATATGTTATCACCCATGATCTTGTTTGGCTTGACTCCTGCCCAGTAGGACCCAGGGATGTGTATAGAAGAAGTGAGGGGTTTCTGAGGCGCCACCCTTCCCAGAACCACCTCCTTCCTCTAAGTTTACATTCTCTCAGAAGCAGACTCTGAGGTCAGGATTTGAGTGTACGTGGTTTATTTGTGAGGGGACCCAAGAAAGTTCTAGTAGGGAAATAAGTACTATGGAAATAAAAAGTTGTCACTGTGATTCAGTCCTGCTGGGGAATTCTAGAAGACAGTAAGATACAAGCCTCAGAGCTAACCACCCCTGAAGGCGAGGGAGCTGAGATATTTAGTCATTGCTTGAAGGCTTCTAAGTCATTGCTTGAAGGCTTCTAAGGAGGAACAACGTAATAGAGGTCTTAGGACTTAGAAAGGGCAAACAGATACTGAAGTATCACTTGCATTGTCAGCCATGTGTAAATTACAGATCAGATCCCATTTACAGATAAACAAACTAAGTTTCAAAAGATTAAGCAATGAAGTGATTTGCCTAAAGTATCACAGTGAACAGGTGGCAGATTCAAAAGCCATGGCTATCTCCCAAGGACAATTAGATTACTTCCCATGGGGTGGTTTGTCCAGATTAATCAGCAGTACATCCGGTTTTGTCCGTTAACTTGCTGGGTCTCAACATACTGGTTCCAATAACCTGTTTTAAATCTGAAGGTCTTGCTTATGAAAACAAACAAAAGGCAAAAAACCCAATATTCTAAACCTAGTTAAAATTAAATCACTTCAGGTTCAACATTAATTGAACAAATGACATGCCCAGACAGTCTCCTGAATTCTGGAGATTCATATCTATCTGCTGCCCCTGCTAAACAACTTGGGAGGGCAGGCAACATATCGGTCTTTTTTGGTAAGTGACGTGCAGGGTAAGGGTTGTAACTCTAGCTCGTAGAGCAGTTCCTGGCACATAGTAGGTGTTGAACAAAAATCTTGGTGCATTTGAATGCCCGCAGGACTCTAGTGGAGAGGCAAATAATGTTACTCACATATAAATAATGTGTGTTTATACCTCTATATATAAGCATTCAAAAGAATAAATATGTATATTTATGTTTTTACATATTACACTTGACCTATAATAGGTGTGAACTACATGGGTTCACTTATGCATGGTTTTTTTAATAGTACAGCTCTGTGAATGTATTTTCTCTTCCTTCTGATTTCCTTAATAACATTTCCTTTTCTGTACCTTACTTTATTGGAAGAATGCCATATATAATACATATACCAAATATGGGTGAATCAGGTGTTTTCTGTTACTGGTACAGCTTCCAGGCAACAGTAAGCTTTGGGTTACATTGCAGGGGAGTCAAAAGTTACACAAGGACAAGTATTATAGTGCTTACTTCCGAGCAGCTACTGCATAGGAATAAATATATGGCTGGCTGGGTCGATACACAGCTGCAAAAGAGACACAAAAGGAAGGCTTTGGCTCCAGACAGGAAGTACACTGGCCGGCATCTAGGGGCGCCAACCCAGTGACAGCCAGGAAGGCGAGCTGGAAGCAGGCTGCGATGAGCCCTGTGTGTTGAACCAAGGAGCTCGGGCTTTGTTCTGAGAGTGCAGAGTAGAGCAGGGCGTTGCAGGCGGTGTTGTATAGAGATAACCCCATGGTGACCAGTTCACACTCACAATGATCCTGCAATCACACCAAATTATCTTTAAGGTACTGCACCAGAGTTTAGTGAAATTGGCAGCCTTTTTCCGTTCCAAAGGTAGACGCTGTCCGTGTACTTAGAATCCACTGTAGCTCAGACTGGATGAACACAAATGCAGAAAGAAAACTCAGCACACCACAGCAGCAGCCATCCTTAGGAAGACCATTCCCTTTGCTCATTTCCGGGCACGGCATGTGGCCATTCAACAAAATACCCCAAAGCTCAGAGATTTAAAACATTTACTCACTACCCCTCACCGTTTCTTTACGCCCGGAATTCCCGAGAACTTTAGCTGGACGGGGAGCTTGGGGTTTTTCATGAGGCTACGGCCAAGTTGTTGGCCGAAGCTGTAGTCCTCCAAAGGCCTGACTTGGGGGGCTCTACCTTCCTGGCAGGAAGCCTCAGCTCCTCGTCTCATGGAACGCCCCGTGGGGCTGCTTGAGTGTCCTCGTGGCCCGGCAGCAGATTTCCACATCGCAAGAACTCGGGGACGGAGAAGGTGAGAGTAGCTCTGCCTCACCCTCCGTCCACCCCCACTGCGGCCCCTTCCCGTGAAGCCGGGCGATCAGCTCATCCCACGTCCGGAGAGGGGAATTAGGCTTCCGCCCTTGGAAGGTGGATTTTTTTTTTTTTTTAAGATTTTATTTATTCATTTGACAGAGATCACAGGTAGGCAGAGAGGCAGGCAGAGAGAGAGGAGGAAGCAGGCTCCCTGCGGAGCAGAGAGCCCGATGCTGGGCTCCATCCCAGGACCCTGGGATCACGACCGACCGAGCTGAAAACAAAGGCTTTAACCCACTGAGTCACCCAGGCGCCCCTGCAAGGTGGATTATCAAAGAATTTGCATGCATATTTTAAAACCACATCACACCTTCTGGTTTTCCTTCTCAGCCTCTTTTCCAGGCTCACAGAGTGCTGTCTCTGACCACATTTCCTATCTTTTTCCCTGCCATCTACATGTAGGTGGCTTCAAGGTGTGACTCTCCAGCCCCACGCTCTGCCCACTGCATTCTTCAGCCGTTCATTGGAATGTCCCAGTGAGCGTCGGACGTCCGAACCGCGCTCTGGATCGGCTCTCCAGAGCTCACGGCCCCCCTCTCACCCATCCTCCCTGCTCCGGGACAAACGGTGTCCAAACTGGTTCAAGTCAAAAACCTGGGCATCCTTCCTGGCAACTCACTCTTCTCCCCGCTCGTATTCACTCTGGCACTAAATCCTATCGCAGACCGAGCCTCAAGCCCGTCTGCTCCTCTCTCTTCCGCCTGCCACCAGCCAGTCGTGCACCATCACCCCTCGCCTGAACCCGCACGATAGCTCCCCTAGCTGCTGCTTTTGCCCCCTCTAGTTCACGTCCAGAGGGGTTCCTCTTAAAACTTAAATCACATCATGTTAGCCATCTCCTCAAAGCCTTTCAGTGACTTTGTATTGGGTTCCGAATAAGATCTGTTCTTTTTAAGATGGCATTGCCCATTTCTCTAACTCCTCATTTTCTGTCATTCCCCACCGTGCTCGCTGTGGATGGCCACTAAAGGAGCGGCCTGGAGGACACCTGCTTCATGGACTACCTTCTCTTCCTCATCTCACTTCCCCACCCGCCCATCCATGTGCCTTTACCTCATAGACAAGCCAGTCACGTTCACCTCCTTGTCTCCGTCTGCTTCTGGGGGGCCCACACTAAGACCTCACTGTGCCAGATTTCCACCCAACTCCTTAGCGTGGAGGGTAAGCGAGAGAAACAGGAAGCAAGGGAGGGTGCTCAGCTTTGCTCTACTGTTGATGACATGGGAAATTTGAAGGTGGAAACACACACTGGTACGCACTTGATAGCAAGGTGTTTATCTTTTTTTTTTTTTTTTTTTAAGATTTTATTTATTTGAAAGAGGGAGAATAAGAGAGCACGAGAGCGGGGAGAGTCAGAGGGAGAAGCAGACTCCCCACTGAGCAGAGAGTCCGCTGCAGGACTCGATCCCGGGACTCCAAGATCATGACTTGAGCCCAAGGCAGTCACTTAACCAACTGAGCCACCCAGGCGCCCCAGTAGCCAGGCATTTGTTGGCAAGCAGCTGAGATGCTTTGGGCCGTTCCTGGGACTGTTGGACCCAGACTCTGTATGTTAAAGATGGAGGAAATCGGAATTAATCTTAACCAGTAAGGTGCACTGGACTTGCCATACTGGGAACTCTGATGAAAACAAAGGGAAACAAAAAACTCGTAGCTGGACCTATGGTCCCTATTTAGAAAAAAATGTATTTCACTCGTTTGGCCACATTTAAACATATTTAAACATCAGCAAAAGAAGTTCTAACTTCTCAATTTGTCTTGGAGAAAGACTATCATACAGTTTCCTGGAACATGACCAGAAGCAAGCACACTAGGAATTCTGGCACGGTATATTTTCACAGAAAATAAGGAACCCCATGAAGAAACACTACACTACTTACACAATCCCTGGAATGTTTTTAAATTAACTTCAGCTGTGGAGACAGCGATTCGTGATTAATTTGATCAGTGTAGACAGCAAGCTGTGTAATGCGTTAAAGGAACTGGGACAAGCGAACATTCAGCTCAGACTCCCACAGCTCGGGGCCGCCTCCGCACAGAGACTCGCTCGCCTACACGGACACTTCCCTGCCTCGAGACCAGGCTCCCCGGGCCTTCTATATGCCAAACGGTGTTCAGCAAGAGAGCTCTGGGAAAGAGGGAATGCTGCTGGCTTGTCCACCCAGACCTTCCGTGATGGCAAAGGTTCCTAAAGTCCTTTTGATTGATTACGCCACGTTTATCAGGTCCCATGAGGTTGGGCCAGTGCAGCCAAATGCACAGCAGCTCATCATACTCAGACATGTAGGACACGCCAGCGACTGGTTCTTGGCCAGACCATGCCTCCTTGGTACATTGGAATGCACTGCTCCCATTTTAGACATTTTTAAAAATACTTGCTTTACTAAATATGGAACTAAATGCAATTCATATTGATAGTTTTGTAAGTGTTGTTGTTGTTGTTGTTTGTTGTTGTTTTTAAGAGAGGCAGAGAGCAGGGAGTGCAGAGGAGAGGGAAAGAGAATCCTGAGCGGGCCCTACGTCCAGTGCAGAGCTCCATGCAGGGCTTAATCTCACAACCGCACGATCATGACCTGTGCCCAAATCAAGAGCATGGCGCCTAACTGACTGAGCCACCCAAGCCCCTTATAAGATTTTTTTTTTTTTTTTTTTTTTGGTATGAATAGATTCACATATGAGGAAAAAGATCGTGTGCCTGAGACTTTAGGAAAAGAAATGATTCTTGAAATTCTACTCTGTTGAGCAGGGTGGGCTAATTTCTACATCAAACCATCTCAGAATCACAGTGGCTGAACAGAGTAAATTGTAACATGAAATTATGAAATTACAAGATATTTAGCGATTTTTAAAGAAGATTTTATTTATTTATTTGACAGATGGAGATCACAAGTAGGCAGAGAAGCAGGCAGAGAGAGAGAGAGAGGGAAATAGGTCCCCCGCTGAGCAGAGAGCCCAGTGCAGGGCTCGATCCCAGGACCCTGGGATCATGACCTGAACCAAAGGCAGAGGCTTTAACCCACTGAGCCACCCAGGTGTCCTATTGGGCAATTTTTAACTTACAAAAGTTTTGTGTAGTTTAACCTAATCATTTATGTCCCTTATCCAGAATACTCACAACCAGATATTTAAAGTAAAAGAATAATTGAATTGATGATGGGAAAGTTAGTAATGTTGGGGCAGGAATTAGAGCAAAGAACAGTAGAAGGAGAGGATGCTGAGGAAGGAATCTGAATAATTGGTTATGATTAACTTACAGCGCCATGCAAGAGAATATGTATGGGACCATAGATCACAGCTTCTTAAACCGTTTTTAAAAACTTTTATGAGATAGTGTGCCATGCTGTTACTGTCAATGTCTTGCTTGCCTGTGCTGGATTCCTTTCTTCCCCTCAATAATATTGTTTCAACTTAAGCAGAAATATTTTAATATTTACTTTTCTTTTTTTATCCATAATTTTAAGTGACTGCATATGTGCCTTTAAAAACAAAACAAAACAAAACAAAACAAAACAAAAAAAACCTGGCAGGCTTAGAATGCAGGGCTGGATGCTTGGTAGAATAAATCAATTTCCTCCGGCATCTACAAATCAGCAAGTGATTATTAGCCATTTTATCTACCAGAGAGAGATTCCTTCTCCCCCTTTAAATTGTGTTTCCATTTTCATGGCCAGATGTAGAATTTGATGATCAAACCACGAAAATCCCATTTGTGGTTGTCCCTTTGAGGCATCTCTCAAAACTGGTGAATACAGGGATGGCACATCCATCAGCCAAAAGGCATGTCGCTCATTTGTGGACTTGCGTGCTTCTCTCATGGTTTTTCCTACGATGTTGTTGTAAGCTCCTTGCTCTTCTCTAGGACATATGCACAAGCCGTGTCGCTGCATCTACACCGCAGCTGTGAGCTCCGCCGGTGCTTTCTGGTTTGTGTTCAAGAGTCGATTTCTAATGATGGTTTCCTTTTTTTTAAACAAGTGAAAATAAGGTTAGATTCAACAACAAATTTCTGTTATCTTCTAACAAAGCTGTAATGCTAAAATGCATTAGTGACTGAGGAAAGGATTCTTTTTTTTTTTTTTTTTAAGATTTTATTTATTTATTTGACAGACAGATCACAAGTAGGCAGAGAGGCAGGCAGAGAGAGAGGGGAGGAAGCAGGCTTCTGGCTGAGCAGAGAGCCGGATGCGGGGCTCGATCCCAGGACCCTGGGATCATGCCCAAGCGGAAGGCAGAGGCTTTAACCCACTGAGCCACCCAGGTGCCCCAGGAGATGATTCTTTACAGTGGTTAAGAAACCTTACTTGATTAACAAAATTTTGATGGCCCAAGTGTTAGTCATGAACGTTTTGGAGAGCTTTATAAGTGATAATTTGTCGAGATACTTTATAAGTGATACAATGTTGAAAATGATGACTTCGGAGGAATTGATGCACTTTGGATTTCTCAGTTTCACCTTTTCACCTAAAGACAAGCATGTGAAAGCAATAAAACTCGAGAAAGAGGATTTCTCTGGAGAGTAGTGGTAATGTGCAAACAGTATATGAATTTCATCTCCTGCTAGTTAACCCCAGCCAGTGTTCTTTGCAATCAAAAGTAATTCACTTTGACCAATACATATGGAATGGGTTTGCCCACCTCTACAGAGGACCCTGGACTCCTTTACTAAAGTTTTTAATTAAAAATACCATATTTCAACCAGTTTCAATTATTTTTTTGTTGCGATTTCACATCTAACAGTTTTGATGATTTTTTTTTTTTTAAGTATAACTGACATGTAACATATTGGTTACAGGTGTACAAAATAATGATTCCATATTTGTATTTATTGCAAAATGATCATAATAGGTCAGCTTACTGTCTGTCACCATATATAGTTATAAATTTTTTTCTTGTAATAAGAACCTTTAAGATTTATTCTCTTAGCACCTTTCAAGTATGCAAAATAGTATTGTTAACTGTAGTCACCATTTGTACATTACATTCCTATGACTTATTTATAACTAGAAGTTTTATACCTTTTGGCCCACTTCACCCATTTTACCCCAACCCTTCACCTCTCTGCCTCTGGCAACCCCACCAGTCTGTTCTCTATATGTGTGAGCTTGTTTTTTTATTGTTCTTTGTTTTTCAGATTCTACATAAAAGTGAGCTCATGTGGTATTTGTCTTTCTCTAACTTATTTCACTTAGCATAATGTCCTCAAGGTCTATCCATGTTTTCACACATGGCAAGATTTCACTTTTTTTTTTTTAATGACTGAATAGTATTCCATTGTGTATATACCACATTGTCTTTATCCATTCATCCGTCATTGGGCCCTTAGGTTGTTTCCAGATCTTGGCTATTGTATATAATGCTGCAGTGAACATGGGGTGTGTGGGTATCTTTTCAACTTAGTGGCTTCATTTTCTTTGGCTAAATATCCAGAAGTGGGATTGTTGGCAAATGGTAGTAGTTTTGTGAGAAACCTCCTTACCATTTTCCATAGTGCTCGCACCAATTTACACTACCATCAGCAGTGCACAGAGGTTCCCTTTTTTCTACATCTTCACCAACACTTGTTATTTCTTGACTTTCTGATATTAGCCATTCTGACAGGTGTGAGGTGATACCTCATGGTGGTTTTGATTTGCATTTCCCTGATGTTGAGAGATGTTGAGCATCTTGTCATGTGTCTGATGGCATCTGGATGTCTTTGGGGAGATGTTTATTCAGATCCTCTTCCAAATTTTTAATCAGATTGGTCTTTTTGTTATTCAGTTGTATGAGTTCTTTCTATATGTGGGGTATTAACCTCTTGCCAAATATATGATTAGCAAATATTTTCTCCCATTTAGTAGTTTGCCTTTTCATTTTGTTGATGATTCCCTTTGCTGTGCAGACGTTTTTTTAGTTTGCTGTCCCCTTTGTCGATTTTTGCTTTTGCTTTTGGTGTCAAGTTTCAGTAATATTATTGCTTATTGAGTACCTCTACTCTTACGGAGACTGCTTTGTTTTGCAAAATCCCTGATAATTCCACCTGCTTGAAATCCTTCTGGAACTCCATAGAGCCTTCAGGATGGACAGAATGTTTTCCGCGGTCACAGTAAGGTAGCAGCCCCTGCTGCCTTCTCCCCCGCTCTGTTTTCTCTGCTTCCCTCTCCCCTTCCCTTCCCGCTCCCCTGCTCTAAACACACAGCCCCTTCTACGCTCTAGCTTATAGGCCATCAACTCCTCAGGTTCTTGGTGGCTCCCTCCTTGGCCCAGGCTGTCCCCCATTTCCCCCAGAAAACCCCTCCCCCCCCCCCCCCCCACCTATCGACCCCTCCATCTTCCCCTAGCGCCGGAGAACTTACTCCTTTCATGAGATCTGTCACGCTGGAGTAAATAATGATCTGTTCGCTTGCCCAGCTGCATCCCTAGACTGGAAGTTTCTTTGTGGACAGGGGCTGCTCTCCGTGCCCACTCTAGTGCCGGACACATGTAGTTCTCTAAAGCATTGTGAGTGAACAGATGGATAGACGGACGCATGAATCACGCAGGGGAGGAAAGATTCTCTTCCCTCTACCCTTCTAGGTTCTGGGCTGAGAGCCCCCTCTAATAAAAAACAGATGAACAGGAGAAAACCAAACAGAAGTACATAGCTTATCTACCTGCTGTACCTGGGTGATACCCAGGAAATCCGAGTAACTCAAAACGGCACAAGCCACCACCTTCACACCATCTCCAGCTGGAGGTAAAAGATGTTGTTGGAGGCTGGGGGAGCAGGTTACGGGATGTGACCCAGCAAAGCACAGTAAATAAGAGTGAGGTTGGTCCACGGACTGAAGTCCCAGCCTTCTCCATTGATAACAGCTGCTTTTTCTTTCTTTTTTTAAGATTTTATTTATTTATTTATTTATTTTAAAGATTTTATTTATTTATTTGAAAGAGAGACAGTGAGAGAGAACATGAGCAAGGAGAAGGTCAGAGGGAGAAGCAAACTTCCCATGGAGCTGGGAGCCTGATGTGGGACTCGATCCCAGGACTCCAGGATCATGACCTGAGCTGAAGGCAGTCGTCCAACCAACTGAGCCACCCAGGTGCCCAAGATTTTATTTATTTATTTGAAAGAGAGACAGCCCAAGGAGGGGGAGGGGCAGAGGGGGAAGCAGGGAGCCCGATAGGGAGCTCAGTGTGGGGCTCGATTCCAGGACCCCGTTTTCCTTCCTGTCTGACTTCTAATACCAATGTAAGGTCACCTGGTCTTTTTCTTGGCCCTGGTTTCTTCATGTGTAAAATGATAGGTTAGAACTGGCGGACGTCTAAGGTCACTTTCTTTCAGGTGAAATTCTACAATAAGCTCCCCTTGCAGTGAAAACGGATTCCTACATATGTTAACATGTGAAGTCACATGGAGATTGTGGCTGCCGCTGGGAGTGTGGCTGACTCAGGGCCCCTACTGCTCTGCTCTTGGAAAGCCATCACCAAGTTTGGGCAAGGCCCTGCCTCCCACGGGCTGCCCCTGCCAGGCCGCCCTCCAGAAGGAGCATGGCAGGGATACACAGCAGGACCTTTTGTGGGAAACACCACTCTCTGCTGATGGTCAGTTTTGGCTCCCGGACTCGCCCTCAGTTTTGCCAAACCCTCCTTTGACCACACAGCAGCCACGGATACCTCCACCCAGCCTTCTTTCCGTCTTTGCTTCGCTTGGGGTCAGCCTCCCATGCTGCTCCCATGGCCCTCCCAGGCTTCCCCAGCTCTCTTGCCATTTTCTCTCACAGGTGTTTCCTGTAATAACATCTTGCACATTCATTCTCACGGCTTCTGCTTCTCGGAGGTCTCAGACTAAAGCAGAAACCTAGTTCACACTGCGGTTCATTCCAGTGATTCTGAGCCTACAGCAGTTTTAAACTTTACACCTTATTCAGCACATCTAATAGCAATCTTAATCCTACTACTCGTACCACTAGAAGTGATGCGTTAGGGAACATTTCCTGTGTCACTTACTGTGTTAGTTTATATATATATCGCGTCATTTCGTTGTCACAGAAACTCTTAAGGTAAATCCCCTTTTATCCCCATTTTACAGATGAGATAGTTGAGGCAGAGCACATGTTCATGTGTGGTGGGGCTCGATCCCAGGACCCCAGGATCATGACATGAGCTACCCAGGCATCTGAATAATGACATTTTAGCCATTACCTCTGACAAGAAAGAAATCAGTGACTGGTTACTACGATGCTTTAGTTTTCAGGAAAAAGACTGTCGTCCTAACCATCATAGTTTATAGCCGCTCAACATCGGAGCTCGTCCTGCTTTTTCTAGAAACATTCTGCATTTGGCTTAACCTGGTGTTCCTTTTACCTTTCTGGTCATTGCCTGGGTCTCTTTCTGGACCTTTCTCCTCCGTGGACCCCCTCTTACACACTAGCTTTCTTCGGGCTGTGCCCTAAGCCGCCTTTTCTTCTTATGCTACTTTGTTCCCATAGGTTCAGTAACCAAAGACCTACAGATGAATCCCAACCCCAGTCCTGCTTCCTGGGCTTCTGGCCCAGATAGCCAACTCCCTACTCAATATCTTCTCTTGGTTGTCGGTCTCATGAGCCCTCAAAATTAGCATGTCCCTAAGAGAGCTCTTCATTTGGCCTGTTCCTGATCATGGTCCTCCATGGTCCCCGTCACACTCCAGATCCAACTGACCAGAATATGACCCCCATGAAGGCAAAGATCGTATGTTCCTTTTGGTTGCTGTTGACCCTCTGGAGACTAACCCAATGCATGATACATTGTAGGCTTTCAGTACAGAATGAATGACTGCTCTAAGCCATTACCAAGTCTTTTGCTTCCACCATAAATCTATCCAGTTTTCCTCACTGCTTCTGCTTCTGCTCTAGTCCAAAAGACCAGAAACTTCCAAGCCAACTAGTATCCCTGCTTCCATCTGCCTCCATCTCATCCATTTTCCAGATCACTGCCATGATAATATTTTTCTAAGGGAAAATGGTATCAAATAACCTCCCTACTCAAAATCCCTCTTTGCTGCCCTATTACCATTCTGCTAGCAGGCCTCACAGCCCTATCTTGACTAACATGGCGCCCAGTGCTGTAACCCGCTCCTCTTTCTCCCTTTGCTCCACTGCTGTGGTCTACAGGTCCCTCAAGCACAAGAGACACCATTGTCTCTTACCTCTCCCCCTGTACGCATTCCGTGACTTCTGCTTATAATACACTTGCTGTCATTTCATGTGGTTGGCTTCCGTTCATCTTCCATTTCACTTAAAGGTGCACCTGTGGAGAGAACATCTTGGATCCCTTCAACCAGAGTATATTTCTTTGCTTTAAGCCTTTCTAGCTGACTGACTGAATAAGTGTAGTGCCTCTGTTACTCTAATCCTCTTGTCTAAAAGCTAATGTCAGGGACCCTATTGTTCATGATTGCATTCCCAGTACCTAGCACAGTGCTAAATACATATTCATGTCCTATTGAATAAGCTGGGGCTTGGGGTATTAGGAAAATAGGTAAGGTCCTCACTTGTAAACCCCTAGTCAAGAAGTTGGCAGGAGTGTTTTGATAGATTGAAATCTAACTCAATGAACCCTCCATTACTTAAAAAATATGAAATTAAGGGGGCACCTGGGTGGCTCAGTCGTTAAGCATCTGCCTCCGGCTCAGGTCTACATCTCAGGGTTCTGGGATCGAGCCCCGTGTCAGGCTCCCTGCTCGGGTGGGAGCCTGCTTCTCTCTCTCTCCCTCTGCCCCTCCTCACCATGTGTTCTCTCTCTCAAATACATAAATCTAAAAAAAAAATTAAAGATTTTATTTATTTACTGGAGAGAGAGAGAGTGAGCATGAGTTGGGGGAAGGAGAGAGAGAGAGAGAGAGAGAAGCATGTTCCCACTTGAGCAGAGAGCGCGATGTGGGGCTCAATCCAGGACTCTGGAGATCAGGACCTGAGCTGAAGGCAGCCACTTAACTCACTGAGCCACCCAGGTGCCCCCATAAATAAAATCTTTTTTAAAAACTGCAGTAAGATACCATTTCGCATCAACTAGAAAGGCTATAATTTAAAAAAAAAAAAAAAAAAAAAGGACGATAACAAGTGCTGGTGATGATAGAGTAATTGGAACCCTCGTATGCTGCTGGTAGGAATGGAAAATGGAGTAGCCATCTTGGAAAACAGTCTGGCAGTTCCTCAGAAAGTTAAACATGGTTACCATATGACCTAGCAATTCCACTCCTAGTTATATACCAAAAGAGAAATGAAAACATATGTCTACACAAAAATTTGTACACCAGTGTTCCTAATAGCATTATTCATTAAACCCCAAACATGGAAACCACCCAGATGTCCATCAACTGATGGTTGAGTGAACAGAAGTGGTCCATCCTTACAAAGGAAGGTTATTCAGGCATAGAAAGCAGTGGAGCACTATTACCAGCCACAGCATGGACGAACCTTGAAGGCATATTAAGTGAAAGAAGAGAGACAGAAAAGGTCACATAGCGTATGATTACATTTCTATGAAACGTCCGGAGAAGGCAAATCCAGAGACAAAAAGCAGATTCGTGGTGGCCGGGATTGGAGGATTGTGGGGTGGGAAATTGGGACTAACTGCTCATGGATATGGTGTTTCTTTTCAGAGGGATGGAAATGTTCTGGAATAATAGTGGTAACAGTTGAGTAACAGTGAATGTGCTAAAAACCACTGCATTTTTTTTTAATTTTTTATTTTTTATAAACATGTATTTTTATCCCCAGGGGTACAGGTCTGTGAATCGCCAGGTTTACACACTTCACAGCACTCACCAAAGCACATACCCTCCCCAATGTCCATAACCCCACCCCCCCTTCTCCCAACCCCCCTCCCCCCAGCAACCCTCAGTTTGTTTTGTAAGATTAAGAGTCACTTATGGTTTGTCTCCCTCCCAATCCCATCTTGTTTCATTGATTCTTCTCCTACCCACTTAAGCCCCCATGTTGCAACACCACTTCCTCATATCAGGGAGATCATATGATAGTTGTCTTTCTCTGCTTGACTTATTTCGCTAAGCATGATACGCTCTAGTTCCATCCATGTTGTCGCAAATGGCAAGATTTCATTTCTTTTGATGGCTGCATAGTATTCCATTGTGTATATATACCACATCTTCTTGATCCATTCATCTGTTGATGGACATCTAGGCTCTTTCCATAGTTTGGCTATTGTGGACATTGCTGCTATAAACATTCGGATGCACGTGCCCCTTTGGATCACTACGTTTATATCTTTAGGGTAAATATCCAGTAGTGCAATTGCTGGGTCATAGGGCAGTTCTATTTTCAACATTTTGAGGAACCTCCATGCTGTTTTCCAGAGTGGCTGCACCAGCTTGCATTCCCACCAACAGTGTAGGAGGGTTCCCCTTTCTCCGCATCCTCGCCAGCATTTGTCATTTCCTGACTTGTTGATTTTAGCCATTCTGACTGGTGTGAGGTGATATCTCATTGTGGTTTTGATTTGTATTTCCCTGATGCCGAGTGATATGGAGCACTTTTTCATGTGTCTGTTGGCCATCTGGATGTCTTCTTTGCAGAAATGTCTGTTCATGTCCTCTGCCCATTTTTTGATTGGATTATTTGTTCTTTGGGTGTTGAGTTTGCTAAGTTCTTTATAGATTTTGGACACTAGTCCTTTATCTGATATGTCATTTGCAAATATCTTCTCCCATTCTGTCAGTTGTCAAAACCACTGCATTTTATTATGAGTTATATCCATTTTAAAAATGCTAAGCAAAGATTCTGAAGTACGTTATTCTGTGTGTACTAGCACGCACTTATTCGACACGCTTTATGCTCAGTCTGTGGTTTCTTGTTTGGGA
Organism: Mustela nigripes; assembly: GCF_022355385.1. Lineage (NCBI taxonomy): Eukaryota > Metazoa > Chordata > Mammalia > Carnivora > Mustelidae > Mustela > Mustela nigripes. The sequence goes on along the minus strand of NC_081575.1, from coordinate 114,524,163 downwards.
GTTGTTAGTTGCGTGCAGACAGGGTCAAGATGGCCGTATCCCCTGCAGAATGGTTAGTAATGTCAGATTAGATTACCACAGGTGACTGTATTATTATGACACTTACCGTGCTCTCTTCTACTGCAGAGTATCTACTTTTAATGGTTTGGGAATTTAAGAGAGTCAAAATTGGGTCATTTTCATCACTCTATGTGCCTAAGACAGTACTTGGGATATTGCGAGTGCTGAATACATGTTTCACTTGCAGTGGGACTTAACAAGGCACAGTTGGCAGCGCCCAGAGACATTCCCACCTGCCCCACCTGGAGAGTGGTGCTTCTGGCATCTATAGGTGGAGACCAGGGATGCTGGGACCTGTCCTGCAATGCACAGGACAGCCCCCGAAGGCAAAGATTTCTCTGGGCCCAAATGTCAGTCGTGTAGACGTTGAAAAACCCTGTTCTAAATGGTTGAGTAGAGCACCTGGGTGGCTCAGTAGGTTAAGCATCTGCCTTCGGCTCAGATCGTGATCCCTGGGGTCCTGGGATCGAGCCCTGCTTCGGGCTCTCTGCTCAGCGGGGAGCCACCTTCTCCCTCTCCTGCTTGCCCTGCTTGTACCCCCCTCAAATAAATAAATAAAATCATTTTAAAACTTAAAAAATGATTGAGCAAATGACTTACAAGTCCCCCAAATTAATTTCATCAGAAGATGAAAAAAAAGTTCCCTTTAAGGAAAATTAAATCATAAAATCATCCCTGAATTTGGTGCTCTCAGTTAATAAAATGTCCCCAACCGTATCTTTGTGGCTCTGAACTGAAGAAGCACGTGGGTGGGCGAGGCAGAGCTGGGGCACTTGCTGACCTTGACTAAGGATTATTAACTTGGGGAGAATTCAGTCCTGCAGCAGAAAGCCCATGGTCACATGTGCATTCCTTGTCTGTTAAAGAAACCAGGAACCATTTTACGTTGCATTTCATATGCCCAAGGAAAAAATCCCAGCCCTCCACAGAATACACGACTCAAGTCTTTCCTTCCCAAAGCTGGTGGCAGTCACGCCCACCACCAGGTCAGAAAGTATGTAAAGGAGCAGGAGACTTCAGTCAGGGCCCAGAAGGTGGCCAGGATCACTCCTTCAGGTCTCTGGATCAGGGCTCAGCAAGCTAAAGCCTGAAAGCCAAGGCTGGTAGCCATCTGTTTTTACATGACCTGTGAGCTAAGCCTGGTTTTGCCCTTTTTTTGTGTGTGTGTCTAAGATTCTATCCATTTATTTGATACAGAGAGAGAGAAAGAGAGAGAGCACAAGCAGGGGGAGCGGCTGGCAGAGGGAGAGGGAGAAGCAGGCTCCCTCCTGAGCAAGGAGCCTGATGTAGGACTCGATCCCAGGACCCCGAGATCATGACCTGAGCCGAAGGCAGAGGCTTAACCCACTGAGCCACCCAGGCGCCTCTGGTATAACCTTTTCAACTGGTTAAAGTTAAGCCAAAAAAGAATGCTGTTACATGACACACGGAAAGTATATTAAATTCAATTTCAGTGTCCATAAATAGAAGTTTTATTGAGCCCAATTATGCCCATCTGTTTGCTGTCGCCCACTATTGCCCATCTGGCTGTTCTTGGCCTTGGACAGAGATCGTTCAAGCCTATTGATGGCAAAGCCTGAAACATTTACCATCCGACCCTTTCTGAAAAGCATTTGCCAACCTCTTCTCCACGGTTAAAGAGTTTAGCAAATGGTTTTCCTTGGAGGCAGTGAGGAATGAGATCCCACCCTGGGCCAGAATCCCTGACGCATGGCCCAACTGGGGACTGAGGCCAACTCTGAGACTCTCTAGAGCCCTTCCACCTCTGAACTGTCGGTGGTTGTAGAGAGTCCAGTTTTGGGTAGTGGTTCCCAGGTAGCCGATGAGGTACACGCACAGCATTCTTGTCGGGGACAAAGCCAGGGGGGAGCCATGGCGTCACGTGACCACACTCGGCGCCAGAGCAGACACAGACCTAGGCTGCCCCTGTGTCTGAACAGAGGAGATTGGAAAATTGGCACCCAACACGGTTCGGAGACAAACTCTTGGCCCCTTTCACGTGCCCTAGTTTTATAGATTATGTAACCAGATTCTTTTAACCCAGCAAAGAAAGAAACGGACAGCATTCATGACTGAGGAAGGCTTTCAGAATCTAATCGAACCCTTAGGGCCGGTTTATCGAATTTCACCAGGAGATTGTCCCCTCTTCTGTTCACTTACTGGCAGGAATAAGTGAGTCTCTGTTGCCCTTTTCTGTGTTTTCCATGCTAACATGCGACTCTTTATCCCCAGTCCAAAGGATCATGGGCTGTCCCCGCCGGCGCTGCAGCCTGGGGTCTGTCGCTACGGGACCAAGCTGGCCTGCTGCTATGGCTGGAGAAGGAACAGCAAGGAAGTCTGTGAAGGTAGTTGTGGGAAAACTCAGACCACCCTGGGCTCGAGTCGTGGGCCAGTGTCCTTAGGTTTTTATCTGGGACACCATGAACGGTCACCAGATGGTCCACTACTTGTCACCAAATCCCTTAATTGGTTAAAAAGGATAAATTCTTACCTGCATGTCCCATACACTTTAGGTGCTGGTGTGGATTGTGCTGGATTATACATGGTAAAGGGCAAAAATGTTAGCTTTTTTTTTTTTTTTTTAAGAGTAACAGTACTACCTTCTTTCTGTCTCTGCCCCAAACTCCTTCCCTCTAGCTGGTTCAGAAATATCTGGATTGACCACAGGTGAAGACAGAACTTGATACTATCCAGAACCTATAAACCACTGAAAGGCACTGATGACATTCCCACATGTCACCCACCATCAGTTTCCTGGTGACATGATGACAACAGCATCAAGATAGTAGGAAAAATATTTGAAGAGCTTTATTGCCTCCCTAGATAAAGAAAGTTAGAACATCCCCCTGGGACTTTGTCAGTTCAAAAAGAGGGTGGCTCTATAGTATCATGGTCACGGGCATTGTCTTGGGAATGTCAGAATGTCAAGGTCAAGGTAAGCCAGCTGAGGCTCCACTTCCTCTGCAACTTGGAGAGATTAATCCCTGCCTCAGAAGGGAAGGAGTGTAAGCATCGAAGGCTATGCTTATGGCCCAGCATGCATAGAAAATAGCGCCTAAATCACCCTTGACTCAGAAAGGACCCATGACTCTCCTGTTCCTTCAAAGCCCATGTGGTGCAGGCATTAAATGTTGCTGTGTTCTTTTTCTAGACACAGCACATTTTTATGTGAAAGCATTCAGGTGGAAAGGAGCGTTTGATTTGGAGTCTTAGAGCTGCACAAGCCTCGAGCCTCGGCCTCTCCTGCCATAAAACTTAAAAGTCTCTGGTGAATAAATGAGGGTGATCTTTGGCTTTCTGTAAGGTCTTCTCTGTAACTAAATCAGAGCAGTCTGGCCACGTCACAGCCAGCTGGTCGCATTCTCGATGCTTCTGTAGACAATGTAATAGCACTGGCGTGGAAGGATGTAAAGCGAGCTGTTGAAAGAGCACGTGCAGAGGGTTCAAGCACAAGGCTCAGTGTGCACGTTTGGCAAGCCCAAGAGCTCATCGGCACCCCTGCCGCCCCAGTGAAATGTTGAAGTGTTAAATTGCAACGGTTTCTGTATCTAAAGTCTGTATTCTATCCAATTTGCATGGTCCTTCTTGACGGTAAAGCTGTGTGCTCCTTGAAGCACCAAATAACAGGGCACCAAATAACAGGGCTCCTAAGCCAGAGCGCGGGCTGTGTGGTAATGACAAGAGAAGACGTGCCCACCTGCCCGAATGGGCAGAGTCGCACCCCAGCCTGGCAGGTCCCAGTACGCCCAGACTCCACTTCCGTCCGTCTGTTCACCCTTCGCTCTCCCAGACACCCTGACTCCAGGCTGCAACTTTCTGGATCTTGGCTCCTGCCCTGCCTAAATCTGCTCCAAGGGCCGGATGGCTCAGCTCAGTACCCTTAACCTTCAAGTGTACGTCACTTAGCAAGATGAGGTAAAGAGTCATCCCCGAACAAATCCCAGTGAAAAGCCGCAGATGGAGGAGTTGGAGGGAAGAATGGACAGGAACTGTAGCTAACATACACTTCAATCCCAGGCCAGTTTAGATATAAACTAAATTTCCCTGTGTTGTAGATTGGCTGTTCAAGTCCCAGATCCAAAGCCGCTGGAAATGGAAAACATCTTGCTGGAGATATGACCTTATAGCAGCGAGGGTAACCTCCACCATTTCTCTTAAGTTCGGTTTGGCATTGATCCTGGCTTTCCCGTCTGGCCCACATTGAAAATAACTTTCCAGGGAGCAATCAGAGGTATTCAAGGCTTTAAAAAGTAAAAAAAAAAAAAAAAAAAAAAAAATGTATTTTCCTAACATCTAAACTTAAAGCTGCATCCCTAAGAGCATATCCATAACAAAATAGACACTGGAAAGCAAAATTCTCTTTTGTCTCCAGGAGGGAAAGAATTTTGCCGAGAAGCATTTTTGCCTTGCCTTCTCACTTACGATTTATTCAGAGCCATAAAATGGTTCCCTGTTAAAAGGTCTACACTGATTCCTTCATTTACTGTTTGAAATTATTTGAGTGTCTGATGTGTCCATAGCACTAGTAAATACATCAGGAAGAACAAAGATGAATGTTTAAGTCCCTGTTCTGAAGGTGCTGGGAATCGGGTAGCAGATCTAAGTGAAGGATAGAAGCCAAGTGTAGGTCTAATTATTTCAGAAGATGGAGCCTGACCAATTTCACGGGCGAGGCCCACCCAGGTTCTGTGGAATTCTCGAAGCTGAGTGGAATTCTGTCATGGCCGGAGAAATCAGTAAAGGCTTCCAGAAGGAGGGCTCATGCCAAGTAGCTCTTGAAGGAGCAGCAGGATATTAACCACTGGAGGGTGGGGAAGGGGTGCCCCAGGGTGGGGGTAACAACATAGGAAGAGGCAGAAAGGGTCCGGTTTAGAGAAGAGCAGGCAATCTCATTTGAGCATAGTGTTGCCCGTGTGTCGGGAACAGAGTAGGCCAAGGGTGCAAACTAAGACCAAAGCCGGGTCATAGTGATGATATCTGTGCGGAGTTCAAAAGGCAGTAAAGATTATTTGGTGACTTCTGTGCAAGGCACAGCATGACCAGAGCCGTGCTCTTGGAGTAAAACATCAGTTTGATGTCATATGTGATATCAGATTTCCCAGGAGCAGAGCCAGTGAAAGTGATTCTTGTGTCAGTCATCTGTTGAGGGGTTCTCTCCGGAGAAATCTGTGAGGGACCGCGGAAGCGGGGGAAGGAGCCAGGCAAAGATACGGTTTCAAGATCCTGATCTTGATCAGCCTGATCCCACAGGGAGCTCTACACCACAGACTTTGTCCTGCCCTAAAAGCAAGGGCTAGGCTGTTAGACCCCATATCGGTTAAGCTCCGGGTCACCGGGTCATTTTGGGTCCAGGTGATTGGGAGATGAATGTTGACATTAACAAAGAATAGGGTTTGGGGTCGAGGGAGGAGATGCTGGGGTCAAGCCAGAGACTCAAGGGGAAGGCAAGTCGGCAGCATTCCTGGGCCATTGCCAAGTCATCCGTTCAGGCGCTGGCTAGTTCCTGAGCTCCTACCGGATCCGGACACAGAAACTGCTCAGGGCTCCGAATCCCCATAGACTCCTTTCTCTCTCATTCGTTTTTCCTTTGTTCTCTCCCCTCCTTCTCTTTGGGCTATTCCACCTTCCTTTTGTCGCATCCACTGCCTCTTCTCGCTGCCTCCTCCGTATGAGCCACACTCAAACTTGCCATCATCGTTGACTACATTTTCTTGCCCCCAATCCAGCGAAACTTTCCTCTCTTGCTGTTTCTCCCATCACTTCTTTCATCAAACAAGTGTTTATGGAATGCCCAGTTTGTGCCAGGTGCCTGGATATGGAAGTGAAAAAGAAAAACAAAACAAAACAAAAAAAAACAGAAGAAACAAATCCTGCCTTGGTCATGCCGCCATCTCCCCCCGCCTCACGATTCTTCTAGTTCTCATCCTTAGGGCTGGAAGTCGGGCCTCCCTGCCTTCCTTCTGTGGTTCAGTCATTTTGACTGATCATACAGAGCTTTAAAGATAGAGTTTGATCATTCAAAAGCAAGAAAGAGAAAATATGGAAGACGAAAAAAGGTCAGTGACAGAAGAACGACCTTGGCGCTTGACCAGGATTGCTCCGGAGTGGGCCCCTTCCAGCCCCCACACCGCCTATCTTTTATTAAATGTTTGTGTTTATTTGCAAAACTAGCCGACTGTGGTCTGGGAGGCTTTGTTTTCCTCTGAGTGCCACTTGAGGTATAGGCAGTGCCAAGCAAGGTTATGATAAACTTGGCTAAACTCGCACTCCGCACTCCGTTGGGGTGGAGGGGTGAGGGAGAGGGAGCTAGTTCACAAAAAAGCGCTCTGCAGTATCCGGAAGGGGAAACCACAGCGAGAGAGGAAGCAGATCAGCGTCTCCATCCCCGTCGTGGCTTTCTCCACCCGAGAAAAGGCTGCAGAGTTCGACCTGCGTCCATTTCTCTGGGCTAAGTACGCCTGTTCTTTTATCCTCAAAACACCTTTCCCTTCCACAGCTACGTGTGAACGTGGGTGCAAGTTCGGGGAGTGCGTGGGACCAAACAAATGTAGATGCTTCCCAGGATACACCGGCAAAACCTGCAGTCAAGGTCAGTACTACAGGCCGGGGTCCAGGTACAGATGTACCCCACAGCTTTCCGAAGCCATGCAGTCATTGCGAAAGACATTCCTGGGCCCACCATTTGGGTGGGTTGTAAGTTGACTCTTCCAATGAAAGGGGTTTCCGAACTAGATCTTTCAATCCATTTCTTCTAGAAAAATACAAAAATCCCTCCGAAGTTTTTGTTAAGATGCCAGACAAAAGGCCTTTTTTCCTCCTCTTAAATAACTTTTTTTTTCCAAAAAGTAATTTTCATTGTGTTCCTACACTACCAAAGTCATGCGTATTTTTTACTGGGAAAACAACAACACGGTGATGCAAAAGGATGTAAGGTAAAAAGTGGGAGCGTCTCATCTGCTCCCCCAACCCGTTTACCCTCAGGCCCTGAAGGGCTCTCCTCTGAGTCGGTGCATTCTTACTGCATGTGCGGTCAGCCCAGACAGAGCCGGCTCATGCTTCTTGAGGCTGTATCCTCGGTCCTGAAGCAAACATTTTTATCATTTGTATAAAAAGGACATCGTTTAACCACTCTCATCTACGTGGTCTCCGATTTCTTGCCATTACACCCAGTGCTAAGCCACACGCCATCATACACGTAGCCTTGCACCCTGGTTTTATAGGGCAGATGTCTGAAAATAGAATCGTTGGCTTGAATGACATGCATGTTTTTATTATAATTGACATATCTTTTTTTTTAAAGATTTTATTTATTTATTTGGCAGACAGAGATCACAAGTAGGCAGAGCGGCAGGCAGAGAGAGAGGAAGGGAAGCAGGCTCCCTGATGAACAGAGAGCCCGATGTGGGGCTCTATCTCAGGACCCTGGGATCATGACCTGAGCCGAAGGCAGAGGCTTTAACCCACTGAACCACCCAGGTGCCCCATAATTGACGTATCTTAAGAGGTACTTTAGGACTTCTCATAAACTGTTTATCTGAAGATACTAAAGACTGTGTTTATACTGTTGACCACAGTGGTTCTCAACTTGGGCAATTTTATTCCCCAGAAAGAGTTGCCAGATAAAATATAAATCTCAAATCAGATTTAAGTTGCAGGTAAACAATAGATAATTTTATAGAGTGCGTAGGTCTTAAATGTTGCATGAGACATATGTCTGCTAAAAAATTATTCGTTATCTAAAATTCAAATTTGGGACGCCTGGGTGGCTCATTGGTTGGGCAGCTGCCTTCGGCTCAGGTCATGGTCCCAGCACCCTGGGATCGAGTCCCACATCGGGCTCCTTGCTCAGCAGGGAGCCTGCTACTCCCTCTGCCTCTGCCTGCCTCTCTGTCTGCCTGTGCTCACTCGCTCTCTCTCCCTCTATCTCTGACAAGTAAATAAATAAAATCTTTAAAATTCAAATTTAAGGGACGCCTGGGTGGCTCAGTTGGTTAAGCAGCTGCCTTCAGCTCAGGTCATGATCCCAGCGTCCTGGGATCGAGTCCCACATCGGGCTCCTTGCTCCACAGGGAGCCTGCTTCTCCCTCTGACTCTTCCTTCCACTCTGTCTACCTGTGCTCGCTCTCACTCACTCTCTCTCTGACAAATAAATAAATAAAATCTTTAAAAAATAAATAAATAAATAAATAAATAAATAAATAAATAAAATTCAAATTTAACTGGGCATCCTGCTTTCTGTTTGCTCGATCTGGGAACCTTACCCCAGGAGACATCTGGCAATGTCTGAAGACGCTGTGGGGGTGGGGGGGGGGTCACTCCTAGCATCTGGTGGGTAGAGCCCAGGGCGGGGGCTGGTTTGCTCTGCCTCATATAGTGTATGGGGTGGCCCCCACTGCAGAGAAGGATCTGGCCCAAATGTCAGCAGGGCTGAGGCCCAGAGACCCAGGTGGGCAGAAGCCTGGCGTAATTTAGCAAGTGCCTGCAGTCTATAATACAGTTAGGCAAAGAACAGCGCATCAAGTTCAGCTATCCTTGGGGCTGCCGGGCTTCTGGAGGGAAGGACGGAGTCTCAGAGATGGGCATGCAGCCACTCCACTGTGCCACCCCCAGGCCTCGCTGCCAAGCCCCAAGGTTAGCTGTGTACACCCATGCACCAAAGGGGCCGCTAGACCTGCTGCTCAGAGGGGAACCTCTGAGTCTCCACTGTCCTACCACTAGCAGTGGGACAGTTCACACCAGAAAACCTGTTCCTCCGTTCATCCTGGATTCTGTACCAAGATATCGTCTGCAGAGGTTTGGAAGAGAGAAGATATTTTTCATGCTGGTTTTCCATTCCCCATAAGATATTAGTGTTGAGGGAGTGGTCTAGTCGGCTCAAGTTTGGGACTGTCTTGTCTCCTCCTGCCGTTTCCTGGCCCCATGGTGGCCCGATCAAAGTCCTTCTAGAGCCATTAATGGTGACAGGCCTCCGTCCTCCACGGTGGTGTCTTTCCCCCAAATGGTTCTTCCAAGCAAGGAGGGAGTCACCTCTTGAGTTAGGGCCAAGCGATGGGGTATTTCTGGATTTCCCCTTAATGTCCAATTATGTTTTTCCAGTCCCCCTTTTTGAAGGGATCAGAACCCATGCAGGAGAAGGCAGAGTAGATAAGTAATGGAGGACCTTTCAGATGTTCCGCTAAGACATCAGGAAACTCCTGAGGTTCTTATAAGAGTGGAAAACAGACACCTCTTTATTTTCCACAATAGGCTTTGCCTGTTGCCCTGCTGAATTTTGGTCTTATGCAGGATTTGGTTCTTTTTTCCTTGAAGGACGTAAGCCACGAGGCACCCACATGACTACATCTCCAAAGATAAGTTCCTCTACCCATGATCGCTTTTTTTTTTTTTAAGATTTTATTTATTTATTTGACCAACAGAGATCACAAGTAGGCAGAGAGGCAGGCAGAGAGAGAGGAGGAAGCAGGCTCCCTGCCGAGCAGAGAGCTCGATGCGGGGTTCGATCCCAGGACCCTGGGACCATGACCTGAATCGAAGGCAGAGGCTTTAACCCACTGAGCCACCCAGGTGCCCCTAATCGCTTTTTTTTTTTAAAGATTTTATTTATTTGGGCACCTCGGTGGCTCAGTCAGTTGGGCATCTGCCTTCGGCTTAGGTCAAGATCCTAGTGTCCTGAGATCGAGTCCCTCATTATGCTCCCCTCTCTCAGCAGGGAGCCTGCTTCTCGCTCTCCCTCTGCTCCTCCCCCTGCTTGTGTGCTGTCTGTCAAATAAATGAATTAAATTAAGAGATTTTATTTATTAATTTGAGTGAGATACAGAGCACATGGGGGAGGGGCAGGAGGAGAGGGAGAAGCAGACTCCACCCAAGTGGGAACTGGATGTGAGGCTCGATCCCAGGACCCTGGGATCATGACCTGAGCCAAAGGCAGACACTTAACCCACTGAGCCACCCAGATGCCCCAAAAAGTCATTCATTCTTAGTATTTAAATTCTTTTTTAGGAAATACTGAGAAGCATAGAGAAGAAAGTCCCCTCAATCTTACCCCTAGAGAGAACCATTGTTGGCATTTAGAATGTAGCCTCCGAGACTTAAAATGGTGTCCTACAGCCTCCCCACCGATAACTGCCTGTCAGGGCTCCTTCTGGAAGGGTGTGAGCCAACACAAGTTAGCCGGCATGGGCTGCCCAAAACAGGAACAACCGGAAGGAGGCGTTGCTGTGGGCACCTGTCATAGGCTGTCTGGGACAGTATTAAAGGCTAAAATATCTAGATTGTATTTCTGGCTTTTTATTCTAATGTTACACACACAGAACTGTGCGCACATCAACAATATACTACAGAGTGAACTTTCAGATGCATCCACATAACCAAGAAACGGAAACTTAACAGCCTTCCTGAGAACCCCACCTGCTCTCCCCCAGTGCCTTGCCCCCTCAGCCCCAAGAAGGAACTCTGTCTTGACCTTTTACACCACAGATGAGTTGTGCTTGACTTTTTTTTTTAAGATTTAACTTTATTTATTTGAGAGCAAGAGAAAGCACGAGTGGGGGGAAGGACAGACAGAGAAGCAGACTCCCTGCTGAGCAGAGAGCCCGATTCGGGGCTCCATCCCAGGACCCCAAGATCATGACCTGAGCCGAAGGTGGACGCTTAACGAAATCACCCAGGTGCCCCTGTGCCTGACTTCTTAAAAAAACATTTTTTTTAAATTTTTTTAAAGATTTTATTTGACAGAGAGAGAGATCACAAGTAGGCAGAAAGGTGGGCGGCTTGGGGTGGGGGGAGCCAGGCTCCCCACCGAGCAGAGAGACCGATGTGGGGCTCGATCCCAGGATCCCAAGATCATGACCTGAGCTAGAGGCAGAGGCTTAACCCACTGAGCCACCCAGGCATCCCAAAAGATTTTATTTGTAAGTGGGGCTCCAACGCAACCCCGAGGTCAGCAGTCACGTGCTCTACTGACTCAGCCAGCCAGGCGTCCCTCGCCCGATTTCTAATGTACTCCTTTGTCTCCAGCTTCTTCCTCTCACTCCCGGGTCATGAGCTTCACCTGTCGTGGCTTGGAGCTATAGTTGCTTCAGCCTCATTGCTGTATGATATTCCTTTGCATGAGGATACAGGTCCTCTCTCCTCTCCTGCCCTCTGCTGGGAGCGGTAGGATTCTCTGCAGCCCAGGGCTGTTGCGGATAGCGCTGCTGCGGTCCTCTCAGTCCGCATCTTCTTGGCGGGCGCCCGTCCACATTGCTGTTGGGGGTCCGCCTGGGAGTGGCATCGCTAGGTCATGCGTATCCGTGTCTCTGGCTACAACAGACTCTGCCAAACAGCTTCCCAAAGTGCTTCTGCCCCTTTGCCTTCCCTCCGTCACTGTACGATCGTCCTGTTTGCCCCACATCCTCATCAGTCCTTCAGAACGGAGTTTTACTGATAATTGGAGAAGAGGCGAGTCATTGGCCCACGAAATCCGCCCCCCACCGCCACCAGCGGGGTCCAGGGAAGCCAGCCCAACCCTCCGTCCTGATGTTTCCCGATGTAGTTAGCCTCTCTTCTGTTCTGCCTGCCCCCTGCAGATGTGAACGAGTGTGGAGTAAAGCCCCGGCCGTGCCAACACCGATGTGTGAATACGCACGGCAGCTACAAGTGCTTTTGCCTCAGCGGCCACGTGCTCATGCCGGACGCCACATGTGCGAGTAAGTTCCAGCCTCCAGGCTGCCTGCAGTCCTCCTTCGAGACCAGATGTTCGCAACCATAGGAACAATTTCTTTTAAAAATCATGGTAAAATAAATATAACATGAAAGTCACCATTTGAAACCATACATTTCCATGGCATTTAGTACATTTACGATGTTGTACAACTACCACCACTGTCTAATTCTAGAACATCCTCCTCACCCCAAAAGAAAACCCTGTGCCCATGAGCGATCATTTCCCATTCCTCCTCTCCAGCGCCCTGCCCCCGCCACCGCCACCGCCACACCCACTAATCTGCTTTCTGTCTCTCTGCATTTGCCTATCCTGGACATCTGCGTTTTTTGTTTTTTTTTTTTAAGATTTTATTTATTTATTTGCCAGAGAGAGCGAGCACAGGCAGACAGAGTGGCAGGCAGAGGCAGAGGGAGAAGCAGACTCCCCGCTGAGCAGGGAGCCCGATGCGGGACCCCACCCCAGGACGCTGGGACCATGACCTGAGCCAAAGGCAGACGCCCAACCAACTGAGCCACCCAGGCGTCCCGACACCTGCTTTTTAAATAAAGAGGCGAACTGGGGAGAAAAATAAATTTCATGTCTCTGTATATGTAGGGCATTGGGGGTTTCTTCATGAAAATAAGCATATTGATTTAGGGAGGTGATAGATTTACATTCCATTTGGGGACATCAGTTCTTCCCAACTGCCTTTCTCACGCCCCTTGCCCTGTGCTCACAGATTAGTGACTCTTGTTGGAAATACATTCCAATTCACATTCCTGAAAAGAAAAGCCTTTCTGTGATAAAGAGAAACCCATGTCCTGAGGGAGGTAAGAGTATATCCATTCATTTATCCAAAGGGAATCAGGTTTACTGTTGCAGCGGAAAGGCAGACCTGACCTCCCTGCCCGGCTGGCTCCCTTCCTCGTCTTTCCCCCCCCCCCCCCCCCCCCCCCCCAACCTCTTATGGCTTCTGCCGGCTTCCTGTGCTTACGGAGTTACAGACTTCTTGCCCATCTGGGGCTTTGCCACAGTTACACAGTCTTGGCTAGTGCATGGTTTGACGCTCCCCTGGCTTGTCCTTCTGTTTTCCGCCCTTGGTAAAGGGCCCCAACACCACCAGTCACCTAGATCCTCTGTTGGCAAGGAGGCTTAGGAAAGAAGGCAGACATTCAAATAAAAAATCCTTATTGTTAAATAAAAGTTATATGAATGTGGTAAAAAAAAAAAAAATCCTTATTGTACTAAATGAAACAGAAACCCACAAGAGACAAATATGTTTATAATATATATGATATTATATATAAATATTATGTACTTGAATGAAATCTTGTAAGGTGAGCAACCGTGTAACCACTACCAAAGAGAACTTTGCCAGAACCCCCCTCCCTACCGCATCATGGGAACCACTGGCTAGGTGTTTATGTTGATCACTTAACATTTTTTTTTTAAGATTTTATTTATTTGTCAGAGAGAGCGAGCGAGCACAGGCAGACAGAGAGGCAGGCAGAGGCAGAGGGAGAAGCAGGCTCCCTGCCGAGCAAGGAGCCCGATGTGGGACTCGATCCCAGGACCCTGGGAACATGACCTGAGCCGAAGGCAGCCACTTAACCAAGTGAGCCCCCCAGGCGTCCCCATTTAACATTTCTAAAAAGATCTATGCTAATGGATGTTTTGAAACACTCCATGAAGGCCAAATCGGTGCCAAAAAAGGTATGTTTTCCCAAATGGAAGGATAGAATTAGAGAAATGTTGAAGACTAAGTTTAAAAGAAGACAACTAAAGAGAAAAGAGAATGAATGAGAAATGTTGTCATCGGTAGGTATTCGTTACATTACTTTGACACGTGTATCCATCTTTGTACCTTCTTTGTCTATTTCTGGATGTGGAAGGATTGCTCGGACACCCAGTTTAGAACTCAGTGCGTCCAGGTCAAACCTGGACCTCTCCTGATTTTATTTCACCTGACTCCTGGCAGTTTCTTTTGTCCTGCTGGATGATTGATATGCTGGATAAAGGGGGCGTATTCACTACACTTCCCTGTAGGAGACACCAGTGATCCATATATAGTAGACTTTTGCTAAGGAAATACATTTTTGTGGGATAAGCTGTGTTTAGCAACAAGTAACAGAAAAATCCACCTAAATTATCTCATTTACTAAAAAAAAGCCGGAGGCAGGCAATTCCAGAACAGCTCAGTAAGGACTCACTCTCTGCCATCCTCAGGGTGCTGATTTTATCCTCACACTTGTGACCTCATAGTCACAAGACGGCTGCCCCAGCTCCAGATATCACATGTACATTTAAGGGAGGCCTGATGAAGGGGAGAGGAATAATGCCAGTGAATGAATGACTCTTTCATGCTTGCCCCTTTCATCATGCAGCAGCATCTTTTCCAGAAGCCCTGCTTCTGCCAGCAGGCTCATCTTTATATCTCTTTTGGCCGTAGCTGGATCTTATGGCCACCCACTGTCGCTCCAAGGGAAGCTGGGATGAAGATAAGTAACTGGCTTTCCTGCCTCAATGATGGGAGTGGTGAGAGAAAGAGGGCTCCTGGATGGATTGGGGCAGCCAGTCAGTCATATTCGCCACATGTTTTCACACAGGCGTGGAAATGACCAGGTCTCGTGACCTGAGTGGCTCTCATTGAGGCTAGGTATATATGGAGAGATCTATAGAAGGGATTTTCTTTTCCCCAATAACTCAGATCGGTCATCCCCATCCGACGTTGCATTTCTGCCTAGAGAGGCCTACGGGTGACAGAAAGGTGTGATAAGAGAATGTACGAGAGAAGGATGCAGCCTTTGGTGACCGAGGGGTGCCTGCCTACAGAACAGACCGTGGCATCAGCAAGATGCCACCCTCGCCCAGATGCCATGGGGGTCTCGGACCGTGATGCTCATTCTGTAATACATTCTGTGTATGACCCCGAATGTCCTAGAATGCAGAGATCCTTTCTCAGTGAGAGCTTTTTACCGGCTCAAGAGGGGAGGGCTAACGCTTATGTCCATTTTCAGACTCCAGGACGTGTGCCATGGTGAGCTGCCAGTATGCCTGTGAGGACACGGAGGAGGGACCGCGCTGCCTGTGTCCGTCCCCGGGCCTCCGCCTGGCCCCCAATGGAAGAGTTTGTACAGGTAGAGCTGCCTGGCTCACCTCCGCGCCTCCTTCCCCCTCTACTGCGTTCCTTCTCTGTCATTCGGCACGATCTGCTTGTTGACTAGACTGAAAGCTCCTGAAAATATAGATTTCTGCCCATTTCTGATCCAGTTGGCCACATAGGCTCTAGACACCCTTTGGGATGCTAGACAGAACACTCCTCTGTTCCTTGGGGATTGTCTACGGCCCTAGTGGAAAAGGGATAGAGGTCATTTTACTTTAGCATATTTACCCTGCCTGTTTCACTTCCACTAGCATAGAAACCTGCTACTCACTGTCATTCAGTGAATAAAATCCCAAGGGCCATTGGTCTCCATTTTGGGTTCCAGCTCATATGTTCCTACAAAAATGCAGTTACTTAGTTTTTGTTTTTATATCTAAGACTGTTGAGAACAGTATGTCCTTTCTGCGTTGTTTGAGTTAGCAAGTAACCAACTTCCCCTTGCCTTTAAAGGTTGCTCTAGATGAGCTGAACTAAGTATTCCAAAATAATTTCTCTTGGAGGGATGAGCAAACTGGATCCACGGTGTTAAAGGAGGAGACAGAGCCCTCCTTTCTAGCGTGGAGTTCAGTCAAACCAATGGATTAGAACTTCGGTTTCTGGCTCTCCCCTGTCTTATTTTGTGTCTTAGTTTTGGGCCCCGCAGAAGCTGACCCTGAGCAAGTAGTTGATTGGGGAGGTGACCCCAGGGAACGCTCCTTGAGGAGGAGGTGAGGGAAAGCCCTGGGCAAATTTAAGGAGCAGATTAAACATGGGCGCCTGGTGGCTCAGTGGGTTGGGCCTCTGTTTTCGGCTCAGGTCATGATCTCAGGGTCCTGGGATCAAGCCCCGCATCGGGCTCTCTGCTCAGCGGGGAGCCTGCTTCCCCCTTTCTCTCTGCCTGCCTCTCTCCCTACTTGTGATCTCTCCCTCTGTCAAATAAATAAATAGAATCTTTAAAAAAAAAAAAAAAAAAAGGAGCAGATTAAACATCTGTGCTCCTCTAGGAGGCAGGGGAAGCTGCCTCCAGGTTTTCTTCCTGGGTCAAGGGCACTGGGGATTTATGCACCAACTCCTGTTCTTTATTAACTGGGCACGTGCTGCTCTGGAACCTTGACTCCCCGGCATGCCCAGCCCAGCCTGGGTGAGTGTCACTGCACAAGGTCGCAGGTGCCGCCTTAGATAGAGAAAGGCTGTGTGCCAGGGGCGATGGGTGGGGCAGTCACAGGGTACCCTCATGGCTGATGAAACACTTTTTGCCTTATTTCCCTTGTGGATCTGAACTATGTTTAGTAACCGAACTGTATATTCTCATCACTCTGTACTTCCATGCAAGTGAGCACACAGCATTAAGAAGGACTATCACACTGAATCAGTGCTGGAAGAGTTGTTAATCTTTTTTATTTAAATAAGCAAATACCTGTGCAATTTAATGTTCTTCCCTGTTTACTGCAATAGAAATATTTCTCAGTGCTGGATGTTTATTTATCCCAAATGTACATACCCTGATAAGCTGCATTTAGAAAGTTCAGCCAAATAGGTCCTGAATCAGTGAAATAGTTTTTTACAAAAAGCCCTGTAGGGGCACCTGGGTGGCTCAGTGGGTTAAAGCCTCTGCCTTCGGCTCAGGTCATGATCTCAGGGTCCTGGGATCAAGCCCCGCATTGGGCTCTCTGCTTGGCAGGGAGCCTGCTTCCTCCTCTCTCTCTCTGCCTGCCTCTCTGCCTACTTGTGATTTCTCTCTGTCAAATAAATAAATTAAATCTTTTTTAAAAATAAATAAATAATTAAAAAGCCCTTTAAAATTAAAATTTTGGCCCTGCTCTTTGAGAATAATCTAATTTCATTAGATTCATAGGGTTTGGCATTCCTCAGTAAAATAAGATATATACAAGACTCATTCTTGACCAAACTGAAGCCAATTTTTCCTCACCTTTGATTTGACGAGTGTCATTTTTATTGAAGGGAAAGATAACTTGCACAAAAGTGGTCCCTGAAAAATTATTTTGGTCAATCCAATATGTATTTAATCTTTTAAGAATGCAAAGAGAACAGTAAGCCAGTACTAACTTGCATGTTTACCCACAGGGCCAAATTAACAACATAAAACATCTATTCTATTTGACAGCTTAAAGTGAAAGCAAAGCCTGAGTCTGGATATTTGGGTCAGCATAGCCACGTGCCCCTCAGTAGCCTAACTCTCAAGAAAAGCAGGGAAGCCTGTTGTCTGCTCAAGTTCCATCCCGACATCATTACGCTTGACCCACAATTTATGTTTAAAGGTAGTTGTAGCAAACCATGGCTCTGGTATTTGGGTCAGTATCGTAGGAGCCCTGGGGGAACTGGCCGATGAAATCATTCTTCCATAGAAGACAACCTTGAAGGTGTGTATCCAGTTTGCTTAACATGTAGTTACCTGACTTAGTTTTCAAAAGTTGTATACGCTATAATAGCTGGAAAAATAATTCCATCAACGAGCACATCATGTCTCTGTGCCAAGTGCCAGCCATACGCTCCCTGCCCCAGGAGAGATGGGGATGTGAGTATCCACGTGGCAGAGTGATAATGTCTCAAAAACAAGATGTGCAACGTGACGGGAACACACTGCGTGTGTGTCGGTGTGAGCATGCACACGTGTGTGTCTTAAAGGGAGAGTGCTTTTCTTGCCATCGCTGACACCTTCTGGTTCTCCATCCTAGACATTGACGAATGTGCCTCCGGTAAAGCCGTGTGCCCTTACAACCGAAGATGTGTGAACACATTCGGAAGCTACTACTGCAAATGTCATGTTGGTTTCGAACTGAAATACACCAGGGGCCGGTATGACTGTGTAGGTAAGAATCGGTGTCTTTTTCTTCTGCCGTCTCCCCAGCAGACCTGTAGGCTTTGTCTGCAGGTGTTCGGGTGTCAGTTCAGTCTAAACTTGAACAATCTACTGTACCGACCAGTTGAACAATACAGTTTGTTTGTTTGTTTGTTTCTGGCTTTTACGGAACTCTAGTGAGATGAATTAGGTAAAGCCAGGTCAGTAAAGGTCTAAAGTAAGGGACTGCCTTGTTTCTAGTTCTGCTTTGTGGGCAAATATCTTGAGATAATTTTTGTGGATTTTTTAAAAATTGGGTTCGTTTTCTTTTTAATTTTGGATTCCCCGGATACATATCTAAACAAAGGGAACTAGAAAGCACAAAAGGAAGAATAAAAAGGCCCTTTTGGTCTTGATCTCAGTCATCTGTTCATAATAGTTTCCTTTGCAGGTGGCTTTAGAAAAATATGTGAGGGGCTGAAGGCACAGTCTCTTTCCTCCTTCGGCCCTGTCGTGGTTCAAACTTCAAATCCCCTAAAATGTTTGGTGGGTCACCGAAGCCACTCTCTCATAAGATTCTGGTCTCAGTCAGCTCATGGCCTGTTTTGTGTGAAATCAACTACCTTGGCCTTTAGTGAAGGGATTCCAAGCCTCAATGTGCAAGTGAAGGGGGTGTCTGGGAGCCCTTAGACACACTCACATCGCCCTTGCTACAGCGCAGGATGGGGCCTGCCCTACGGTGAAGGGAGATCCGGGCGCCCTGTAGATGCCTCTCTGTGTAGCATATAGAGCAAATGTGTGTATAATGGGAACGCTGGTGGGTTGGGGGGAAAGTAGGATTTCATTCAACACCCCCATCCAGAGCATCCTGAAGCCTTCACATCCATCTGCACTCAAATCCTTTGAAACACAGAGGCTGGCATACACATGCTCATAAAATCCATGTTTCTTGGGGACTTGGCCCCCAGGCTCTGCTGCAGACACCCAGCTCCGCTCTGTAGCACCACGAAGCTGCATCACAAAGAAACCTGTTCGCTGATACCTAGGGGGTTTGTCTGGACGGGGTGGGAAAGCACACGGGGAGCTTCCAAGGGAAATGCATCTTGGGATTCTAAGTGAGTAAGATTAGCATCTGAGCTCCTTTGGTGGCTAAATTTGAAACAATGGACTATTTTGTGGGCACAGGTCTCCCAAAGCGCGGAGAGCGGGTGAGATGGAGAAGAGGGCTCATGAGCTGCTCGATCAGGTAGGGTTCGGCCAACTTTCCTGGCCTCCATCCAGCAGACGAGCTTGGACCAGCCTGACCCGGCTCCCCGCAGCTTTGAACAAAATGCTCTGAACCGCTGACATCATCTGAGCTCAGAGGCATATTATTTTCTAATACTGTTACTTCTGAATTAGACGGATGAAAAAGTTAACCAAAACACTTGAACATCTTACAGATTTCAGTGGTGTTGATAAGCAGTCGGGGTTGCCACGGGGGCAGTGGGCTGCGAGGAGCTCCCCCCAGCTCCCCGCCGTGTGCTAGCGTCAGGCTGAGGCCAGGCTCTGCGCCAAGGCGTTGGTTCTGAACACCTCTCAGTTCTTAGGCCCCACTCGGTTCGTTTGGCAGTGCTGGGTGGTTGGCCCCCGGGGTTGCTCGAGTGACGGTCTTAGAGCAGGTATGAGGTCATCTTCTAGCAAACCCTCCTGCCACAGACTTGTTCACGGGAACGTTCTCATTTTTAGATATAAACGAGTGCGCCATGAATACCCATACGTGCAGCCTCTACGCCAATTGCCTCAATAGTCAAGGGTCCTTCAAGTGTAAATGCAAGCAAGGGTACAAAGGCAACGGACTTCAGTGTTCTGGTAAGTAGCACTTGCTCGTGGCATCTTAGCTATCCGCAGGAAAGTGTTCCTGCCATATCTCCTTCCTTCCTCCCTTCATTTGTCTGTGTGTGTGTCTCTGTCTCTTGGTGCACGTGTGATAGCTTGTGCGTGCCCTATTTGAAAATTTTCACTCTGCCTCAGTCTTCTCCGCTGACCAGACCACACCTTCATCACTCACTGAAGTTGTGGGCACCGAACTTAAAGACCAGCAAAGGTCCTGGATATTTCTCTGGTCACAACTTACTTTCAGATACTGAAAATAAGCTTTAAGGACAAATGGCGCAATGTGAATGTTATCCGGCAGGATGGGGTAGGTTATGGTGCGGTAACAAGCCATCCTAAAACATCAGTGCCTCAGGACCACACACTTTTGAACCACATGAGTGCAAACTTCTTCCAGAACACACAACCAAAAGTACGATGCAGATGACATCATTTTATCAGTCGTCCTCAAACCTACATTCACATTTTTTTAAAGGTTTTATTTCTTTATTACAGAGAGAGGACTAGCGGAGGAGAGGCAGAGGAAGAGGGAGAAGTAGACTCCCCACTGATCAGGGAGCCCCACGCAGGGCTCGATCCCAGGACCCCGGGATCATGACCTAGGCCGAAGGCAGACACTTAACCGACTGAGTCATCCAGGCGTCCCTGACTGACATTTTTAGCAAGAATCCCATTTTCCATGTTCGTGAATTCCTTAATGCTTAGGTGCCAAAATCTTAAATTGATAAACCAAATGTATAACCAGAAAATGTCCCTGCCGTGAACAGCCAGGACAACAGTAGTGGGTTACTGCTCACTCATACTGTGTCCAGGGAGAGTTGTCCAGGGTTTCTTCTCAGTGTGGTCACTTAGGGAGCCACGCCGGCCGAGGCGCCATCGTCCTAAGGCACTGCGGGATCAGTCTGAGGCCTTTGGTATTTGTCACGGCGGGGAAAGAAGCTCCGACAACCGCACAGTCGCTTTCGGTTCACTCAGCTTGGAAGTAGGCACGAAAAATACGTCATTCCCCCCCACTTGTGCCCAAAAAGGAAACTGGAAGTCCCGAAGAGGACCGGAATGTGTACCAAGGCAGACTCCAGGGACAACGGTGCGGTTGCTGTCCTGGCAAGTGTCTCACAGCGTTGAGAGTCACACAGGTCTATCCGGCTGCCCTTGTCCCTTTTAGCGCCAGCTTATGGTGTGGCTGGGTCTGTTGACTGCCTCGACTCTGCCCCCCTGTGCGCCCTTAGCAGACTCCCCACATCTTCCCACACGTGCGGCTGCAGGCTCGGCCTTGACCTTCCCGTGCCCTCGGGCGGCCAGTGGTCCAGATGACACAGCAGAGAGGCCGCTCCGATGGCAGACACAGTGTCCGCGCTGTGACCGACTCGGAGCAGCGGAGGTGTAAAGGCTCCCGGTGCCCTGTGGGCTGTGGCTGAGAGCGGCCGGACAGGAGTGTGTGCGGAAGGACGAGGAGGCGGGAAGTCACATCCTCTGAGGAATGCCGGAAGGACCGGGCCGCTTCTCGTCTGGAAGAAACAGCGTGGAGGAGCATAAATGGTGCCCACGCATATTTCAAGCGATTTGGAATAAATGCGACTGCCCAGAGGCGCCTGGGTGCCTCAGTCAGTGGAGCGTCTGCCTTTGCCTCAGGTCGTGATCCCGGGGTGGTAGGATCGAGTCCCGCGTGGGGCTCCCTGCTCAGCGGGGAGTCTGCTTCTCCCTCACCCTCTGTGATCTCTCTTGCGTTCTGTGTCTCTCAAATAAATAAATAAAATCTTAAAATATTTTTTAAAAAGGTGACTTCCCAAAGCAGACTGGGACCAATAGGTGGAGGGTGGAGCCTATATTCTCTCTTACGAAGGCTGGCCAGGTGTCTGACAGCAGATGCCGGAGCCTGGCTGGGGGACACATTCTACCGCGCAGCCCACCAGGCCGGGCTCCAAGCTCTCTCGGCAGGATTCCTGCCTTGGGCTGGAGGTGGGGTTACAGAGCCGGCTCCATCCCGCCGCCCCCCCCCCCCCCACGACCTTTAGTAAGTTGTCTTAACCTCTCTAAACTCCGCTTTCTCCTGCACACCTTGTGATGAGCCGGTCCGGGGGCACCCCCTGGCTTCAGCAAGGCAGGGTGGACAGTTCATGCAGATCTTAGCCCCCGTGCCCCGGGCTCCCTGCACGTGGCCATGTGTTTTTTCTAGAGCACTGCTCAGTCCCTTTGCAAGGACAGCTCTCAACCAGTGCGCCCCAGGAGTCTGGACAAGTACCCTGAGTGGTCACAGGATGGGACAGTTCTGAAATGTGTTCTACATTGGTTCCCAGATGTCCCCAGCAGGACTGAGCCCCTTACCCACAGCGATTTCCCACCCGTTGAGGTACTGTCTTTAGCCTTCCCCCACGTCTGCCTCCTGGAATCTCCTCCCATAAACCCCCCGCACCCAAATCCTTGGTATCTGTTTCCGGTTCTGCTTGGGGGAGCTCTCATTCAGACAGGTACCTCTCAAGCACATTGTGATGTTCGCATCGAGGTAATCTAGGTAGAGAGCTTCGTTCTGCCGAGCACATAGTAGATGCTCGGTAAAGTTAGCTATGGTTATTGCTATTCGTGCCAAGGGCCAGCTACTCCTCGATCTGAAATTCTGTAATGGCAAATGCACAAATGCTGTGCATGCAGAAGAGATGCCTCAGGAAAACACTTGCTGCAGGAACCGGACAACTCACTCCGCATACCCACCCCCAGCCCCAGACCTAAGAATCAAAGCAAAAACTGCCCAGAATAAACCTGGGGTCACCTTCCTTCCTGCTCAGTGAACCCCCTTGAAACTGTTTTTTAAGATTTTATTTATTTATTTTAGAGAGAGAGCTTGTGAGTGAGTGGATGGGCAGAGGGAGAGAGGGAATCTGAAGCAGACCCCCCACTGAGCGTGGAGCCCAGTGTGGGGCTCAGTCTCCTGACCCTGAGCTCATGACCCGAGCCAAAATCAAGAGTCAGACACTTAACTGACTGAGCCCCCCAGGCGCCGCCACAGTGTGTTACTCGTGTCCAAATGAAGGCGGTGTCCCAAAGCCTGCAGCCGGATAGCTGTTTGCTTCCCGCATTTCCTATGTTGTCCCCTAGCGTTGTGAAATGATAAATTCCACATCAACACAAACACTTCTTAGGTTAAGACTTCCGTTTTTCGGGGCGCCTGGGTGGCTCAGTGGGTTAAGCCGCTGCCTTCGGCTCAGGTCATGATCTCAGGGTCCTGGGATCGAGCCCCGCATCGGGCTCTCTGCTCAGCAGGGAGCCTGCTTCCTCCTCTCTCTCTGCCTGCCTCTCTGCCTACTTGTGATCTCTCTCTGTCAAATAAATAAATAAAATCTTTAAAAAAAAAAAAAAAAGACTTCCGTTTTTCTTTGACCATCCAGCTTTAGGCGTATTCTTGGATAAAGCAAATATTTCCGTATTCTGTGGAACCTAAGATTCCTCACAATGTTCTGTTTGGTACCTTGAAACCATTCGTTCTACCGATTTGTTCTGCCCATTCTGCTGCTGGATTTTTTTTTCATCTCTCACCAGAATGTTTATTTAAAAGAGAAAACTGTCTTTGGGTCATTCACCATATTACTTGCCCAGCCCTATCCATTCTGCTTTGATCCTTTGTAAAATAAATAGCCCTATCTCTGTTGAAAATTGATCTTAACAGACTCTGAACCACACTGCCGAAAGGATGGCCCCAGATTCACTCTAACGTGCATAGGAAAGTCATGCAAACAAAATTGAGAATCCCGTTCAGTTAGCTTGCCGCATTATAAAACATTATATTGTAAAATGTATTTGTGTGCGCATGAATCGCTGTCACATAACATACAGCACTGATAGAGCAACTTCTATTATGGGTTCATTGTTTTTGCAAAAGTCCAGACTCCGTGTTGCAGTACGGAAGAGGAGTTAGGGGCATCCAGGTGGCTTTTCAATTAAGCGTTGGATTCTAGATTTCATGATCTCGGGGTCGTGAGATCCAGCCTGGAGTCAGGCTCCATGGAACTTGCTTCAGATTCTCTCTCTCTCTCTCCCTCCTCCTCCCCCACCCCCAAGGGGAGAAAAAAAAACAAGAGGAATTAGTAGACTGTCCTTGTGCACATATGTGCCCAGGGAATGGAGTACCTTTTAGGCAGACGTGTATGGTTTCTTCTGGTCTAATATATGTGAGTATTAATACTACACTGTTAGATAATTTGGTCTTTTTTTTTTTTTTAGAGATTTTATTTATTTATTTGACAGATGGAGATCACAAGTAGGCAGAGAGGAAGGCAGAGAGAGAGAGGGAAGCAGGCTCCCAGCAGAGCAGAAAGCCTGATGCAGGGCTTGATCCCAGGACCCTGGGATCATGACCTGAGCCGAAGGCAGAGGCTTCAACCCACTGAGCCACTCAGGTGCCCCATAGATAATTTGGTCTTAATCTGACAGTAGCTCTACTCATTCTAAGCAAATCAAAGCTTCAATATTACCTGACTTGGGTAGTGAGTCAATTTAGGAAAGGAATCGATGGCACTTTGTTAGCAGGGGCATGGCTTCTGCAGCCACATTACCTTGGCCTACTACCTGTGGGTTGTAAACAAGCAATTTCACCTTTAGGGCTCCAGTTTCCACCTCTAAAAAATACAGATAATGATATCTGGCCCTTAGTATTCTTTTGATGATTACATGAAATAATCCATATAAAAAATGCCCATATAAAGGGCTTGGTTCCAACCTAGAATATATCAAATGCTCGATAATTGTACACTAGGAGTAGGAGCGATCATGGCAATGGCTTCTTTAGCAGAATTCAACAATTGTTCCCATCAAAAGCATTTCCTTGGTTGTTAGAAATGTGCTCTTGATCTAATTCAATTTGTAGACCACGTAGTTAAGATCACAGGCGTGGCTACAATGGGCCATTCCAACTTTCTTCTTTCGATTATAATGGAAACCTTAAGACATTTGGAGGGATGGCCTGGAAAATACCTTTTTAACTCAGTAAAAGATTTTCGACATTCTGTTGATGAATTTTAAAACTAATAGCAAACAGGGGCGCCTGGGTGGCTTAGTCAGTTCAATGTCCAACTCTTGGTTTCGGTTCAGGTCATGATCTCAGGGTTGTGGGATCAAGTCCCGTACCAAGTTCTCTGCTCAGCATGCAGTCTGCCTCAGACACACTCTCTCTCTCCCCATCTCCCTCCCTCTCTCAAATAAATAAAGAAATAAACAAAACCTTTTTATAAATAAACAAAAAGAACAGCAAACAGGCCAAATAATATGTTCTGCACTAATCTTATTAATGGACATATATTTGCCCATTTAAACCTCACAAAAACCCTATTCTTCCCCCAACTTTATAAATGGGTAAACTGAGGCAAAGAGGAGTCAAGTATTGGTTTGAGGACAAATGCCCAGAGGATGCAGGGAAGTGGGCTGCGGGGCTGTGTGCTTAAGCACAGGTTAGGTGTGTCCGTGACCTGTGGCTACTCCTTGGGGACGGAGAGCGCTCGTGGGCCACTCCACAGCAAGCTGCCGTGGCTCAGCCTTTCTGCCCTCCCAGCCCCGCCCTGTCTGCTGGGCCCCATGTCACAGTACTGTCCTCACCTGTGATGTAGCCTCTCCTCCCAGCGCCGTGCGCAGAGTTCAGATGAGAGGAACCTTTCTCCTGCCGGGTGGTTTGAGATCATCTGATGATCCAAGCCCAGGTGAGGGAATGTCAGAGTCCTGTTTTCTTGGCAAAGATGATCTCACATCATAGTGATCTTCTCTAAAGTTCAGATTTTCAGGTAGGTAGAAGTTTTTGACAAAGTGGATATTTAGAGAACTCTCCAATCTCTCCAAAGAAAAAATGTCAGTAGGAGACAGGACTGTGATTCTGAAAACTCTGAAATTCCCTGTTTTTAGGTCTGCGATCCCCACGCATGCCAGTGACCCTCTGACTGTAACTTCTCCTCCCACGTGTTTATAGTCCCAAGAAGATGGTGCGTTAATCCAGAAATGTTTAAGAGACACAGTCACTGGTTAAGTCAACTTTGAAACAGCAGTATCTAGATAAAGCCACATCTATCAGGGCACCTGGGTGGTTCAGTGGGTTAAAGCCTCTGCCTTCCGCTCAGGTCATGATCCCAGGGTCCTGGGATTGAGCCCCGGGGCTCTCTGCTCAGCGGGGAGCCTGCTTCCTCCCCTCTCTCTGCCTGCCTCTCTGCCTACTTGTGATCTCTTTCTGTCAAATGAATAAATAAAATCTTTAAAAAAAAAAAAAAAAGCCACATCTATCCATTCATAGTCATGCGAATGCCTAGCTTTTTTCCCTTGCCCCAGCTCTTTTTACATACTAAAGCGGTGAAATTGTTGACACCACAAAGGTTGTGATGGTTTGATTTTTTTTTTTTTCCAATAGGAAAAAATTGAAACTTCAAAGCAGAAACTAAAAGTAGATGATTAGGTTTGCCTGATGTGGGTTGAAACCCTCTTCCCCATTATTTAGTAAAGGTCCTTAGTTTTATG
This sequence comes from Mustela nigripes, assembly GCF_022355385.1. Lineage (NCBI taxonomy): Eukaryota > Metazoa > Chordata > Mammalia > Carnivora > Mustelidae > Mustela > Mustela nigripes. Next base: position 114,498,117 of record NC_081575.1, on the reverse strand, counting down.
TTACTGATTACATGAAGGAAATTTCCAGGGAATGAGTGTTTCCTGTTAATTTTTCATGTGAGGTCTTGGGAAAAGACTCAGGGAACTGTTGACAAAATTACACAGTGGGACCTCCAGAGGAAGGGCCATGTGATCAGCGCCTTCCAATCAAAGCTTAATATGCAGCCTCTTGTAGAGTGCATGAAACAGGCCATCCGAAGGTTGGGAAAAGGAGTAATGATACATAACTTGTATTACCAGTAGCTGGTTTCCAGCCTGTAAGTATGGACTGTCACGCTGATAAGCGGCTCGAACATTTCATTGAAAAGGGAAATGCAGCTCTTGCCACGATAGCTTTAGATTGATTTCAAACTGAAAGTGATGTGTTAATTAAGAGCATATATATGTTCAAAGCATTGTTCCTCCTTCTTTTGATTATCCCAAATATTGTAGACTACTTCTCATTTATTCTTCTATTCTTTGGTACAGATCGAATCAGCCAAATGGTGGACAAGGAACTGGGTGAAAGAAGAGATTAGAAGATTTCTAAGACAGATATTCTAATAAAATCCCAATCCAGTTTCTTTTTCTAGAATTCTTTATAGAAACTGAACTTAATGCCTACTCACTTATTTCATTTTCCTCTAAATTATGTCAAAGTAGTAGCATTGAGTGAATTGGTTCAGGCTAGTTATCAGACCCTTTTTTGCCTAGTCTTAGACTGGCACATGCTAAGGTATTTTATAAAAGGACAATATATCTGATTTTAGAGATCACTGCTTTTAGTTCTTTAAAAATTAACTTTTTGGGAGTACCTGGGTGACTCAGTTGGTTAGGCATCTGCCTTCAGCTCAGGTCATGATCCCAGAGTCCTGGGGTGGAGCCCCACGTTAGGCTTCCTGCTCAGTGGGGAGTCTGCTTCTCCCTCTCCCTTTGCCTGCTGCTCCCCCCCCCCCCCCTTGTGCTCTATCTCTGTCAAATAAATAAGTAAAATCTTTAAAAACAAAATTACCTTTTTTTTTTTTTTTAATATCGGTTAGGTATTCTTAATTATCATGAGTAGATCCCTGGAAAAGGGGCATGTATCTTCGGACCTTAGATCTCAAGGAATTTGAACCAGTCTAGAAAAAAGTAATCCATAACGCTGAAACAGGAATAAACCTGGAAAAGGAGTCACTCATCTTCTTGACCCTCCAATTCTAACTTTGCCCATGGTAGCTGAGTGACTTTAGGCAAGTGACTCAGCATCACCCAGTTGTGTCATCTACAGAACAGAGGTATTGGGCTAAATGACCATTCTACCTCTTGTGTTCTTCCACACAAACATATTCTGCCCCCACCCGGGACATTGGTTGGGGGGGGCAGTAAGAGGAATCAACCTGGAAGTGTTGAGATTGTATATATATTTTTTTAATTTTTATTTTATTCATATTTTAAATATATGTCATATATATATATATTAGAATTTTATTTACTTATTTGATAGAGCAAGAGAGGGAACACAGGCAGGGGGAGTGGAAGAGGGAGAAGCAGGGTTCCCACTGAGCTTGATCCCAGGACCCCAGGATCATGACCTGAGCTGAACACAGACGCTTAACTGACTGAGCCACCCAGGTGCCCTACTTTATACTTTTTAGAAGTGCATTTCTAAAAGCAACTTAATTTACTAGTGAGAAATAAAAAATGAGTGTAAGATAGTAGATACAGAAGCCTCTCTAAATATTCAATAAATAAAATTATTTAGTTTTAGATAGTAGTTGATTGAAGTGAAGAGATTCAAATGGGGAGAGAGAACAGAGAAGAAAAATTGGGTCTCTATACATTGAACCATAAATCACCACTTTTAGAGGTTATAAATGGTCCATTACTGGAAGTTTATATGGTTCAAGCTATCGCTATCACTGTAATCTTAGAACATCAAATTTAGACAAATCAATAGGTTGCCCGAACACCAGCTTTGAAGAACATCAGTATGAATGCAGAAAGAGTAGAGGACCTGGAAAACCCATCACTGTGGAATCTGTAGCCCACCTTGAGAGGAGAAAGTATTTATTTCACTGCAGTAACTTCTGAAACAAAACAAAAGCATGTCTCCTAAAGAAAGGTAGCTAAGATACTACCATAACATTGGAACTGCTTTAAATAGATGCAAAAATAGTTCTTCTAGAATATCAAGTACTAATGGGGCACTTGGCTGGCTCAGTTGATAAACCATGCAACTCTTGATCTCAGGGTCGTTGAGTTCAAGCCCCATGGTGGGCATGGAGCCTACTTCAGAAACATCAAGAGGTAGAGCCTCATATGGGTTAATTCTGGAAACATTCATTTACCACACTTTAAATGTTACATTTTTTGTGAGGGACCCAATTAATAGCCAATGTGAAATGTCCCACCTTGATTGTTTATTTTAGTTATCCCTGAAAATTCTGTGAAGGAAGTCCTCAGAGCACCTGGTACCATCAAAGACAGAATCAAGAAATTGCTGGCTCACAAAAACAGCATGAAAAAGAAGGTAAAAATTAAAAATGTCATCACAGAACCTTCTGGAACTCCTGCCCCTAAGGTTAACTTGCGACCCCTCAACTCTGAAGAGACTGTTTCCAGAGCTAGGAACTCTAATGGAGGAAAAAAACAGAAGGACGGGAGAAAGAAAGAGGGACTTGAGGATGAGGAAAAAAATGAGAAAGCCCTGAAGAACCACATAGAATGGGAGCAAAGCCTTCGAGGAGATGTGTTCTGTGAGTAACATTTTTGTTATTTTACACATTGTATGAAAAATGAGTTGTGACTTCTCCTGGCAAGTGAAAGAAGAAAAGACAGCTTTGTGCCTGAAGTAAAATTAGGTTCCATGCTGATCCTTAAGAAGCAGGGTTCTCTGTAAGCTCTGGATAGCAATATCTTCAGCAAATCCCAAATCAAATTTGCTGCTGTGGGAAACGAGAGGATCGGTCTTTTCCCCTTTCAGGGGTAGGGTGGGGGGTGGGTTCCTATTCGATGCAGATTCTCTTTCTGCCCCCCACCAAGCACACTTGCTTACTCTACAAGCATAGTTGTCTGGCTACCTGGCTGTCCACACAGTGCACCCCCAAACCAGAGAGACCCCAGATCCAAGCAGATCTCCCAAGCTCTGCCTTTTCACTTCTTGAAGGCACTTTGAATCAGCCCGCCCATTGCAAGGGTCCTATCGCAGTGGCGTGGCTATAATCTAAAGGCCCAAATGACAGTTATAGGGAGAAACATTCTGTAGATGAGCTTACGTTTCCCTATGAACTGGATGACTCTGCCCTTCTCACTGGTTGCTCTGTGGGACCCCACCAGGAGTCTCAGGCCCTCCAGGGCAGTTTCTAGATAACCAACCACTGCATGCACGTGCGTGCACACACATTCCCAGGCTGAGACTTTGCATTTCTTTCTCGCCAGGTGTTTGTTGCTGCCTGTTTTTTGCCTTGTGTGTCCTTGGCTCCATGGCTGTTAGATTTAACCAAATGAAAAGTAGACCCAGGCACACCTATCCAAGAGCTACCATACCAATGACATTATCGCCTCTAATAGAGTGAAAATCTCAATAATGTATATTTCCAAACCCTGCTGAGAAGGGGCATGTTACTAGTGTAGATGCTTAGGATATCTTTGGAAAATGATGTTATAGAAAAGGGAAGTGAAACCAATGTGAATGCTTTGGGAATGTTAAGGAAACTCTGCTCTAACATATTCTATAATTAGAATACATGAGAAGAGTCTTATTCGGTCATCCATTCATTTCCTTCTTAGCGTATGAGGGTTCAGGGTTTTTCTTAACTTACCAAGTGTTCTTTATTAGCCCCTAAGGTGAATGAAGCAGGTGGATTGGGTCTGGTTCTGGTCGATGGAAAACTTACATCCAGACTCGAACACAAAGGTAAATACTTTTTCCCAAGCGTCTGCTCTTTGACAATGTCGCATGTCCTTTAATGTCTTTGTACGATGAGGTATGAATCACTGCTCCATTCCTAAACACCCGAGGGAAGAATCAGAACATCCTCACACACGGTGCAAGTATGAAAATAGTAGACCTTTATGTGATTAGTACCCGTGGTGACAATACAGGAAGGCTGTTTTCTCTCCACCCCTCCTGCCTGACACCTACAGTGATGGGTCGAGGCAGATAGTTTTATATTTGAAGATGGAAGAAAATGACTCAGTTGCTTTAACTTCAACACCTGAGGGCCCACAACATGAAAAGTACCACATTCCGGGCCCAAGCACCAGTATCCCTTACCCATTGCCACAGTAGTGCTGCGCAACAAACAACCACAGACTCTCAGTGGCCTACAGTGATAGAAATTTATTTTTGCTTAGGAGTCTGGATCAGGTGGGTAGTTCTGCTGATCTGAGCTGGCCGGGGTGGGGCTTACCCATGTCTGCAGTCAGCGTGGGCTGACTCAGTGACTTGGCGGATCTTAGCTGTGCCTCTTGCATGCCTGGGGCCTCAACTGGGATACCATGGCTGACTCACCTCTGCTCCAGGTGGTGTCTCATCCTCCAGTAGGCCAGCCAAGCTTGTTCTTGTGAAGCAGTGGCAAGGTTCCAAGGAAGCGAGTGGAAGCACTCAAGCCTTTTGAGGTCTAGGACTGGCTCAGCATCGCTTCCATATTCCGTAAGCCAAGGCAAGTCACGAGGCTGAGCCAGACTTAAGCATTGGGAACGGTGCTACAAAGTTAAATTGCGAAGAACATGGCTACCAGGAGTCTTTTTTTTTTTTAAGATTTTTATTTATTTATTTGGCAGAGAGAGATCACAAGTAGGCAGAGAGGCGGACAGAGAGAGAGGAGGAAGCAGGCTCCCCGCTGAGCAGAGAGCCCAATGCAGGGCTTGATCCCAGGACCCTGAGATCATGACCTGAGCTGAAAACAGAGGCTTTAACCCACTGAGTCACCCAGGCACCGCCCCTCTTTTTTTTTTTTTTTTAAGATCACAACAATTTGTCCAGAAGGACCGCACAGATTTAAACTGAAACAGAGTATCTGATTTGACACTGTCCTTAAGACCATTTCATTTGCCATGATCTGTGTTCCATGCAGTTGTGGTGACTTTTTTAAATTAATATTTGTTAAGTAGAACCCCCGAATGCCAGATGGTTCAATAAAAGGCCACTAGGGAAATTTAAATGGAGAAATGTATTAGTCACAGGCCCTGGAGGATCATGGCATATGTCAAGGGCCACACGGGGAAGTCGAGGCAGGGTGCTTAAAGAAAGACAGGACCTGGGGCACATGCCCTTATTAGCGTTCATGTATGGAGTGCTTTGGGGTTCCCAGGCTGAAGCTGGATTGGTCAGTTCAAACCAGAAAGATCAGGATCTTGTTGAGCTCCAAGGGAGTCTTATCAAAGGAGTTCACCCTTAGGGTCCCCTAAGAGGATGGCCCTGGGAGACAGGGCGGACTGTTGATCACAAGAACTGTTGGGAAGTCCTCTCAAAAACTTATATTTCCTTGTGACTCAGCAGGCTGCCCCTAGGGCTTGCACTGGCAAGAGGGGCAAAGGTCAGTTTTAGACTCCTGTAGGCTGTTTGGCCAAACAAAATGGCTACCAAGGCAGCAGCACCATGGAGTAGCTTAGCTCAGTGCTCGACAGCAAGTGAAAACGTGGCGTGGCCTTCCCAAGCTCAAGATGTTAGACATGTTTCTAATACTCTTAATGATTATGAAATATACCCTTTTTCTTAGCAGATTTAAATATCTCAGTTGACTGCAGCTTTGACCATGGGGTCTGTGACTGGAAACAGGATATAGAGGATGACTTTGACTGGAATCCTGCTGACCGAGATAATGGTATTTAGATTTTACTCTTGTGCTCTGTGGTAGGACACAGGTAAAGAAGGCTCTCCAGTGATGTAGGGTTATTACTTTTATCTCTCCTTAGGTCAGGGTTGTTTGTCCGTGTTTGGAAACTTTTAGACCTTCCTGAAATCTCCCCTGATGAGTGGCTAAGTTGGTTCAGCATATATACTCTGCCTTATCCCTCCTACCCCCACCCACCCACACCCAGGATGTTCTAGCAAAACTCTTCCATAGTAGTTTCTGCTGCTGAGAGAAAGAGATACTGGAATTCATGTACTTTTTTTTTTTTTTAAGATTTTTAAAGGAGAACTATTTTTTTAAAGTAATCTCTATGCCAATGTGGGGCTCAAACTCCTGACCCCAAGGTCCAGAGTTGCATACTCTACCAACTGGGCCAGCCAGGAGCCCCAAGTTCATGTGCATTTTAAGAGTATTGTGGGAAAGATAAAAAGAAATTGTTCCTTTTCCCCAGTTTGCCAGCTAATGGTGTGCTGTAGCTTCTGTTTTTGCTTTTCGTGGGAAAAATCTGGAAAGGAAATATGACCTTTACCTATACCTGAAGTTTTAGCAGAGTCACCCCTCAAAGTATCAATACCATAAGGAGCAATTGCTTACAGATTTCTTGCCAGCCACTTGGATCTTTCTCAACTTCAGCTCTGAGCTGTGGCATCCCAGCCCTTTCCAGTTGATTGAACTCTACTGATGGCCCCTATCTTTTCCCTTGGGTAGAGCATTTGGCTGGCAGCTCCCATTTGGAGCATAAATGGAATCCCTGTCTCCTGAGGCTAACAATGTGTTAGAGAGAACAATGGGAAGTCCCCTGTTTACAAAGACAATTCGCAAATGGCCCCAAAGTTCTCAGCCTTTGTGTCACTCAAAACGTACTTTCCTCCCTCCTGTGTCCCCGTCAGATCTCTAAGTGGGCTTGCCTTTCCCTACATAGTTAAATAGAAGAAACACAGGATGAATCAGCACTTTTAGAAGGATGAAATCTCAAGGACAGGTCAACATGGGCTTTAGCTGAGAGAGAAGGGGAAATCTGCCACAGTGGGTCACCGAAGAGAGGGTGTCACTGGCAGAGGGGCTAGGTAAATGCACGATGCCTACATTTCAGATAAGCAAGAAATATTTTTCAGTGCATCTCAGACATGCTCCTTAACTGAAATGCAGCCTCTCCTGAGTGTGCTTATCTTTAGTTGCTGAATCTGGCAACTTGGCCAGCTGGGAGAGAAGACTGGACAGTCCTGGCTTCCGCAGGAATTCCTTCTTTTCATGGAGACCCCATTCTGTGAGACCCCATTCTGTGGGACCCATTCTGTGAGATCCCATTCTCTGAGAATTTTTGCCCAGGTTCATCAAAGCCACGACCCGAGTATCAGAGATGAGCCATGACTGCTACCGCGGGTTGAGAGATCCTTCGGAGATGGATTGTAGAAATAGATGTGCTCCTGTCATCCTAATCAGAACTCAGACTGGTATACTACAAGAGGTTGAGCTCCGTGAAACCATTGGGACAAATTCATGTATGTTGTGGATTAAATGCCACACTACCTAATGAGCTGGCCGTCATACATATCATTGACTCTGGGGGAACGTACATTCCTGCAACCAAGGTGGAAAGTTCTGGAACACAAGTTCTCCATCAGCTGCAAATTACCTGCAGTGCTAAAAGACTGTTTCATTAGATTCCTACTGCGTATCTGCTACCACCACACTTTGTGAATGCAGACAAATTCCTCAGTTTCTCTGACCCTGTTTCCTTTTCTGTACCATGAAGGATTTCATCTTTGTGATCCCTACGCGCCATTTTCGCATGTGAACTTTGTTCCTGTGTTTGAAATGAAAAGGATTGCAGCTTCCCCTCGAGGACAGTATCATTCATGTTCTTTTTTTTTTTTTTTTTTTTTTTAACGGGTTTTAAAATTTTTAATTCCCGTTATCATTCCTTTTCTATGCTGTTTAGACACTATAGGCAGACCCTATTCAATGGCTCCATTAACTGGGTGCTTTTCCTCTGGCAGCTGTTGGCTACTATATGGCAGTTCCGGCCGTGGCGGGCCGGAGGGATATCGGCCGCTTGAAACTCCTCCTCCGAGACCTGCAGCCCCAAAGCAACTTCTGTTTGCTCTTCGATTACCGGCTGGCCGGAGAAAAAGTCGGGAAGCTTCGAGTGTTTGTGAAAGACAGTAACAATATCCTGGCCTGGGAGGAGACCGGAAGTGAGGACGAGAGGTGGAAGACTGGGACGGTTCCGTTGTATCAAGGGATCGCCACTACCAAGAGTGTAAGTGGAAAGAAAGCCAGTGTGAAATGAGATACTAAGGTTGTTTTTCCATGATCCAGCAAACAAAGCAAAACACTCAAGTACCTAGGCACTGGGGCCACAAAGATAAAACTTTTTCCTTACAGTTACAAGAGTTTGCATTCTGGAGCAAAATGGGCAAGACTGGGTCAGCCCTGCTGGCTTGTCAGGCGCATGCGCATCGCGTGCCCTAGTGACAAGATCTGTCTGGAGGTCCGGCTCCTCCCCGGCAGCCTCTCACTCCATCCTGCAAAATCCTTAATACGTAAAAGAATGTCTTTGCTCATTTATTCAGTGCCCAGCACTCACCCCAATGAATGGAAGCTAGAAGGTCATTTCTTAGCTAAGATTTTATTTATTGATCAGAGAGAACGCTGGGGTAAGAGATAGAGGGAGAGGGAGAAGCAGGCTCCCCGCTGAGCAGGAAACCTGATGTAGGACTCGATCCCAGAACCCCGAGTCCATGACCTGAGCCGAAGACAGGCACCCAACCGACTCAGCCACCCAGGCGCCCTAGAAGGTCATTTTTAAAATGTTTTTTAGATTAAACTGAGATTGTGGCTGTTGTCTGGGGTCCCAGGACCATTCAGGTTCTGTGGTTCCCTAGAAGGACTCACAGAATTCAGAGAACCTGCTGTATTCATGATTACAGTTTATTACAGTGAAATAAAGTCAGCAGATGGAAAAGGTGCTTAAGGCAGAGTCCAGGAGAGCGCGGGCACAAGCTGGTGGTATTCCTCCTTCGGGAGAATTGTACGCACAGCCCTTGGTTCTCTCAGCAGTGTGTGTGACAACACTCTCAAAATGTGGCCCACCAGCAAAGCTCACCCAAGCCTTGGTGTACTGAGTTTTTGTTGGGGGTCAGTCTGCCCACGTGACAGCCTGCACAGCTGACCTTTGTTACTCAGTCTCCAGCCTCTCCAAAGGTCAGATTTTTTTCTTTGTGACCCAGGGCCCCCGCTAGAAGTCACATTGTTAGCGTACATTATCTGGCATGGGCAAAAGCACTTTTTTTTCTTTTTTAAGATTTTATTTATTTATTTATTTGACAGACAGAGAGGGAACACAAGCAGACGGAGTGGGAGAGGGAGAAGCAGGCTCCTGGCAGAGCAGGGAGCCCAGTGCGGGGCTCGATCCCAAGATTCTGGGATCATGACCCAAGCCAAAGGCAGATGCTTAACAACTGAGCCACCCAGGCACCCCCAAAAACACTCTTAAGGGACAAGATATTCCAAGGACTTAGAGGTTATCTCCCAGGAACCAGTCAAGAGCCGAACCTTTCTTTAGAATGTTCAGGGTTTAGACAATTTAGACAACCCAGACCTCACGGACCAATCCTTTACTGTCCAGTGGGTTTAAGAAAGGAAATGGGAACAGCATGCAAGAGGAGGTTGGTCAGTGAGTTGAAACAGGAAGAACATAGGGTAAAAATGACAAGTGTCTATCAGGTTAGACTCTCAGGAGGTGGCTGGTGCCCCTTGCAGGGCTTGACTGGAGGGGAGCAGGAGGCCACCCTACAGAGACATGAGGAAGGAAGGGAATAGAGCTTGGGAGGCAGCCACTGTGGACCCTTGTGTAAGGCTCGGTTGATGTGAGAAGGGAAGAGGTAGGGTGGAAGCTAGAAGGAGATACATGAACAGCTGAGTACCAACTAAGGGTTTGCAGAAGAAGAGCGTTTAGTGGATCCATGAATCGGGATTCCATTGACACTTCGCTTGTGAAAGAGGAATGATTCATAAATATAAGGAAAATCCTTGTTTTTTGATACACAGTAGTAGGAAACCTGGGGTCTAGGGTCAGACGTTATATTCAATATCTTTTTATCTATGCGTCCCACTGAAGCAGAGCATCTTATTTAAAATACGTCCTGAGATCTGACTATAGATAAAATACACGTTGGGATATAGGTGAATTTTCTCACCATTCTTTCCCTCTTTCCCATGCTTGTTTAGTGCTGATGCACACATTGGTTCTAGTTTATGCAACATATTTGCATCGACACAAACCCAACCCACATATTTACATAGCTGTGGCTATAATGTGGTTTGGGGACTGTGACACTGGGCTGTGCTATGCATAGTCGACATCCTGTTGGAGAATTGAAATACGCCTCCACATAGCATTCATGACTCCATGACCGAATTTTTATACTGAGAAATGCTTTCTCAGTAGAACACGGTAGCTTGGGGGCGGGTAGTAGCATGTGCCGTCAAAACAGTGGGTTTTTTTTTTTTTTTAAGTACACATTTTTGCAAATATGCTGCCAAAGAGCCCAGCCAGCAGGGACACTGTAACACAACACTGCTCTGTCAAGAGGGACACTTGTGCCCAGCCAGGCTCTGACGCAGGCACCTATGCCCTGAACTCTTCCAGTATGAAGGGCATCCTTCCTGGGGCATACTGGAGGATGGGGATGCTGAATAAGGGGGGAGCGGGATGGGATTCGATCTCGGCTCTTTGCTCACGCAGGCTTGAGGGAGGGTGCCCCTCCCTAGGGGGCCCTGCACTCCTGAAGGGCTAAAAGCAGCCCGGATATTAAGAGAAGGCAGCACATTTTCACTTGATCCTGGGGGCCATGGATAGTCTTTGTACCCATCCAGTACGTAAAGTCACCCATCTCTTCACCAACTTCCATGTCTGGCCAGGACACAGAAATCTTTACTAGGACTGGAGTCTTGTTGCTAAGAATCTAGTGTCCATAGATAACCTCAGACAACCATTGGAAGAAACTGATTACCCATGATGAAATTGAATCAGTAGTCAAGAATCTCTCAAGAAACAGAAGTCCAGGATCAGACAGCTCGACAGGTGAATTCTACCAAACATTCAAAGAAGAGTTAATACCTCTTCTTCTCAAACTATTTCAAAAAAATAGAAGAGAAAGGAAGACATCCAAATCCATTCTATGAGGCCAACATTGCCCTGACACCAAAACCAGATGAAGATACCACAAGAAAAAGAAAACTTCAGCCCAGTATCTCTGATGAACATAGATGCAAAAATCCTGAATAAAATATTAGCAAACCGAATCCAACAATACCTTAAAAAAATCATTTACTATGATCAAGTGGGATTTATGATGCAAGAGTGGTTCAGTATTCACAGATCAGTCAACAGGATCCACCATATCAAAAAGAGAAGGGATAAAAACCATAGGATAATTTCAATGGATGTATTTGACAAGGTACAACATCCATTCATGATAAAAATGCTCGACACAGTAGGTTTAGAGAGAAGACCTCAACATAATAGAGGCCATATATGGAAACCCATAGCTAACATCATCCTCAGTGGGGAAGAGCCTTTCCCCTAAAGTTGGGAACAAGACAAGGATGTCCACTCTCACCATTTCTATTCAACATAGTACTGGAAGTCCTAGCCACAGCAATCAGACAAGAAAAATAAAAGGCATCCAAATTGGTAAGGAGGAAGTTAAACTTTCAGTATTGGCAGATGACATGATACTACATGTAGAAAACCAGAAAGATTCCATCAAAAATCTATTAAAACTGACAAATGAATTCAGTGAGTTCATAGGATACAAAATCAATGTGCAGAAATCTATTGTATTTCTCTACACTAATAACGAGGGAGAAGAAAGAGAAATTTTAAAAACTGACCCATTTATAATTGCATCAAAAATAATAAAATACCAGAAAGAAACATAACCAAAGATGTGAAAGAACTGTACTCTGAAAACTATAAAATACTGATGAAATAAATGGAAGATGATATAAACACATGGAATGATATTCCATTCTCATGGATTTAGAAAACAAATAATATTAAAATATCCACACTACCCAAAACAATCTACAGATTTAATGCAATCCTAAACAAAATACCAACAACATTTTCCAAAGAACTAGAACAAATAATTTTTTTAAAAGATTTTATTTATTTATTTGACAGAGAGAAATCACAAGCAGGCAGAGAGGCAGGCAGAGAGAGAGAGAGGAGGAAGCAGGCTCCCTGCTGAGCAGAGAGCCCGATGCGGGACTCGATCCCAGGACCCTGAGATCATGACCTGAGCCGAAGGCAGCGGCTTAACCCACTGAGCCACCCAGGCGCCCCACAAATAATTATTTTTAAGATTTTATTTATTTGACAGAGAGAGAGATCACAAGTAGGCAGAGAGGCAGGTGGGGGAGGGGGTTGGGGAAGCAGGCTCCCCGTGGAGCAGAAAGCCTGATGCGGGGCTAGATCCCAGGACCCTGAGATCATGACCTGAGCCAAAGGCAGGGGCTTAACCCACCGAACCACCCAGGCGCCCCAAGAACAAATAATCTTAAAATTTGTATGGAACCACAGAAGACCCCAATAGCCTAAGCAATCTTGAGAAAAAAGAACAAAGCTGGTGGTATTATAATCCCAGATTTCAAGATATACTACAAAGCTATAGTAATCAAAACAGTATGGAACTGTTCAGAAAATAGACACATATATCAATGAAACAGAATAGAGAACCAGAAATAAACCCACACTTATATGGTCAGTTTATCTACTACAGAGGCAAAAGCACACAATGGGGAAAAGTCAGTCTCTTCAACAAATGGTGTTGGAAAAACTAGACAGCTACATGTAAAAATTAAACTAGACCCCTTTCTTATACCATACACAAAAATAAACTCGAATTGGATTAAAAGATGTAAATGTTAGACCTGAAAACATAAAAATCCTAGAAGAGAGAAAAGCGGTAATTTCTCTGACATTGGTCCCAGCAACAGTTTCCTAGATGTCTTCTAAGGCAAAAAACAAAATAAAAAATAAACTGTTGGGGCTACATCAGAATAAAAAGCTTCTGCACAGCAAAAGAAACAACGAAAAGTTAAAAGACAACCTACTGAGTGGGAGAAAATATTTGCAAATTACAACTGATACAGTGTTAGCATCCAAAATAAATAAAGAACTTATGCAACTTGGGGCACCTGGGTGGCTCAGTCGGTTAAGCTTCTGCCTTTGGCTCAGGTTACGATCCCAGGGTCCTAGGATTAAGCCCCACATTGGGCTCCCTGCTCAGTGGGGAGCCTACCACTTCCTCTCCCTTGGTTACTACTCCTACTTGTGCCCTCTCTCTGTGTGTCAAATAAAATCTTAAAAAAAGAACTTACTGGGTGGCTCAGTGGGTTAAGCCTCTGCCTTCAGGTCAAGTCATGATCTCAGGGTCCTGGAATCGAGCCCCACATCAGGCTCTGTCCTCCTTCTGCCATACCTTTCTTAGCTTTTCAAGGCTATGCAGATGCTTTTAGGAGTGGCAGTGACCCTGTTTTCTCTGAATATAATCCTTTCAGTGCAGATACTGACATCTGGAAAATACATTATTATATATGCAATGTCAATGCCTGTCCCTTCGCCATAGGGGCTGATGAGTTCAGTCCCTTTTTTTTTTTTTTTTTTTTTTAAGTAATCTTTATGCAGCATGGGGCTCAAACTCACCACCCAAGTTCAAGAGTCTCGTGCTCCACTGACTGAGTTGGCCAGGTGCCCCGAGTTCAGTTCTGTTTAATTGCTATTAAATAGTTGGATTATATCATTGACTTGAATGGTTTGGAGTAATTTTTTTTAATCTTCTCCATTATTAGGTCATTTTTGAAGCAGAACGTGGCAAGGACAAACGCGGGGAAATTGCAGTGGACGGCGTCGTGCTGCTCTCAGGCTTGTGTCCAGATGACCTTTTATCTGCGACTGGCTGAATGTTACTCTGGTCTTCTGTCTTTCTGTCTTTATGTTTTGTCCGTTCTCTGTTTTCTGATACAACATCATAGATCGCCCCACTGTAGAAATAACAAAATGAAAAATCATAACCTACCAACAGAAACATTATTGTAAGATGTCTTTCTTGTGGAAGATGTGCCAATAGGTGCCTTTCAGTATAGTACCACTCATTCATTTCTGAATTTATAAAATGTGGAAGTGTGGAAAAAGCTCAGCTTTCCTCCCCTCTCCCCCCAGCACCCCATCCTCCAGTGTATCTGATTTGTCTCCATGAATTGATGGACCTCTA
>NC_081575.1:114460505-114483913 GCF_022355385.1 Mustela nigripes | reverse complement strand
CCCAAGCCCCGCACTGGTCTCCCTGCTCAGCAGGAAGCCTTCTCCCTCTCCCACTCCCACTCCTTGTGTTCCCTCTCTTGCTGACTCTCTCTCTCTCTCTCTCTATCTGTCAAATAAATAAATAAAAACTTTTTAAAAAGTTTAACATTTTAAAAAAATTAAAAATAAATAACAACAACAAAATCCCACAGGGAATTGTTTCTCTGACTTTTCTGGCACTTCTTGGAAACTGACATAGCAGATAGATTTTTATCTAAGTGGCTGAGCCTGATCTTTTATAGCCAAGCTTGTATATTTAAATTCTTTGTAACAATATTCAACTAATCACCTTGTATCATGGTCTAAGTTTTTCTATTTTTCTAAGTAAGAAAATGTGTTGTTAATGCTCTGTTTCATTATATGTAGAATTATTTGCTTTACTGGAAAATGTGGGTTTTCTTCTTTTTCTTTGGAAACACTCTATATACTTAAAACTTCGTAAAATTATTTCCTTTTACAGGAGCACAGGACTGCTTTATTAGGCCTCATAAGTGCAATGCAAATTAGCTGAAGTTGTTGAGCTTAAGGCCTCAGAGAAATATCTAAAACTAAATTAGGCAAGTGTAGGGTTCAGAAGAAAGACCAACACCTTCTTTTCTCTGTTTCTCTCTTTCAAATTCAGCAACAGCTTTGTATGGTAATGAATCTTGAGTATATTCCCTGTGGATGAACATATATTATGTTTTAAGATTCTGGGTCATAAAGAGAAGGTTCCCCAAGTATTTTCCTGTTGTCCCTTGAAGCAACGAAGGCCTTGAGCTGTAGGAGGAAGGAAGGAGAGAAGGTAGTCCACTTACTAACCTTTCATATGTGTAACCTCACTCTTAAAGTTTTTTTTTTTAAACTGAAACTCTTAACAACCCTTTTTAAAAAAAACTTAGTAACCTTTTTTCCATCAGTGTTCTCTTTAATACAACCAACACATACAACGTTTCAAGATGGTAGGGCAAAAACATTGTTTTCCTTTAATGTGAAGTAACTTTGGCATATAGCGCCTTGTCTTCAACGGCTGTAGTTGTATCTGTTAGGAAAACTGCTAGTTACAGAAGCCCAAAAAATAGTGTTTCTAGTGAGACCAGATGAAGAGGTACCTAGTTAAGTCCAATCGGCCCGCAGAATTATGAGAGAGAATAAAATGGTCATTTTAAGACACTAAGCTTTGGAGTGGTTTGTTATGCAGCAAGGACTAACTGATACAGGTGGTTTCTAAGACTGTGATAGAACTTGAAGAAGAAGCCTCTGTTTCTTCAGTGACCGAGGAAATTCGGGAGCTCAGTTATGGTTTAAAATAAAGGAAGATAGAAGGGAGAACTTGCAATGAAGGACCAGTGCCCCAGTGATCCAGGTTAAAGGAAGAGATGTTGAACCAGAAATGAAATAGGGAAGCCTGGAAATCATGTTATATATGGGTAGAGAATTACTGCGCAAGGCTGAGTCAAGTTGAATTGAATAAGAGTATTTCATGTTTCTCTAATATCTGTAGCAGAGATTTCTAGTTGCCTACCCAATATCCATTCTTAGATTTTTTCCTTACTAGTATAACCATATAAATGTGTGTGTGTTATTTGTTTTGTTTTGGTTTTGTTGTGGGCAGGGAGTGGAATGTGCTGAATTAGAAGGCTGCATTTCCTGGGGCGCCTGGGTGGCTCAGTGGGTTGGGCCACTGCCTTCGGCTCAGGTCATGATCTCAGAGTTCCGGGATCAAGCCCCGCATCGGGCTCTCTGCTCAGCGGGGAGCCTGCTTCCTCCTCTCTCTCTCTCTGCCTGCCTCTCTGCCCGCTTGTAATCTCTTGTCTGTCAACTAAATAAATAAAATATTAAAAAAAAAAAAAAAAGAAGAAGGCTGCATTTCCCAACCCCTCTTTCAGATGGAGAGCCTACTAAAGTCATTGGTGGGGCTTCCAGGAAGGATCATTAAAGAGGGTTGTCAGTTGGCAGCCTCTCTTGCCATTTCTCTTCCTCCTTCTTCCTTCCTGCAGTGTAGTTGGTTGTGAAGGCAGGAGCTCTTTGAGCTACCTTGTGATCATGAGGTCAAAGACCATACCTTATGGAGGGGTGCATAGCTGGAAGAAACCTGGGTGTCTGATGACATTTTGGTATCTCTGTCCCTGTTCCCAATCAGTCACTGTTCAACATTTTGTTAAGTGAGATAAAAATAAACCCTCTCTTGGCCTATGTAGGATTTCAAACAAATCACAATCCAGACTCAAGTGACTACTCTTCCCTGACCCTGGGGGCTTCCCCTACCAATGATACCACAAGACCATAGTCTTGGGGGACTAACTCTTTGGGCCCTTAAATACCAACATATTGTTTTGAACTCTAGTCAATGGGCTATCAAGTCATGGAGCCCTAGCCTACACAGCCCTGAGTCATACTTGGGTTCCTTTGAGGAACCTAAGGGCAGATCATTTAGCCAGGATCCATATCTATTGTCCCTGGCCACCGCTCAACTTGAAACCCCCTTGTCATTCGCCCCTTCCCACTGTCCTGCCCAAACCCTCTGCCCACACTGTTACACGCTGCTTCCTCTGGATACTAACTTCCACTGTTTCTGCCCTCTCCCCCATCACACACACAACACTGGTAAAAAAAAAACTCTCCTCCATCTTAATTCTGCCAATGGCCTCTTCCTCAGCTGAGCTGAGCTCTCTCCTGGGCAGCCTCTGTCCTTGCGGCCTTAGCAAATGAAAGCTGCTTGTCCTTCCTCCCTGCGCACATGCCGGGTCCTCTCGAAGGGGACACCCTTGTTGCTCCACTCTTGTTCACAATCTCCTATTTCTCTCTTTCCCTGTAAAGGCCACTGTTTTTTGAGGGTGCAGTGAAACAGCTCTACAGTCCTCTTGGCCCTTCCTTGCCATAGTCATCAACCAGTGTGGTGACATCTATGCAAATGACCCATCTGATGTCCTAGCTTCACTGTTCTTTGACCTCTGTTCCAGTTACCATCATCTTCCTGGTCCCTGCACCATGGCCACCACCTTGGACTTAATCATCAGGTCTGAACGTGAACTCCAACATCAAACTACCTAGTTTATCTGGCTTTCTCTTAACCTCATACTTCTCCTTTGGACTTTTTGAAGACCCATTCCCTTGACATTTTCTTTTTCTTCCCATCTCTTGGCTTCCTGTCTTGACTTTCTCTCTTATAAAACAACATAGAGTCCAAGGCCCCCATCCCTTCAAAGACACTTGCCATTGCCCCCCAAGACCCATGCCCTTGTGTTCTTCCACCAAGGCCCCCATACAGAGCCCCAATCTTGATCACCCCACTGACTTCTTTCCCTTTCCTGTCACCAGACTGCCGAGCAGCGTTACAGAAAATGATACATTGTGCAGATAGATTCTTCAACAAAACCATGATCTTCAACCTTTCACAGACCCAGCGTGCTGCCCAAATTACCACTGAAGGGTGCTTGCCTCTTCCCTGGCACAGACTAACAACATTCACCAGGATGTCCCACATCCTCCGACCTCATGAGTTTACATGAACACATTGAAATAACAATGACACGAGTCCCCATTTTTGCTCCCCTCTGGGGCTGAATGTCAGCAGCTGACTAAAGCACCAAGCTGACTTTGAGAGCACATCTGGGCCTTTGTCCTAAGTAGGGAGGGGTACTGAATGACACTGGAGTTTTCTGCTCTCAGGTGTGGAAAAAGCCTCCTTGTGGCCAGGAAGATGTGTCCCTTCCTTACAGACCTCGGGAGACTTCAGGTCCCCTGTGGGAAGTGTACCATTTCCCTTGTCTGTACGATGGCAGTTGGGACTTGGGCAAAACCCAGAGCCCTTGGGCTTGGGCATTCGATGTCTCTCGGCGACTCCACCAGTCTTCAGCCAGACCTGAGGTAGCCTGTAGGTTTTGTACTCTTCTCCTTGGAGGCACAGAATGCTCGAGGGATGACTATGGAATGGTTTCACCTGAGGTTGTTTTCAGAAGTTAAGAACTGTTCTTGAAAGCTAACAAGTTGGCCTCTTCTGGTTTCATATGGACCAGTACAAAACACAAGACTCCTGGATCGGAGAGCTGGGCTTTATTACTCACGGGATAGCAGGTAGCCTGAGCCTCATGTCCACACGGCTGCCCCGACCTCTCTGTCACAGGCCTCAGGGCAGGGGTGCAGTGCAGAGGCGGGCCCTGGGGGGTCACGGTTTCCCCCACCCTGGGGCCACCTTCTACAGCATGAAGAATGCTGGATCCAATGAAATTAGGTAAGAACTAATTCCTCTTTCTGTCCCAGTATTTTTTTTTTCAAAGCCTATATATTTATTTTGCTGATGATGTTGCTTGAAACACATTTAGAATTGCCTTTTTCAGGTAGAAAAATCATGCGAGAGACTTTGTATCAGGCATTTATGGCCTCAAACAGTATGACCGACCCAGAATTCCACTCGCAGGTATACCCTCAATAGAAATGCCCAGAAGCACGATTTATAATAGTCACAGTGGGACCACTCAAAAATCCATGATGTCCCTCGTGAGTAGAATAGAAAAATAAACCGTGGTATATCCATCCAATGAAATACTATCAGGCAGTGAGCATGAAGAAACCAACGTTGCCCACAACATCGCAGGTGAATTTAAAAATTTGGCATTGATCAAAAGAAACTAGAAAGGACATACTGTGTGGCTCTGCTTACCGAAGTTTCAAGATGAGGCAGGATTAAATCTGTGCTGGAGAAGTCAGGGTTGTGTTTACCCTCTGAGGGGGTGCTAGGAGGAAGCACGAGTGGGGATGTGGGGTTGTGGTCATTCTGTTTCTCGATGCTTTTTGGATGGACGTGTTCACTTTATGAGAATCATTGAGCAATACGCTTACAATTTGTGCACCAGCATTTCTACATATGGACTATACCACAATGAAAATTTAGAAAGTAAGAGTATTACTCCCCACCCCCCCAAAGCTGAGCTTCATCTATCTGACTGTGCCAATTAACTTGGGACACCTTGAGTGAATTCAGCTCTCAATAAATACCAGGCAAGTCTGAACTAAAGTTGCATAGACTCATATATAACCCAGCCACCAATGACTCTGACACTGGGGATGTCCCCTGGCTTGCCTTTCAGGATACCAAAGGACTTTGGACATCAAGTGGGTTGCAGGAGGTCAACAGCACTGGAATTTTGATGGGGCTGAGGTCTGAGGAAATGTGCCTGCTGCTCAGAAAGCCTGGAACCCTCAACTTTCCCACATCCATTAGTCTTCCTGGACACCCACAGAAACTTCTACATCCCCCTTTCTTATCCCTGTCACTGTCCCTTTAAAAATCTTTTTCCTCATGGGATCAGGAGGGAGACAAACCATTAGAGACTCTTAATCTCATGAAACAAATAGGGTTGCTGGGGAGTGGGGAGGTAGGGAGAAGGGGGTGGGGTTATGGACATTGGGGAGGGTGTGTGCTATGGTGAGCGCTGTGAAGTGTGTAAGCCTGATGATTCACAGACCTGTACCCCTGGGGCAAATAATACATTATATGTTAATTTTTTAAAAAATCTTTTTCCTCATGGGTCCAAGTTGCAGTAACACAGCTCTCCTCCAAAAGGTGAGGCACTGGGTGCTCCCATTCAGTTTGTGGATCCTTCTCAGAGTTCCAGCAGTGCCCTCTTGTGATGGCCTATGTGCCCGTGGCTGCCACCTGGCAAACTGTAGAGAGGGCTGTCTGCAGCATCTCCTGCTCCTGCTTTGCTCCATTTCTCCCTTCCCCATGTCTTGTGAACTCATGCCTCTCTGGATACCTAGAACCTTCCAATCCAGGGACCCCTGAGATCTCAAAGAACCTAATCTTGTGGACATTTCTTTCTTTCCCAGGTGCCCCCGTCAACGTTTACTTGTCCTCTATCCCAACAACTGAAGAGAGGCTACCCTTCTAAGATAATGCGGGTGTAGGGAATAAAGAGTTCCAAATGTAATCTTTCAGATACTCGTTCTTTTAGAATAGTAGCTTCCAATGCTTTACTACGAAGGAACAAGTAAGAAGGTAGTTTCAACACCATCTATGATCAGGGATGCTCTTCGGATGGCTCTCAGATCACACAGCTACATTAAGATGGGGACTATGGCAGCGTTTGCTGGTAGCAAGCACCAGAACCAGACCTCCGCTAACTTACAGCAAAGGGAGGTTATGGTAAGGAAACAGGAGCGTGCAGGTGCATCGGAAGACCAGCAATCCAGCCTTGGAAATGGGCTCCAGGGCTGGAAGCCAAGCTGTGGAAAGAAGCCATTGCTGATCAGCATGCCAACGTTACTAGAATGATCTCTCACCATACTAGTCTCCACATTACTCTGCTCAAAATTCACATTCCAGGGAGGGGTATGCAGTAGGCCCAGCTTGGTCCTGTAGCTGGCCCCTGGCTAGGGTAGATGGCAGGCCCAATTGGCTGTTCAGAGGTAGGCTGAAAGCTGGGCAGCCCAAGTCCACCAAAGTCCGCCACTTGGACCCCATTTCATAAAAGCTGGTCTCGAGTACATGTAATTGCTCCAGCCTGCCTAGCAATTCAATTAAATTTACTCCCCCCCCCCCAAAAGTTGTTATTTATATATTTAAGAGAGAGAGAGAGAGAATGAGCAGTGGGGAGGGGCAGAGGGAGAGGGAGAAACAGACTCCCCGCAGACCAGGAAACGGGACAAGAGGTTTGATCCCAGGACCGGGAAATCAGGACCCCAGCCCAAAGCCTTTGCTTAACCTCTGAGGCTACCCAAGGGCCCCCAAGATCCTATTCAATAAATTAGATTTATAGGTGTCTCACTTCGTTCTTGTGTTAGAAACAATCTTAAAACAGTAGCCTTTTGATAGAATATATTCAATGTACATTCTATTATATATTGTGGGCATAGATGAAAGTATTATTTCTGGAAACAGACATGTAAATCTATACTGAAACTGGAGATAAATAAACTTCCTACAATTAAAAAAAAAAAAACAATAGCCTTTTGAAAATAAAGTCTCTAGTTTTACCATCGCTTTGATTTTATTGGACCCTTGCAGGGTAAGAATGCATACAGGCGAGAAGTGCAGGACGTACGTGGCTACTTAATGAATGATTACTATTTCCATATCAACTGATGTGTGCCAGGGGTGCAAGAAATACTTGCCGAATTAATTGCTGCACTAAATGGCATTTTTGGCCAAGGTTTTGTCAACATTTCGCTAAGCAATGTCTTGAATGAAAGCAGAATGCGTATGTCGTAGAGTAGTTCAACAAACTCTGCAGCTGAAAGGCATTACTAGGGGTAATTTCTTCCCACGCACGCCCTGCGCCCAGACTGTCAGCGAGGCCCGGGGGCCACCGGCAGCCACGGATGCGGGAGGATTCACCGCCGCTAGCCGCTCTGCGCAGACACCATTTACCTAGCACGCATGCGCCAGCGCCCGAGGCCAGCCTTCTCTAGTCTGCGGGCTTGGATTGGTTGAGCCTTGGTGGTCCCGCCCCGCGTACCGGAAACTCGCCCCCGACGCCGAGGTCTCCCGACACTTCCGGGCTTCTGCGCTTCTCGGTGAGCGGCGCCGCGGGTTCTCCGGTGTCTCAGGCCACCGGTGCTCGGGAAAGCCCACCACTGCCCCGGGGGGTGCCCTCGGTTTGTCCTAGGTCGGGTAGGCCCGATCGTACCCTCGCCCCTCTTCTCCCCCTGAAGTCGCTGGGTGGGCAGCCCTCTTGGGACCGCCGCCGCTCTGTGCCAGAGATCATTCCAACTTGAAAGGGCAGTAGCGCAGTGTTGAGGGGCTGTTCTGAAACGGCGGCGTCCCAACATTTGGCATCAGTTCTTCATTTGGGGAAGGGCCTCCCTGTGTGGCTGGAGAGGTGTACGTGACTTAATGACTAGAAACAGAATTTCTCTTTGATCTCCCCTCTCCCCGGGGTTTAAGCCAGATGGGTGCGACCTACCCGTATTAGTTAAATTTACAAGCTTTTATATGCATTCAGTCAACAGATCGATAGGACCTGCTCTTGCTCGCCACGTGTAAACTCTTTTTGATATGCATTTAGAACCTAGGGGTACAGGTGTGTATGTAAACATTACCCATATTAGCAGATGCTCTAGAACTGTGCTGTACAATAGGTAGCCACAAGCTACACAGGCTAGTGAACACTGGAAATGTGCCTATTCCTAATTGAAATGCGTGGTAGCGTCAAACAGGAAATTTTGGAGAATTAGTATGAAGAAGAGAATGTAAGAGATCACTAATTTGTTTTTATCGATTCCATGTTGTAATGGCAGGATTTGGGACACACTGTTTAGGTAAAGTGTCATGAATTTCCCCTGTTTATTTTTTAACGTGGTTACTAGAAAACTTTAAATTGTATCTGTGGCTTGTGTAATATTTCTTCTGGATAGCACTGCTTTAGAAAGGGGTCAGCAGATAAGGGCCTGCACCAAATCCAGACTGCCTGTCTTTGAAAAAAGATTCACTGGAGCAAAGCCATCCCCATTCTTTGATGTATCGTCCGTGGCTGCTGTTCCTGCTGCAAGAGCGGTAGAGCTGAACAGTCCGTGCAGGGGTCCGATGGCCTGCAACAGCTGAAAATATTTACTGTCTGCCCTTTTATGCAAAAAGTTTGCTGGCGCGTTGCTCTAGAACAGTGCCTGGTATGGTGGATACATGTCACGTAAATCTTTTTTTTTTTAAATTTTATTTATTTATTTGACAGACAGAGATCACAAGTAGGCAGAGAAGCAGGCAGAGAGAGAGGAGGAAGCAGGCTCCCTGCGGAGCAGAGAGCCTGACTCGGGACTCGATCCCAGGATCGTGGGATCATGACCTGAGCCGAAGGCAGAGGCCTCAACCCACTGAGCCACCCAGGCGCCCGACATAAATCTTTTAATGATAGCCCTGTGTCATTGTCGGTCAGACTTAACTGTGTGACAGGCATGGCTGTAAGGAGTTTATAAGGATTATCTCATTTATTCCCATATGAATTCGAGGATGTGGAATTTCTCTGATTTTGTACATGAGGAAATCGAGGCACAGAATGGGCAAGAAACTTACCAAACATGCTTAACACCCCTCACTTCCGCGAGCTATACCGCCTTGACCCTCCTTATCCACAAACGCTTGATTTCTGGAGTCTGCGCGTTTAGCCCGCAGTGGGCACCACACGGCCGCTGCTGCCCTTTTTTTCCCTCCTTTTGAATGACTTTTTGAACTAGAATTAAGATGAGGTTGGCACCCGTGGAAGAAGCTGAGGGACACTGGGCTTCGGGGTACAAGCAAGCTGGTATGGAGTGAAAAGAATGAAGCCCACGAGCAGAGAGGAGAGGGAGCTCTCAGGATGTTCTTTTCTCATTTAACAACAACAGCAAAAAACCTCCTTGTTGAGTAATAGGAAGCACTGACCAGGTGTTTGCCAGGCATGTCTCAGCAAAAGAAACACATCATTCTTCTAGGGTCTTGTGGGCAAGGCAGACAAAAAAAATTTTAATGTGATCCATGCCATGAAAAAAGCCACTGCAAACATTTGATTTTTTTTTTTTTTAAACAGGCTTCCTCATCTGTAAGACGGAGGTAAGCCGTCTACCTGACTCGGGCTCATCGTAAGGATGGAGAGGACGTGAATGTGGATGGCACGTGGAGTTCAAGAAATGCACCTTGTCTCCTGCTGTTAAGAGGTAAGGGAGGGCGTGGGTCCAGGGAATTGGGTGCCTCGTAACACTTAAAGCACTGCACCCACCGGCTGTAATTGTAGAGAAGCTTCTCAGGTGAGCGGTGCACAGCAGGTGGTTTTAATCGCTCCCAATGGAGCTCGTCAGAGAAATCCAAAAACAGAAGTTCCATACATTCAGTCTAGGAGCAGGTCCGGAGCCATCTTTGGGCTGGTTGCAGTGTAACAGTCCTGCCACGGGATGGCCTCGTGCCCGTGTGTACAGGGCAGTGGTGGCAATTCTGGTTAAAACCAGAGTCACCTGAACAGCTGGGACAATACCCAGGCCTCCGGTCAGGGATTCTGATCCCTTTCTGTCTGGGACGAGGCGCTGGCATTGTTTCTGTGTTTGCTGTTTAATTTCTCCAGCTGATTGAGGCTTAGAGTCAGACTGACAGCCACTAGTGGCGAGAAGTAGGCTTGGCCCAGGGAGCTGCTGACACAGAGGCACAGAGCCTCGAAATGGGCAGTGCCTGTCGCGGATCAGCGAGGTCACGGAGGAGGCAGGAAGGTGGCTTTTTATCACTTGGCCAAGGGCCTCGGGGCTCCATCCTGAGAGCAGACGAAGCCTCTGAAGGGCTTTAAGTGGGAAGATGAGGGGATGTCTTGCTGAGGTCTGTACTAGAGGATGATCCCTCCAAAAAAAAGGCGTGAGTCAGGGCAAATGCAGGGAAGAAGCAGTTAGCACCTGCCAGATGATAGGGAGCCCAGCCGAGCTTCTGGATTCCCCCTCTGAGTGGCCTCTAGCAGCTGTGTCTGTCCTTCGGAGACATGGCCCATTTTCTGTCCGTATTCCTTCCACTGGGCTGTCGGCTTCCTCAAGACAGAGAGGGTCTCTTTAGGCTCAGCATCTCATATGTCCTACATACATGATAAATGTTTATTGAATGAACTCTGTAGAGCTGTAAACTGGAGACGCAACTTAGTCTTCTTATGGCAATGCTCAGAATTTTGTATCTCAGTTGCTTTTACAGTATACCCTCCTGGAGCAATAAATGCTTTATATCCACATCAGTCTCCCACAGGGGGAGCAGAAACTTTGACAGCAGTTAAATGCTGTTAAATGTATGGAGGAGGATGGAAAACAGTATGGCGGTTCCTCAGAAAATTACAAATAGATCTACCGTGTGACTCAGCAATGCCAGTCCTGGATATTTACCCAGAAGCATTGAAAAGGAGGGTCCTGAAGAAATATTTGTGTTCCCATGTTCATAGCAGCATTAGTCACAGAGGCCAAAAGGTGGAAGGAACCCACACGTTTATTATGAATGGATAAGGAACACGTGGTCTGTACCTACAGTGGAGTATAAATGATCCAGGACACAGGCTCCAACACGGGTGACCTTTGAGGGCGTTATGCTGAGTGACATAAGCTAGACCCAGAGGCCAAAAGCTGTATGAGCCCACTCCCGGGCAGCACGTAGTCAATGGCAAGGCAGAAGGTGCAATGACGGTTGCCAGGGGT
This sequence comes from Mustela nigripes, assembly GCF_022355385.1. Classification (NCBI taxonomy): domain Eukaryota; kingdom Metazoa; phylum Chordata; class Mammalia; order Carnivora; family Mustelidae; genus Mustela; species Mustela nigripes. The sequence continues at coordinate 114,472,768 of NC_081575.1, read as the reverse complement.
TGTGGGGGAGAAAGGAGTGGGGAGCCGCTGATTAGCGGGTACAAAGTGTGGTTTGCAAGAGGAGAGGAGTTCTGGGAGTTGACGGCACGACAAGGCGAATGTACTGAACACTGCTGAACCATACGCTTACAAATGTTTAAGATGCTAAGTCTTATGGTACGTGTGTTTTGCCACAACTAGAAATGAAAAAGGAATACGGAGGAGAGGTAACTAAAAGGACATAGGAAATAAAGAGCAGAGTGCTTATGCCTGCATATATGAATGTCTATAGATTTACCGACGGGAAGGAAAAAGTTCCGCTGCTGAGACAGACTGCCGTGCTCACTGCACTGAAGCCCCAAAGCTACAGGGTCCGCTTCAGGATCTCCTTGAGACTCTGCCCTTTCGGTGGGAAATTCTGACCTGAGTTAAATATTGCCTAACTTCCTTGTGGGCGCTCGAGGCCTGTCTCTTATTAACCACCTGGCCAACACCCGGCAAACTTCCAGCCTGATTTCTTTGGTAGCGATTAACTCTAGGACGAATACAGAGTGCAGGCGAGAGGACTGTTTTCTCGTTAGGAAACTTCACAGCAAGCTGGGCAGGGTTCAAGTGTATTAAGCAGCTTGAAACCTTATCATGATGACTTACTTGGCTGCCTGACTTCCAGATCCCGGGACGTTGTGAGAAATGTTCAGTAAGGGAGGCCGTGTATTTTTTTATTTTTCGGTATTTTTACCTTGCCTGTTCTTAGTTTGCTGAGCCTTTGATCCTTAGGAAGACCTCCTTCACTGCTTGCAGGTGGAATTGTAAAAAGCTAAAACAATGATCTTGAAGTCCTGATACTTGATAATGATAAAAATAGCCTCTTAAGGGCGCCTGGGCGGCTCGGGCAGTTAAGCATCTGCCTTCCGCTCCGGTCATGATCCCAGGGTCTTGGGATCAGGCTCTGCTTCCGTCTCCCTGCTCAGTGGGGAGTCTCCTTTTCCCTCTACCCCTTACCCCGTTCTCAAGCGCTCTCTCTCTCTCTCTCTCTCTCTCAAATAAATAAGTAAAATCTTAACAACAACAAAAAGCCTCTTGCGATCCTGAATTGCCGGCTCACCCGGTGACTGCCCAGGTTGTCTACATGCCGGCACCCTCTGGTGGCAAAAATGCCAGACTCGCAATCTTGGTCATCCTTGAGCTGGTCCAGCAGGGAAACATCGATAGGAACCTCACAGTTGTGACCAAGGCTGTGTCTGTCCCAGGGGAGATTCAGCTGGTTTAGATTCAGCAGTAGTCCTCTTAGGAAATTGTCAGTGCTAATCTGGAGGCGAAGCCACAGGTCACGTAGCACCGTTAATGATGCTCCGATTCCAGAGGGAAGGTAGAAGAGCATTTACCGTGCCGTTTTCCAATAGGCAGACGTTGTAAATATCTGGAGTTTACTGGGAAATGATATCGGACGAATCACTTTTCTGGTTAGGAAAATAACACATGCTCATCACGCAAAATGTGGGGAGAATAAAAGAACAAACAAAAAATCATCTAAAATCTTGCCATTCAGGGTCGCCTGGATGGCTCAGTTGGTTAAGCCGCTGCCTTCAGCTCAGGTCGTGATCCTGGAGTCCCGGGATCGAGTCCCACGTCAGGGTCCCAGCTCCGCGGGAAGTCTGCTTCTTCCTTTGAGCTTCTCCCCTCTCATGCTTGCTTGCTCTCTCTCACTCTCTCTCTCTCTCTCTCTCAAATAAATAAATAAATAATCTTTAAAATCTTGCCATTCAGAAAATGTCACTGTCTGAAATTTTGTATATTTGTTTCTGACCTTTTCTCTTCACGTGGGATTCTTAAATGAAATTTGGATCAGACTCTATATGCTGTTTTTAAATAACAACTTTATTCAGATACAATTTATACACCATACAATTCACGTCCTCAGAGCGTACACTTCAGTGATGTTTAGTTTGAAAAAAAACAGTTGTGCAGTTCATGACCACAGTCAGCTTTAGCGAACATTGTTCACTTAACCCAAGAAAAACTCCTCACCCGTGGGAAGCCGCCCCCCTTTCATTCCACACCACTGGTTCCCCCCATCCCTCCGCCCCAACCCTAGTCGACCACCAGTCTATTCCCTGTCTCTGTAAATTTGCCTGTTCTGGACATTTCATATGAATGGAATCTTACAATAGGGGGTCTTCTGTGTTTTTAACTAGCTTCCTGCTTTCAAGGTTCATCCCTGTTGTATATATCAGAATCTCCTGGGTCCTTTCTGTTTTGCTAAATACTGTTCGATCGCGTGGGTAAGCTACATGTTTCTCCATCAGTTGACTGGCATTTGGGTTGTTTCCATTTTTTTGGCTATTAAGAATAATGCTTCTCTGAACATTTCTGTGCAAGTTTAACCATTTGCGACCTCACAGTTTCTTCGGAGTTGGAAGAAGATTCTTACCCAGACAGCTTCTACATCTCTTGTTTCCCTAAAGTATATTTATAAAAGTCGAGTCACCTGAAAGAAAAGGACACTGCATTTTGTGGAACTTGTCAGATGGTTTCTAGGGAGACTGCATTGATCCTCTCCGTGCTCTCTTCGGTGTTATTAGACTGTGTGCTCAGTGGTGGACATTTTTTAAGCTTTTACTTACTTAGAGAGAGTGTGAGCAGGGGGTAGGGCAGTGGGGGAGGGAGAGGGAGACTCTCAAGCTGACTCCCTGCTGAGTGCAGAGCCTGTGACAGGGCAGGATCCCAGGACCCTGAGATTAGGACCTGAGCCGAAACCAAGAGTCAGACGCTCAACCTACTGAGCCGCCTAGGCGCCCCAGCGATGAGCATTTAATATCAAATGCTATGAAATGGAAGCCCGTGAGTTTTTTAAAAGACAGGGTCCCTGCCATTAAGATGCATAAGTTGAGGGGCGCCTGGGTGGCTCAGTGGGTTAAGCCTCTGCCTTCAGCTCAGGTTATGATCTCAGAGTCCTGGGATCCAGCCCCACATCCGGCTCTCTGCCCAGCAGGGAGCCTGCTTCCCCGTCTCTCTCTGCCTGCTGCTCTGCCTACTTGTGATCTCTTTCTGTGTCAAATAAATAAATAAATAAAATCTTAAAAAAAAAAAAAAAAGATGCATAAGTCCATATTTAGGCCAGATGGGCAGGTGTAGATCCAGGGGTATTAGGTAGCAAGGTTGTGTACATTATGTGGGGAGAAAAATAGCCTGGGGGACCTGGATGGCTCGGTGGGTTAAAGCCTCTGCCTTCGGCTCAGCTCATGGTCTCAGGGTCCTGGGATCGAGTCCCGCATCGGGCTCTCTGCTCAGCGGGGAGCCTGCTTCCTCCTCTCTCTCTCTCTGCCTGCCTCTCTGCCTATTTGTGATCTCTGTCTGTCAAATAAATAAATAAATAATATTAAAAAAAAAAAAAAAAAAGGAAAGAAAAAGAAAAATAGCCTGGTTAGATAAAGTAAACATTGACCTGTCCAGGATGGGATTCCCACAGATATAATCATCAAGCAACGTTTTGCATCTCAAAATTAAACAAAAAAGTTAATGGAACCAAACTGGCCTAGTGACCAGCTGGTCCAAAGTCATAACTTGTCCATAACTTGTCACTTAGTCTGGACCCTCATCCTGCTTTTCAGAAGGCTCCAATGTCAGCACAGTGCCCGTGGACTCCTGGGGCCCATCAGGTCTGCTTCCGGCCACCTTGCCACCTTACTGCCTTACGATTTCTTCACATTCCTTGGGACATTAAACAGCATCCCCTTACTGCCCTGTTTCTCATTCTGTTATTCAGAAAAGTTCCACTTCAAGATGATAAAATCAGTAAGGAGCTCAGCTGTGTAGCTGAGTGCGGGGGGACCGCCCAGCCGTGCTCTGACTTACCCGCCGTTGCTGACCCTGGCGCGGTTACATGCTCAGCGCGACCGCCACAGTCGATCCAAAGCAACCGACCGATCCGGATCCGGAAAGATCATTGGTTTGTAAAATTTGGGATGGGAAGAAGGTCTAGGGCTTTTCCCGCGAGCTTCTTACAAGCAACCATTAATGCGGAACCTGGTGGCAGTGCTGCCTTTTTTTTTTTTTTTTTTTTTTTCCAACAACCCAGACTCAGCCTTTTGAAACTGAACCAGACCACAACGCAGATTCCATTTGCTAAGAGGTCCCGCCCACTTGTGTTACATAACTCTTGCAGAAAATGCCACGTAGGTGACGGGCAGAAAGCCCTCCTCCACTCCCATCAGGAGGCTGCAATTGGCAAGCCCAAGCTTAAAAAAAACAGAAACCCAGAAACCTCTTTTCTCTTTTCTTTGCAGCTGCAAGGATGTCTGAGCAGAGGCAGGTGGCTGCCAGAGCCTCCCTTATTGAGCAACTGATGTCTAAGAGGAATTTTGAGGATCTTGGCAACCACCTTGCCGAGCTGGAGACTCTTCCGGTGACCAGAGAGCATCTCCAGGAGACGGCCGTGGTCAGGGCGGTGTACAGCGTCCTCAGAAACTGCCCTACAGTGGCGTTGAAAAAGAAAGCCAAGCGTTTGCTGTCAGAATGGAGGGCACTTCATAAGGATCTCCACTTCTCACCGAGGGACAGCCCTCCATCTCTCCCTCCCAGTAGAACGGAAGAAAAGCCCGGACTTCCTCGTGACCCAAGTCAGGATGAGCTGTCAGGCGGCTCCAGTTCTAATTCATCATCCCACGGTGTGGCGGGAGCCCTGGAAACGCTTGTGCCTGAAAATAGCACGAGTCACATGGAGCCCAGAGGGGAGCATCTCGGGGAGCCACCGGACCCCACCGCACCTGTGAGAGCCAGATGCACAGAGCTCCTCTATGAAGCCCTAACGAGTGCTTGCACGGAGCAGCCCAAGGCTGATGTGTGGCAAGACTTGGCGAGAGAAATTGAAGGGCACCTTTTTACCCTTCACTCGAAGAACCTCAGAAAGTACAAAACTTGCGTTCGAAGCAAAGTTGCCAACCTGAAGAACCCCCACAATTCTCACCTGCAACAGAACTTGCTCTCTGGGACCACGTCTCCGAGAGAATTTGCTGAAATGACGGCGTTGGAGATGGCAAGCGAGGAACTGAAGCAGTTGAGAGCCTCTTACACGAAGTCTGCCATACGGGAGCACCACCTTCCCCAAGCTGCGGGGGGCACGCCGACCGGGAAAATAAAGTGCAGGCGCTGTGAGAAGTTCAACTGCGAGGTCACCGTAATCGCCCGAGGAACGCTCTTCCTGCCAAGCTGGGTGCGGAATTCAAATCCAGATGAAGAGATGATGACCTACGTGATCTGTAACGAATGCGGGGAGCAGTGGTACCATAGCAAGTGGGTGTGCCTGTGACTGCCAACGAGTGCTCTTTGAACCAAGAACCGGAGCGGTTCCCTCTCTCTGGGCACCACCCTTTTATTCTCGGTCTTTAAAATCTTACACACACTATAGTCTTTTGTGCGTGTTTTGTTTTGTTTTTGTTTTTGTTTTTAAGTTTATTTGAGGGGCGCCTGGATGGCTCAGTCAGTGAACCGTCTGCCTTCGGCTCAGGTCGTGGTCTCAGGGTCCTGGGATTGAGCCCCGGATCGGACTTCCTGCTCGGCGACGAGTTTGCTTCTCCCTCTGCCTCTGTATTCTCTCTAATTTTTGCTCTCTCTCCGATAAATACATAAAAATCTTAAAAAAAAAAAAAAAAGATTTTAATGTGTTTATTGGAGAGAGAGGAAGATAGCAAGAGAAAACACGAGCAGAAGGTAGGGAGAGGGAGAAGCAGGCTTCCCACAGAGCGGGGATCCCAATGCGGGGCTCGATCCCAGGACCCTGGGGGAGAGAGTAGATGACTGTCTGCTTTGTGGCCGCTTAGCCCTTCGCAGTACTGAGTGTGGTTGAGAGCAGGCCCTCTAGAGTGTGTTAGAAATGCGGAGTCCCAGGCCTCATACCACTGAGTCCTAACTCTGCGTTTTGGGAAGATCCCCCGGTGATCCCGTTCAACGTGTTCTGGGAAGTGCTGCTTTCTCAGTAGGCCTGCGGTCCATGGCAAGGCCTGTACATGAGACTTATCCGGGAACTTTGACAACCACTGATGCTGGGGCGTGGGACCTTTCCCAGAACACTTGAATCCAGGGGCACCTGGGTGGCTCAGTCATTAAACCTTTGGTTCAGGTCATGTGGGATTGCCTGGGCGGGCTCCCTGCTCCATGAGAAGCCTGCTTCTCCCTCGCGCACTCCCCCTCCTTGCGCTCTCTCGCTGTGTCTCTGTGAAATAAATAAATAGAATCTTTTTTTAAAAAAATTGAATCTAGGGGCGCCTGGGTTGCTTAGTGGGTTAAAGCCTCTGCCTTCGGCTCAGGTCGTGATCCCAGGGTCCTGGGATGGAGCCCCGCATCGGGCTCTTTGCTCCACAGGGAGCCTGCTTCCTCCTCTCTCTCTGCCTGCCTCTCTGCCTACCTGTGATCTCTGTCTGTCAAATAAATAAAATCTTTTAAAAAAATAAATAAAGGGACGCCTGGGTGGCTCAGTTGGTTGGACAACTGCCTTCGGCTCAGGTCATGATCCCGGAGTCCTGGGATCGAGTCCCGCATCGGGCTCCCAGCTCCATGGGGAGTCTGCTTCTTCCTCTGACCTTCTCCTCGCTCATGCTCTCTCTCTCACTGTCTCTCTCTCAAATGAATAAATAAAATAAAAAATAAATAAAATTTTAAAAAAATTTAAAAATTGAATCTAAATGCACGGGGTGCAACCCAGGCTTTTTGAATTCCTCAAGTTGTTTTGAGATGCAGGCAGAGTCGAGAACTCCTCACACACAGGCTCTCGAGTGATTGTCTCGCAGCCTTAAGAAAAGAATGTCGCTGTGCACTTTATACCTGAGGAAACAGATCTCCAGAGGCGCTGTGACTTGGCCGAGCCAAACAGCCTTGGCTAGCCTGGCTGGAACCACTTGCACAGTCTCCCTCCGAACTCACCGTCCAAGACCGCCTTAGCTCTGACTTCCGAGAAACAAGTTCCTGGCGACATGGGACAATCGGATAACCAGGGCTTTGTTACTTTCCCCTCTCTTTCCTCACTTGTCTCTCCCTCAAACCATGAAAGTTAGCCTCTGACCCCACAGTTAGAATTTTGTTTCAAGTCCTTCTGCCTTGTCAGAAGAGTTGTATGTTTATTTTTTAGTTTTTCTGAACAAGTTCTCTCAAGTCTATAAATCATGCATGAAATTGAGTCTCTGATTTAAGGGAGTCTTCGTATTCTCAAGGCCTGTGAGTTTAGATCCGTAGAGGAGGAAAAAAGTTCTCCTAGGCTCTGCAACTGGGACCCTGCAAATTAGATGGATAAAAGACAGATTCCCAAGAGAAAAACCATTAACACGCAGGACACGATGCATACAGAAGAAACTCATGATGAAGATTCCAAATGGGTGGTTAGAACTTGGGCTTTCATAATAGCATCTTAAGAAAGAATGATACATTTGTAGAGAAAGAACAAGACAAAGGGGGCTTGAGGCTTATAGGGGCAGCAAACTGGGAGGGCACATACATGGCAGGGACTAGTTAACGTAATGGTTACTTAGTAAGGTTCCTTGGGTAGACCGTTCTTGCTGTCATCCTGAGAAGGTTGTTACCGTCTTCCGGATACAGAATTCACAAGGGGAATTTACGTTCCGCTTTGGGGCAGAGAGCACCTTCTGCATCTGCCTTTTCTCATTCGCTCTTGGCCCAGAATGATCCTGGTGCCAGGATGGCGTATTTGGGGGGTCACGTGCTCTGAACCCTTTTAGGTCCGAAGTGCCAATTCTGTTTATGCAAAAACAGGCCTTGATCTGTCAGAGGTCGTCCATTGTCGCCTCGGCCTTTGAATCTACCAACATTTCTCTAGTAAATGAAGAGGGAATTCCTTCTTTCAGGCTTTTGCAGCGTTGAACCAACCTGAGCAATTTTTTAAGCACAACACTCCTTCTGTGTGATTATAGCAGATTTTGTTCTCTTTTGAGAACTTGTCAAATGTTAACGGCTACGGTTTTAATAAGTTTACTTCGTAGTTCCCTCCAAACCTACACATTTTCACCAATTCTTTGCTCCCATGTTCCTGACTTCCTGTGTCAGAGCTCCAAAGGCCTAACCAGATACACAGTTTCCCAGATGGTGCCTAAAACTAAAATATGTTCGTGTGTTCAAGTGGGTTTGACGTAATCAGAGGCTAGCAAGTGTAAATTCTATTTTGATATCTTTTTCTCCCCTCCCTGTGGCTTCCCGGGCCTGCTTATTGTGATGTAACATGCTAGTCTTTGAAAGAGAGACTTGCAAAGTCACCTAAAACTTCAAGTTGCACAAACTGGTTTCATGTGACTTAGTCCGATCTTAAAAACTATTCAGTGGTTATAAAAGAGCACATCACATGAAAACCAAGTGTTCGTGGCATTGTTTGTTTTTTTGTGAGCGGAGGGGTTTTAAAAAAAGTTTTTATGTTGGAATTGTGCAAACTTCCTTCGCAGACAAATAAAAGCATTTGAAATGGAAATTCCTTCACTCTCCAAAATGTAAAAATCTGGGTAGTCTTTCTCATTTCCTATGGACTGACTTTTGGAACCAGACATAGGCAAATAGCAATGTGGGTTTTTTTTCTTTCAGCCAATGAGACAGCATTATATTTTTAAGTATAGATAATCGTCCTTTTATATTCTATGTCTTACCCACTAACAGAAAAGGGGTTTTTAAAATTTCTTCTGGGGGAAAGGAGCTTTCATTTAATTTACAATCACGTTTACAGGAACTGGCAAGTATAGGGGCCCCAAGATGGGGGCTGGGGGTGGCCGCAGGAGCCCACCAGAGCTGACGGACAGTGGCAAGGGGACGAAGGACGAGAGGGGAAGTCACAAGAGCCATTGGGTTCATTAGGGCCCTTGTCAGTCATCTTAAGGACTTTGGGTTTCTTCCAAGGGAAGCCATTGAAGGGGGGAGCTCGTAGTGATACAACTTCAGGCGCCTTTCGGAAGTTCCCCTCCGGCTGCTTTGTTCAGTGAGATGAGGAGGGAAGCCAGGATGGGTGCGGAGACACCCAGTCAGGTGGCCACAGCACTGGTCCGGTTGTCACGTGACCGGGTTCAACCGAGAGTACGCTAGATGGTCTCCCTGCATCTTTACAGTTGACAGAGTCCTTGGCGACAGCGCTCAGGAAATGCCACTCTAAAATCTGGTACCTTCGAGTACCAGGAAGCTGAAGGAAATGGAGTAAGGGCCTGTACCCAGAGGACTGGCTGCCTCTCCCTCCGTCCCCGGGGCAGGTCCCGAGACCCTCCTAGGAGCGGTGCCCTCCCCATACCCAAGGAAGAGAGCATCCCTGGTCTCTGCAGGGTAGGGACACTGAGGGGATCTGAGCCAAGAGGACTTTCTAGGTTCCCCCCTTAGCTCACCCCCTTCTGTCCTATCGCATTCCTCCCTGACCTGCCCCAAAACACACCGGCTTAGCACTCTCTGGGGCTTCATTTCCTTATGAAGGCTCCTGTGTCATGTAAAATTTGTTTCAAATGTGAGTGCTTTCCTTTTGTTAACCTTTCCTTACAGAGCTCCAGCTAGATGGGGTAGAGGAAAACACATTTTTCTCCTCCCTTGTGTTGGCAGTTTTGCAAACGGATGTGTCATCACTTCCAACAACCGCAAACTCCCTACCCGTGACCCATAATAAAAATGAACCAACAGCACAGAAATTCAGCACAATATAAGTGCAGCCTGGATCTTGGTTGCCGTGGTTACGAGGAGTCACTGCACAGGGCATGATCATCCGCTGTTACACCTGAATCTGGAAGGGCTCTTCGTGCCTTTCCCCACATCACCCTCCTTTTGTCCGGGTTACTTTTTTTAGATAAAACGTTGGATACAATTGCAGCTCTGTCTCTCCCCCAGCACTTCCTGGGATGAGAGGCTCCTTTCATTCCCTATTACCATTTCTAAGCACCAGCCAGGAAGCCCGCGGCTGGCCGCGCTCCACTGCCTTTGTGAGGGCGGCGATTTTGTCTTGGTCTCTCTGGTCCGACGGCTTTATTTATAACTGCCCAGTAAATGCAAAATATTTTACACAAATATTTTTATATCTCTCAGGGGTATTTACTGTAAGTGCCTGGATTTATAGAAGGTGTCATCTTGCTTTCAGAAGAGCCCGCAGTCCAAAGGGAGAAAGGATGACAGCTTCGCCGAATTCCACCCGCGTTACTGCTGCAAATGAGGTTTGCAGAGATGTTGCCGGGCGTTATCGGAAATGCCCCGCGGTGGGGATTGTCCATTGCTTTTATGGTCCCGCGCTGGGGGCGGTGAGGTGATCAACAGCCGTGTGCGACGCCAAGATGCAGGGGAAGTGCCAAAGACGTGGCCAGCTCTCAGTCTAGATATTACGAGCTAGGACAGCGACACCGACCATACCCGGGAGGATCAGGGAGGGCTTCACGGAGGCTGTGATGCTGAGGCTGAATGTTGAGATGAGGTTAGCCAGGCAGAGAAAGGGGGACAGATATTTCATCACCGCGTTCGCTCGATTCCTGGCACTTCATCTCCAACCTCCCATTTAACCCGCACAACGACCCCGCCAGCGTTTGAGAAGTGAGAATCTGAGGCCCAGAGAGATTCGGATAGTCACGCAGGGCTACACGGAGCCAGAGCCAGGTGGGGTGTCGTTTGCGGGCTGTTTTCTTGTATATCTGTTTGCTTCCAGAAACGTCCAGACTTCCTATTCATTCCACTCCAGGTACAACTGTTTCTCAGCTGTGGTTTCGAGGGCTCTGCGTGGCCCAGTGCTCTGCATTCCTCCCTCTGATAGTGAGGTCAGCCTGGGTGGCCCGCTCTCCTGACGCGGGACCCTTCCCAAACCTTGTGGCCCGCGTGGGGTTTATCGGGTTTTCTGAAAAGTAAGTGATTTGTTAAATACTTAAATTTTAAAATATAAAAACTGTGTAGCTTTTAAAGGGACATTTACAAGGTTATATAGTTTGGGAATTTGAAGACTCTAAGTGTATAAATGCAGTTTCAAATACTATTTCCTCTAAATTATCCTGGCCTTTGCATCTCCCATCTCTGTAAGACCTAGGGAGACTCTGTAACAAAGGTAGCAATTGAAAGACCCCCCCCCAGTCTTTAAATAATTAACTGCTCTTTTGTTGTGTAAGAGTACCCCTCCTCCCCTTGCAGTGAAAAGACCCTTCCCCCAGGGTTGAATTCAATGTAACTGCTCTTTTGCCTTTCTGTAACAGCTTGGCTACTAAGGCATGACACTTAACTCCTGTTTGAACAAGATACCCTCTCCTAATAGCAGGGATCCGCGGGTCTTTCACAATCAGTTGTGACAAACCAACCAAGCTGTGTCGTACCTTTTGTTAAATGATTGCAAGCATCCTACAGGACAATTAAAAAGATAAAAGCATTTGTTGGACATACCCTTTCTCTTAAAATACGAACAAGGTACAAACAGGAGTAGGTTCCAAGTAGTCATTACTTTTTCAAATGAAGGCACATATTTTTAGAAACTTTTTTAAAAATTTCACTTATTTATTTGAGAGAGGGAATGCATATAAGCCGGGGGGAAGGGCAGAGAGAGAGGGAGAAGCGGGCTCCCCACTGAGCAGGGAGCCCCTTCCCTGGCTCCATCCCAGAACCCTGAGTTCATGACCTGAGCCAAAGGCAGCCGCTTAAACCTTCTGAGCTACTCAGGCATCTACAACAGCCATAGAAAATTGATAGATCTAATTAATAAACAAATTTAAATATTGCCCATTCAAAAACTTACTATTTTCAGAATATATTCACCTGGGTGGGTGGAAACAAAAGATTAAGACATTTCCACCGCTGCCCAGTGAGGTCCGAGCACACAGAACTGCAGCCCACTTACCATTCTCTTGCCCCCAACCACGGCTCGGCGGGGGCTTGACCAGTCGCTGTACAGCTTCGCTTTTACCCAGGGCAGGGGAACCGAGTGCTCCTCAGTGCAGGCAAGCTGAGGTAGATGGTCCCCCACCTCCAACTAGAAAGAAGTCCCAGGTGTACGTGGAGTGCAGGTGTCTCTGAGTCCACCAGGTGTCTTGTCTTGTCCTTAGTGTCTCTCAGACTGAGGACTTGCAGCTTTACAATTTTGTTTGTTCTGGTTTTTTGTTTTTTGGGGGTTTTTTTAGATTTTTTTTTTTTTAAGATTTTATTTATTTATTTGAGAGAGAGAGACAGTGAGAGAGAACATGAGAGGCGAGAAAGTCAGAGGGAGAAGCAGACTCCCCATGGAGCTGGGAGCCCGATGCGGGACTCGATCCCGGGACTCCAGGACCGTGACCTGAGCCGAAGGCAGTTGCTCAACCAACTGA
>NC_081575.1:114396141-114455505 GCF_022355385.1 Mustela nigripes | reverse complement strand
AAAAAAAAAAAAAAAGAAAAGGGAAATAGATGGGGTGTCTGGGTGGCTCAGTGGGTTAAAGCCTCTGCCTTCCATTTGGGTCATGATTCCAGGGTTCTGGGATCAAGCCCCGCATCGGGCTCTCTGCTTAGCAGGGAGCCTGCTTCCCCCTCTCTTTCTGCCTGCCTCTCAACCTACTTGTGATCTCTGTCAAATAAATAAATAAAATCTTAAAAAAAAAAAAGAAAAGGGAAATATGGATGTTTTCCACCACTTATTTTAGTTGGCGAAGTAGAGTTCAATCAGCTCTCATCACTATAACCACTGTTCCAGCCAAGACTTGTAGCCATTGCTTAGTGAGGACCAAAGTGAGGAATTCTTAGCAACCTGTTGAATCAGTGTTTCTTCCCCTGTACATCTTCTTCCAAACACACATACCATGTGGTATAAAATTATTGTGCCTCTGAATTAAATGCTTGAAAACAAAAAGAGTTACATGGCTTATTTTATTCATTCATTCATTCATTCATTCATTTATAGGATTTCATTTATTCATTTGACAGAGAGGGAGAGAGCACAAGCAGGGGGAGCAGCAGAGGGAGAAGCAGTCTCCCTTCTGAGCAGGGAGCCCAATGCTGGACTTGATCCCAGGACTCCGGGATCATGACCTGAGCCAAAGGCTGATGCCCAACTGATGAAGCCCCCCAGGCGTCCAGTATATGGCTTGTTTTAAAGTAGTCGGTTCCTCACACAATTTATTATATCTCTAGGCAGAGAGATTTCACACTTAGCTTGTCCTGTGAATTTTCTCCATTCTGTCTCTCCTCTATTTTATCACGGCTTCGTAAGTTATTTGTAGATATGTTTTTTTCCCCCTTGATTGTCCTTTAAGTTCCTTGTGTACATCTTAAGTATGTCTGTATCCCTCAAAGGCCCAAGATGAACTCTGGGCATGGTAGATGCTTAATGCAATTTTGTAAAATAGGTTTTTACTTAGAGTGGAATTTCAGTGAGTTCATATGTGTTTCTCTTCTACATCTGCTGCCCCATGCTTTGGAAGCACTGTATCTAACTCTAATAAAACTGGATCACATATTACGATGGTTAATGTTTCAAACCCACTCTCCAAAAAAAAAAAAAAATTTATTCAAAATAAATTTATTTCACTCATGGCATTTGAAACTTACCAAATTAATGAAAGAGAGCCTTGAGTCATAAGGGTTGTGTTAGATTGTATTATTGCTCAAGTATTTGGTGACCTCCCCAGTGAGACAATTCTGGAAAACCATACCACTTAGATCAAATTTGCCATGTGATTTGCACTGCCCCATCCCTTTAGAAGGATTGTACATCCTAGTGTGTAACTTGCTTTGGCCAAGGACATACGGGTAGAAATGATGCATGTCACTTCCAGGTAGAAGCTTTAAGAGCCAACCAGCCAATGAGAATTGCGGTTTATCCGCAGTTTTATCCGCCCGGGTCCAGAGGGAACATAACATGGAATGGAACCACAGCTGACCTGTAACAGACATTAAGGTGAGAAATAAATCTTTGTTTTTATAAGCCACTGAGATTTGGTGGGGGTGGGAGGGTCCACCTTTGTTTCCTTTTATCTTTTCTTTCCTTTTTTTTTTTTTTTTTTCAACCACAGCATGGCTAAGCCTAGACTGATCAACACAAAAGTGTTAAGGGAGATATAACTCCAATTACCTGAACGTATATTACAATACAGGAAGTTTGCAGTAGATGATCTGTAGGATATCTTCTGACTTTGTACTGTTCAAAGTTTGTACAGTTGAGTCTTGAATAGCATAGGTTTGAACTGCTCAGGCCCATTTATACATGGATTTATTAAAAAAAGATTTTATTTGTTTTTTTTTTTTTTTAAAGATTTTATTTATTTATTTGACAGACAGAGATCACAAGTAGGAAGAGAAGCAGGCAGAGAGAGAGGGAAGCAGGCTCCCAGCTGAGCAGAGAGCCCGATGCGGGGCTCGATCCCAGGACCCTGGGATCATGACCTGAGCTGAAGGCAGAGGCTTTAACCCACTGAGCCACCCAGGCGCCCCTTTATTTGTTTATTTGACAGAGAGCACAAGTAGGCAGAGAGGCAGGCAGAGGAAGAGAGAGAAGCAGGCTCCCTGCTGAGCAGAGAGCCTGATGCAGAGCTTGATCCCAGGACCCTGAGATCATGACCTGAGCCGAAGGCAGATGCTTAACCAACTTGAGCCATGTTTAGGTGCCCCTAAACATGGATTTTTTAAAAATAGAAATACAGTTACAGTACTGTAAATATATTTTCTTTCTTATGATTTTCTTAACATTTTCTTCTCTCTAGCTTACTTTATTGTAAGAACACAGTATGTAATACATATAACATACAAAATACGTGTTAATCAACTGCTTATATTATTGGTAAGGCCTCTGGTGAACAGTAGGGTATTAGTAGTTACGTTTTGGGAGAGTCAAAAGTTACATGCGGATTTTTGACAGTATGGGAGTCAGTGCCCAAAGTGCCACATTGTTCAAGTGTCAACTGTAGTTTCAAATAAAGACATCACCTTGTTCTAATGTAGAAAAGGCATTTCTTGGGGGAGATATTGAATTGTTTTAAGAGGCAAGGCTGGAGTATTGAGTTTGGACAGCGGACAGAAACAATGGGAGTTCACAACATGAATGGCCCACTGCCAGGCGCTAGGTACGGCCACTGGCCCCATCTCTGGTCACTGGATACCAGGGGCCACGACTGCACGTGCCAGAATGAGCTTCCACCTATTCCAGCATCTCTGTGTTCCCTGCCTAAGATTCAGATCTTCAAAGAGAGTATCTGATTGGCCAGTCTTGGGTCTCATGCCCTGTGTTCTTGTTGCCAGGGTTCTGGAAGAGCAGGTATCTAAGAATCTGGCCTTTAGAGCTATTATAATGAAAAGACTCACAAAACCGTTGTCTCCCGAACAGAAGGGCCTTCAGGTGCTAAGCAAAACCTCTTCTCCCCAACCCCCCGACATTCCCAAAAGATAAGCAAACTTTACAACTCCTAAGTGTATTTCTTCCTGAGGCAGGCTTTCCTTTTCTCCACTAAGCTATTCCCATTTTCTGTTATGTTTATTTCTAAATGTTTTCTAATTTTGCTATTGGAATTGCTATCTTTTTGAATTTTCATTTCCTGTGTTTGTCGGTTATATAAATGGAATTTTTTTTTAAAGATTTTATTTATTTATTTGACAGAGAGAGATCACACGCAGGCAGAGGCAGGCAGAGAGAAAGAGGAGGAAGCAGGCTCCCTGCTGAGCAGAGAGCCCGATGTGGGACTCGATCCGAGGACCCTGGGATCATGACCTGAGCTGAAGGCAGTGGCTTAACCCACTGCCCACCCAGGCGCCCCTGGAATTTATTTTTGTTAACATTTTTTTATCTAGCCACTCTCTCGGTCCATTTGGGTGGCTATTACAAAGTATCGTTGACTGGGAGGCTTATAAACCACAGAAATTTATTTCTCACAGTTCTGGAGGCTGGGAGACGCAGGTCTGCTGGCAGACTTGGTGTCTGTTGAGAGCCCGTGTTCAGGTTCATCGATGGCCCTGTTTTCACAGTGTCCTCAGATGGTGGAAGGGATGAGGGAGTTCTGTGAGGTGTTTTTTTTTTGTTGTTTGTTTGTTTGTTTTAAAGATTTTTTATTTATTTGACAGAGAGACAGAGAGAGATCACAAGTAGGCAGAGAAAGAGGAGGAAGCAGACTCCCCACTGAGCATAGAGCCTGTCACAGGGCTTGATCTCAGGACGCTGAGATCATGACCTGAGCTAAAGGCAGAGGCTTAACCCACTGAGCCACCCAGGCGCCCCTGTGAGGTGTTTTTTATAAGGGCCCTGATCTCAGGGTGAAGGCTTCACCGTCATGACCTAATCACCTCCCAAAGGCTGCACCTGCTGATACCATTACATTGGGGGTTAGGATTTCAACCCCTGGATTTTGAGGGGACACCAGCATCTAGTCTACAGTAAGCTGCCTTGTTGAATTCTCTGAATGAATTCTCTCTGAATGCTAAGTTTTCCATAGAGTCCTTTTGAATTTCCAGGCATGTTGTCTGTGTTGAATACAGTTTCGTTGCTCCCTTTGCAGTCCTAATACTTGTTCTTTCTTTTATTTCTGTGTGCTGTGCCCTCCAGGGCCGTGTAAATAGAGTCCTTGCGGCAGACACAGTTCTCATTTTCCTGTTTCCAAGGGCATACTTACAGAGTGCCTGGGTGGCTCAGTTGCTTAAACATCTGAGTCCTGATTTTGGCTCAGGTCATGATCTGCGGGTTGTGAGACTGACCCCCACAGCGGGCTCCGTGCTGAGCGTGGAGCCCACTTGTGATTCATTCTCTCTCTCTTTCTCGCCCTCTGATGCTCCCCATCTCTAAAAGAAAAGGGGGGCATACTTACAGATTTTAACCATTAAGAATGACACTTGGTACCGGTTTTTAGGAGATACTCTTTGTGAGGTTAAGGAATCTCCCTTCTCTTCCTGGTTTGCTGAGATCACCCATCAACGAGTGGGTGTTGAATTTTATTGAATGCATTCTCTCCATCTGTGGACTTGACTGTGTGCTTTCTTCTTCCTTTAAACTATTAATATTTTTGTTTTAAGAGAGAGTGCACGCACATGCACCAACAGGGGTGGGGTGGGGCAGAGGGAGAGGAGAGGAAGAACTGTCAGCAGGCTCCACACCCATATAGAACTGAAGCAGGGCCCGGTCCCACCATCCTGAGACCATGACCTGAGCTGAAATCTAGAGTTGGACGCTTCACCAACCGAGCCACCCAGGTGCTCCTAAACTGTTAATGTTAAAACACCCTTGCATCCCTGGGCGCCTGGGTGGCTCCGTGGGTTGAGGCCTCTGCCTTCAGCTCACGTCATGATCTCAGGGTCCTGGGATCGAGCCCCGCATCGGGCTCTCTGCTCAGCGGGGAGACCGCTTCCCCCTCTCTCTCTGCCTGCCTCTGCCTGCTTGTGATCTCTCTCTGTCAAATAAATAAATAAAATCTTTAAAATAAATAAATAAAATCTTAAAACAAACAAACAAAAAACACCCTTGTATCCCTGAGATACACACAAATTGGCAAGACATTACATTATATTGTTTTCTTTTCTCTTGATTATTAGTCACTTTTTGTTGCCTCTTTGCATGCCTAACATTTTTTGTTGAATGCTGGACGTTGTGTATAAATGCTCTAGACGGTATCTTCCACGGCTGAGGGTTCCCTCTGTCCTCTATTAGGCAGAGAGGGTGAGAGATTTAACACTTTAGCCCAATCAGGGGTTGGGTTTAGAATGAGCCTGGCTCCAGCTATGGCCAGGAGCTTGTACAAACTTGGATTATTATGTCTACCAGGATGGCCATGAGGGGAGGAGATGAGAGAATAAGAAGTTGATTACGTGAGTGCAACAGTGTTCTCAGGTTTCAACCAAGACGGGCAAGAAAGCTGCCGATGGGTGTTGGGTACTCAGTCATCTGGCGGTGGGCTGGTGGGAAGAGGAGCACTTCCACATTACCGTCCTGAGTTCTAAGAACAACACGAAGTTCTGGACGTGTCTGTGGGTTTGGGAGGGGTTCTGTTTAAAGGGAAAAGTTGCAAGATACCTGAATTTTTGTCTTGCCTAACTATAATAGCCGAAGGCAAAGATTACATTTGGATGCCATAGAAGTACTTCTAAAGGGTGCTTATAATTCCTTTGCTAAAAAATTTCTACTTATTGTTCGAAAAAAATACTGTAAAATGGAATTCAAAATATAAATAAAAATTACCCAGAATCCTGCTGCCCTAACAATTCAACTGTTTTGGTTTTCCTTGCTGCTTACCATTCCTTTTTAAATGAACACTCTTGGGGCGCCTGGGTGGCTCAGTGGGTTAAGCCGCTGCCTTCGGCTCAGGTCATGATCTCAGGGTCCTGGGATCGAGTCCCGCATCAGGCTCTCTGCTCAGCAGGGAGCCTGCTTCCTCCTCTCTCTCTCTCTGCCTGCGTCTCTGCCTACTTGTGATCGCTCTCTGTCAAATAAATAAATAAAATCTTAAAAAAAAAAAATTCTTTAAATGAACACTCTTATGGAGAAACATACACACACACACACACACACACGCACACTCACACTTTTTATGTAACCTAACCATGGTGTGTGCCCGGAAGTTTCCTTCTACTGCCTCTAAAAGTAAAGTTCAGTTTATAACTCACATTCATCAGGAAATCAGCAAAGGGATCAGATTCCCCACTTCTGAAATTCACATCTCTGCATTGTAATGTCTAATCCATTCTGCCACCTGTAATTACCGGAGTTAAGTTATGCTTAGAGTGTGGTAGAGAAAGAGCATCACTATTCAAAATGCCCTTAATACTTTTAAGAGAATTCATTAGAGCTAACTGTGGCTGAAGAAACAATTATAATTTTGGTTTTTCCATCAATTTTGAAGATTTCCTAATAGTTTGCATCTTTTCTTTATTTAGAATTTTTTTGAGTGCTACTATGTGCTAGGTTCTTAGGGAACCGCTTATCTCTCAGCTGGTACCCCTCTTCCGCAGCCCTTCCCACTGCTGCTTGCTCATCTTGAGGGCTCAGCACAAGTCCCCGGATTCATGCCTTCTTGGGTACTCTCCCCCTGTATTCCCAGTGACTGCACCTTGTTTATTTCCTTCAAGGACCTTAATCCAGTTATAACTGTACGTGTGTTTAGTTGCTTACTCAGTGTTTCCCTCACTCTTCTGAGCTGCCCTGAGGAAGGGATTGGATCTATTTCATTCACCAAGGAAAGGTCATATGTTATGAACACAGCTGGTAGATGGGAGCAAAAATTCAGGGAGGGTGCTTGGGGACACCCCTTGAGTTCCTTCTGCATCTTATCTACCACTGTATTATCAGTACTTGGCACAGTGTGGCCACTCCCTATATATTTGTTGAATATATAAGTATTAACATGAAATGACTTTTCATTTCCCAGAAAATCTTAAGACCACCCAAGGGAAGAGGGTAGATGTGTGTCTATACCGCAGACATTGGAAGGGTTTGGACTGATGTGGTGGTTACCCACAAACTTGGGGGGTACCAGGTGGAGGAAGCATTTTGGTGGCTTTTGATTCCGAGGTGGCCATTCAACATTAGCCATTGTACAGAGCTCATGGGACCCATGAAAGAATATATGTTCTATCATGGCTGCAAGTCGGACTTTCTCCATTTGATTGTAACAAGCTGAAGATCGCAAATCCTGAGAGTTTCTTACTGACGATCTAGAGATTAAGGATGATTGTACCATTCATTCATTTTTTGATTTACTACTCCTTTTCAATATTTATTGAAATATTTCCATATTTACCAAATATTTATTTATTTATTCAATACTGAAAATAAATATTGAAATTACTCAATACTTATTTATATAAGAAATGTTTCCGGGGCACCTGGGTGGCTCAGTTGGTTAAGCATTTGTCTTTGCCTCAGGTAATGATCCCAGGGCCCTGGGATCAAGCCCTGCATCAGGCTCCCTGCTCAGCAGGGAGTATGCTTCTCCCTCTTCCTCTCCCCCTCCCCGCAGATCATGTGCACTCTCTCCCTCTCTCTCTCAAATAAATAAACAAAATTGTAAAAAAAAAAAAAGAAAGAAAGAAAGAAAGAAAAGTGTTTCCTCCACTGGACTGAGATTTTTTTGCCTTCATATACTATTGATAACATTCTTTATCACTTATTGTATGCTGTTACTTATTTTCACTCTGACTTTAAAGCCAAATATAATGCATTTCGAATTACTTTTTATGCTTTTCTCCCTTCTTAGTACAGCTATGCAAGTACATCTATGTAATACTGAGAACAAATCTCTTATTTTGGTCAACGATTTAGGGAAAATATAAAATTTATAATTATTGAGATAGGTCATTTAATGGTCAAATTGCCTACCATGGAGTTCTATGTTTTTCCTTGTATGTGAAATGTATAATCAGTTCAGCTAGGTCAGTATTTATGAAACCTGAGTTTGGGGCCCACTTATTTATAGGTTTTCCTCAGAGATACCAGAGATGATTTCTTTCAGACTCCAGCTGGAAATGGGGTATTAACTTCCAGTGCTCACAGTGGTAAGCAGGTGTCATTTAACGAAAGAAAACATGAATGCTTAGCAACCTTGACCTCTTTCCTCCATGAGTGATGCAATGGATGTTTACAGAATATAAAGACAAAAATCTTAGTTAGATGAAGTGAGTCAAATGAGATCAATTTTTAAATGTTTTTCACCAATAAACAAGTTCATGGAGCAAAAGAGATAGACACCATATATCTAACTTGTGTCCTGTTGCCGACCGCACACATCTGACAACAAAAATCCCCCAAACTTGCCCTTCAGGGAAAAGTCTTTTGACCCACTCTACTCTTGCACTGTCAAATCAGGCAAAGAACGGAATGGTGGGAAAGACCTGAATATATGAATATTCTTAAGTGTCAGTTGTCTAGTGTCTAAGTAATAGTTATTTCAGGAAAAGTAACTCCTTATTCTTTCTTCAGGTGCTGACAAAAAGCTATACTCAGATGTTTGTATGCCTTGCTTACATTTTGGAACAGTCCAAGAATCACTGGTAGGACATTCTTAGAACCCCTTTTTGGAAAACTCTTGAGTTTCCCAAGGCTTACTTTAAGATTTTTTTAAAAAAATTTGACAGAGAGAGAGAGAGAGAGCGCAGAGTGAGCGAGAGAGAACATGAGTGGGGGGAAGGGGCAGACGGAGAGGGAAAAGCAGGCTCCCCACTGAGCAGGGAGCCCAGGCAGGACTCAGGGCTCCATCCTAGGACCCCTGGATCATGACCTGAGCCGAAGGCAAGCGCTTAACCGACTGAGCCACCCAGGCGCCCCTTTAAAAATTTTTTAAAAATTATTTTTATTTTAATTTTTTTACTTTAAATCAAGATACAATAATTCTGTAGGAGCTCTTGTTAATAGCTGGTTGGTATTAGCAGTTGCAGAAATTAAAGTGCATCACTCCCTGACTATGATATGATATCCAGTTTTCAGGTAGACTTTCCTTAGTGATCCTGTGGATTGCTTATTGCAATTTAGTTCAATGTACACGACACTATATATTTTTTTCTTTGGGAAAATTAATTCTAATGTTCTTATATGTTTTATCGTGTAGTTTTAATTATTTTGTGTTTAAAATAAGGTAATATCTTTCCCCTCCCTATTTTCAAGAGATTTATATTAAGAAAGATTTATAATTTATAAACCTTTACTCATATTTCCTTGGGAAAATATCCTATATGCATTAAAAAATAGATTTCTTTATAAAAGAAAAAAAATCACTTAAGCTCAAACTAGAACTCAATCTTTATTACAGGTCCCACTATCCCACTGTTGTAAAATTACCTTTTATACTTGGGAGAAACTCTCCTATATATACTTTTTCTAGTGCTGAATGAAAATACTACATTAGATTCTTTCGCTGAAAATGACTCCCTAAAGAGCCAGAGGTTATTTAATGATTGTGGGCCCAGCAAATCATAAAAGTGAGGTCCTTCTCTTGCAATACAAATCAATGAAATATATCCCACAAAGTATACTTACTGACAGGTCAGTAAAAGTCCCTCCAGAGACTTGTATCATAAAAACCATGCCCTCAACTCCGTATATAAAGTGAGGGATTCCATATATAACAAGAGCTTTTCCAATACCATCTTTCTCCACTACTGTTTTATATTTAGAGATAACAGAGGCGGAATTTAAAAAGATTACGGAAAAGTTTTACATTTACTTTTTATAAAAATTCCTGTTATTCCACGATGTCACAGCTGCTTCCATTTTTCTTCTCCGTTTCCATATTCGTTTTCTTATGGTAATTGCGATTGTGCTGTTGCGATCTGTTTATTTCCACTTTACGTAAACTTGTAAAGAAAACTATTATTTCGTGCTCTCTCTCGCCAGGACGCAGCTGAGGACACGAGGAGTCGCCAACCCCAAGAAAATCCATGATTTAGCGCGAAGACTCGCACTCGCGGGGGAGAAGGTGAGGGCGGGCCGTACCGCGGCCTCGAGGCCCCGCCTCCCGGGACCCCACCGCCCAGGCTCCGCCTCCCCGGGCCCCGCCCCGGCCCGCCGCCATGTTGTTCCCTTGGCGCTGGACGTGAGCAGCCGGAGTTGCACCCGGGCAGAGCTACGGTCTCCTGGCAGCCTACCCCCGACCTTCTCTCCTCGTTGCACCCGGACGGGCCAGTCGGGAGCTCCCCGGGCGTCCTCTGTGTGGCCACGAAGTGAGTGGAGCGCGGACGCCCCTCGGGGCGGGTCGGGGGCCGCAGCGGGGCGCGCCAGCGTCGGGCGCGCGAGCGTCAGGGTCTGGGGGGGCGCGTGGACTCCGAGTGCGGCCTGGCCCTCGGCAGCTGGGGCGGGGGCTGCGCGCGCTCGCGGGGCGATCGTCCGGCTCGGGACGGGGGACGGCTTGGTGCCTCCTGTCTCCTACTGGCTGACGCAGGAGAAAAGACGAGTTCCCACACCCACGCAACCCGAGGAGAGGGACACACACCCAAACACGCGGGGACACATGGAGAGACGCCCGGACATCTGGAAGACACACGGGGACACGCGCAAGCACCCGGGGGAAGAGAGATCCATTAGCACGGGACGCGCACGGACCCAGATGCCCGGGGAGAGCGACACGTACGCACGTTCTCGCGGTGGGGGTGGGGTGGCGTGGGAGAGGTCCACACACAACACCCCGGAAAACACACACACAGACGCGCACACACACACACACAAATACCCCCAGCCCCGCGGGGACACACATTTGCACCAGCCTTTCCCCTAGCCGTTCCAGGACACACACACATCCACGCACCCCAGCCCAACCAAACCACACCGTACCCCCGAATGATTAACATAAGAGAAAGCAAAGGCGCTCGCACGGTTTGTTTTGGGCGACCTCTGACACGCTGCCTGGGTGAACATTTGCTAACGTGTTAATGGCCACTCACTTAAGGAGTTTGGAATGTAAAGCCCGCGCTGGGGGCTGGCGGCCGTCTGGGGCTTTATCTGATTGAGACTCTGGCTAAGGTTTCAGAATCGTGTTCCTTTCTTCCAACTTCGTATGTAAAGAGGCAAGATGAGCATTTAAAGTGCCGACCAAACAGTTGTGGAGGTGTTAGTTGTCTTTGTGTCGTTGTTTTTCTTTTTAAGTAATGATACATCCCGTGACCACGGGTCTTTTGAGAAATGACTTTTCTGCCAGTTTCCAAAATGTCATGTGATCACAGTCTTTTCACAAGATTTCAGCAACCCGATGAAAATCAGTAGAATTTGATTTCTTTTTTAAAATTAAAGAAAAATTCTTTACATGTTTTTCTGTTTCTCATACCATCGTAATGGGTAAAAATCCATAAACTGCCTGTAGTCTCAAAAACTATCGCGGATCCAAACTGTAGAGATGAAGGAAACCCAGAATTGTTCAGTTTTTTTCAGCCATTTAGGAAGGCTGTGCTTGTGCTCGCTTCGGCAGCACATATACTAAAATAGGATGGCTGTGCTTAGTTTCTCTTTCAGGAGCTTACGTGGAAATTACCATCGCTACTTGTCCGTAACTCTCAGTATCTTATTTAGATCCCCAAATGTAAGACAGTGGTGTGATCCGGATGCTTTTAGGATTTTTGTGTAGGCATTGTAGTAAATTCCTCTTGCTTATACTATAAAGCTTCTGGTTTGATGATTTATTTTGGAGAGTTTCTGATTTGGGGTTATTTTTGGTTTATCATTTGTGAGGTTGGAGTAGACCAATGAAAACTAAGAACATCATTGGCCTCGGCTCTCTTGGAGGTTGGGGAAATACGTTAGTGCTCTTCCTGTTTTCCATTCTCCCGTGCTTTTCATTTCTTTCTATCCCCACCACTCTTTCCATGTAGACTGTAGTACTCTGGAGGCCTGAAGACAAGTTTCTTTGGTTCTACAAGTTAATTTTTAGCCTCCCCTTGTTGCTCACCATTTCTTGGGCGGTCACTCTGGCACTGGATGTTATAGTGCATATAATTCCTGTTCATACATCATTTCACTGAATTCTCACAACAGTTTTTTTTAAAGATGTTATTTATTTATTTGAGAGAGAGACAGTGAGAGAGAGCATGAGCAAGGAGAAGGTCAGAGGGAGAAGCAGACTCCCCGTGGAGCCCGGAGCCCGATGCGGGACTCGATCCCGGGACTCTGGGATCATGACCTGAGGGGAAGGCAGTCATCCAACCAACTGAGCCACCCAGGCGTCCCTCACGACAGTTTTCTGATATTAGCTCCATTTTACTCGTGAGGAATTTGCTGGGGCCATAGGAAGGTTAGGTCTGTTTCCCAGGTAATACAAGTACGGAAGAGGGCAGAGCCAGGATTCAAGGCAAGCCTTTGTGAGTTTTGTTTTGTTTTCATTATTTCTTTCTTTTTAAAAAAGATTTGTAAATGTATTTATTTGAGAAAGTGAGAGCGAGAGAGATATCGGAGAGGGAGAAGCAGACTCCCCACTGAGCAGTGAGACTGATGCGGGGCTGGATCCCAGGACCCTGAGATTATGACCTGAGCCAAAGGCAGAGCTTAACCAGCTGAGCCCCACAGGCAACCCCTTTTGTGAGTTTAGAGCTGTAGTTCTCACCCTGGAGACATTTGACAATACGTGCAGGTGATTTTGGTTCTCACCTGAGAGGGAGTGCTGCTGGCTGGCATCTAGTGGGTCGAGGCTGTAGATGCTGCCGAGCATCCTAGAGCGCTCAGCACAGCCCTCCACAACGCAGAGTGGTCTGGCCCAAAGTGTCCCTAATGCCAGGATTGAGAAACCCTGCTCTACAGCAGTCTGTGTAACTTCAGGGCTAACACATTTCAGGGCTTGTGTAGTTCTTCAACTGCAATGTCATTTTTCCTATTTAGGATATCTCCTAATCATTTTTAAGAAAGAGCAGTGGGGAAAATTTAAGAACTTGAAGAATTTCCCTTGACCAAGAGACGTATTCATTCATTTGAAAGACTAAGGAGGGAGCAGATCATTTCTGATAACAGAATCTTTTCTTTTTAAAGATTGATTGATTGATTTTAGAGAGTGCATGTATGCGGGCAGAGGAAGGGGCAGAAGGGGAGGGAGAGAAAATCCTCAAGCAAGACTCCCCACCGAGTAGGGCGATCCATGCAGGCAGGGCTCTATCCCAGGACCCCGAGGTCATGACCTGGGCCAAAATCAAGAGTCAGACCAGCTGACTGAGCCACCCAGGTGCCCCCAGAATCTTTTTTTTTTTAAGAGGTTTTATTCTTTCATTTTAGAGAATGATCGAGCATGGGAGCAGGGGAGGGGCAGAGGAAGAGGGAGAGAGAATCCCAAGCGGACTGCGCTGAGCACAGAGCCCGCCACCAGGCTTGATCCCACCACCAGGCTTGATCCCACAGCCGTGAGATCATGACCTGAGATGAAACCAAGAGTTGGGTGCTCAGCTGAGCCACACAGGTGCCCCCAGAATCGGTTTTTTTTTTCCCCCTTTTTGTAAGGCAAGTGTCAAAAAGAACTTGAGAGCCATTTCAGAGCTGTTGAAATAGACTTAGGGGTTTGGTTTCTGAATTATTCCAGTTGTCAATAATCACCGGCAGTCTGTTGGGCACTGATCGGAAGGTGCTGGTGATAGGAAGGATAATAGGGAGTCACCAACTCTGTGAAGCTTACAGTCTAATCATAATCAGAAGAGCAGATACTGACTCTGCCTGAGAGTAAAATTTATTGCCTGGGCTACTCAAGGTCAGAGGCTAGGTGTCATTAAGAAACAAAACAGCTGTACACCAACTCACAGGTACCTGTAGGCCATTTACTGTGACTTAGGTGAAATGGGGAAGCAGTTGATGTATTTCTTTTTTCTCTCCCTTTTTTAAGATTTTATTTATTTATTTATTTATTTATTTGAGAGAGGGAGAGAGATCACAAGTAGGCAGAGCGGCAGGGAGAGGGAGAAGCAGACTCCCTGCTGAGGTAGGAGCCCGATGTGGGGCTCGCTCCCAGGACCTCAGGATCATGACCTGAGCCAAAGGTAGACGCTTAACCAACTGAGCCCCTAAGGCGCCCCTGATGTGTTTCTGATAGCTTTTTAGGTTGACCACATCTGAATATTTACAAGAATCAAATCAAGAAGCCATTCTTGTTGAGCATAAAATTCTTCCTTACATTTAGCCTTAGTAGGCCCTAGTTACGCATGCATTTTATCATGGAAATCAAGAAATAAATGATGAAATTTTTTTTTTTAAGATTTTATTTCTTTATTTGACAGACAGAGATCACAAGTAGGCAGAGAGGCAGAGAGAGGGGAGGACGCAGACTCCCTGCCGGGCAGAGAGCCTGATGCAGGGCTCGATCCCAGGACCCTGGGACTATGACCTGAGCTAAAGGCAGAGGCTTTAACCCACTGGGCCACCTAGGCGCCCCTAAATGATGAAATTTTTTTAGAAAACGACCTTTGCATCATTTTTTTTTTCCTGTTGTTTTCCAGCCATTTCACCATACCTGTCTAAGATTAGGCCCTTCAGTATATGTATTACTTCATTGTGGTGGTCAGTGTTAACTGTTAGGGGAACTTTGGGGGTAAGTGATTCAGAGGAGGAGTCCAAAGGTTTGGCTGTCTCTTTAGGCATCACTGTGAAAGTGTCATTCAGGAAGCCAAGGTGGCATCCTTTGCGGGTAGCTTTGCTTTGGACTCCTGCTAATGGACAGCATGTTCTCTGTTATAGATTCCTCTGTCTCTTATCAGGAGTTATCTCCTGTGGGGAGAAGGGGATGCTGAATTGTACACCTAAAAATGACTGCTATCGAAGGGCATCTGGCAAAGGGATATGTGTTCTTTCCTGATGGGAGGGATTTCATTCTGGGAAGGGTCAAGAGGAATTGGTGCAGGAAGAACCCGCGCTGGCCTCAGAGGAGGCTTACTGCGTCTGCAGTTGGCTTGCTGCTCCGCCAAGTTAGGTCACCACGTTTCTTTCTTTGTGCAATGAGGTGGTTGCACTTGACGATTTCTGTGAGATTATATGACACCGAATAGAGACGTCACGTTACCGGCTTCCGGGTAGTTCTGCTCCAGGCAACATGCTGGTAAAGCAGCAGGAACAAGCCAAATAGAAGTGTGCTTGTGTGTTTGAGAAACGCGTCTCACTTGAAAGCTAACTGGGTAATAAACTTCTTAGTCAAAACCAAGGATGAGAAAATAGGGCTTGTGACTAAGTAGGTCATCAACAGAGAACATTTATTAAGGATTCGGGGGGGCGATGAACTCGTAAAATGCCTCATGGAGTTGGGAAAGCAGTGATGCAGAGGCACGTTCTGGATACCTGAGGGAGGAAGGCCTGGGGGCACCCCTGGGGTGTAAGCAGGGGGAGGAGGCGGGGCCTCTCCTTGCTTGCAGAGGGAAGGCTGGAGGTCGTCCCAGGCTTGTGCTTGCCAGGGAGCCTGGGGGCGCCTAGGCTTGTTAGACACCTTGGAGGGGAAATCCCTGTTTTCCAGAGTGAATCTTGATATTGTACGTGTTGTGCAAATGGAGCTCTGGCTATTGCCACATTCTGTATTCCATTATTTTTTGTTAATTTTTGACCAGGGTGGATACAGGGTTTAGAATATTGTTGCTTGTCGTGAAGACAGAGGACAGCTGGAAGTAAATGAACGCAGGTCACTGACAGCTAGATCAACATGGGGTGGGGGAAGATCGGTACGTAGTTTGAAGGAAATACAGAAAGGAAGCAGGTGGTGGAGGCTTTACATTCTTTCCTCACTGAAGCCAGCTCACTTCGTGGTGGGGAGTCTGGACCCAGACCACTTCTGTCCAAGGCCTTCCAAATCTATGCTATGGTTTGATAGGGGAACGAGAAAGAGTATGGAGCAACTCGATATACTCCTTCCGTGGCCACATTCATTATCTAAGTGTGAAGGCTAGCAGAGCAGTGTAAACTAACACACTGAACAGTTAGTTCAGTGTAAATGGAACTATTTAAATTCCAAATTCTTGTGAATTGGGCTAGGTTTTTGGGTACAGAGGCCAATGCCAATGTAGTTTTCATACGAGTGGTTGCATTGTCCGTGTTAGAGAAGCCTGAAAAAAGACTTACAGATTTCTCTTCTGGACTTGCTATGTAGAACACTTAGAGGAGTTTTAATTTAGTTTAGGTTTTTGTTTGTTTGTTTTTGTTTTTGAGAGAGTGAGCATGAGCAGTGGGGAGAGGAGGCAGAGGGAAGAGAAGCAGACTCCTCGCTGAGCAGGGAACCCCACTTGGGACTTGATCCCAGGACCCTGGTATCCTGACCTGAGCTGAAGACAGACACTTAACCGACTGAGCCACTCAGGTTCCCTTAGAGGAGTGTTTAAATGATTTAACAGGTTCAAAAAGTTAGAACTCACTGGGCTAGGCACCTGCTGTGATCTGTGCAGTTTCTCATTTGTGTATTTAATAAGCAGTGATTAGATAAACATACCTGAAAATACATACATGGTGTAGCTGGAAGTCAGAACGGAACAACAGAAGAACTGCTTGAGGACTACACATTGGTGAATGCAGAACATTCTCTGGAATGAGTTCCAGTTTTTTTTTTTTTTTTTTTTTAAAGATTTTATTTATTTATTTATTTATTTATTTGAGGGGAGGGGAGAAGCAGAGTCCCCACTAAGCAGGGAGCCCAGTGGGCTGTGTCCCAGTACCCCAAGATCATGACCACAGCCCAAGGCAGACACTAAACAGACTGAGCCACCCAGGTGCCCTGAGTTCTAGTAATCCTAAATAAAATTTCATAAATAGTTGTTTTGGAGCAAACAGCTGCTACCCTTGTATCCTGTTCCACATTAATATTTGCGTAGTACTTGATTTTTTACCACACCAGGCCTGGAAAACCCAGCTGTGCGAAGATAATGATGTCATGGAAAGGAATGCGGTACAATCGCATGTTGGAACCCTAAGCTCCCCCGAGCACCAGCTTGCAGGGTCTTACGGACGCCTGCTGCCTCTGTGGCTCCCTCAGAAATGTAGAAGAGCCCGCCCGGCCTCCCTTGTTGTCTGTTAGGGTTTCATCTCCGTTTTCCGCTGTATGTACTTCTTTAGGGAGTAGATTCGCCAGAGAAAGGGGCCTCTAGGTGCAGATAGGGTGGTCATGGGGTCTGTGGCCTTTCAGGAGAAACCATTGTGCTTTCAGCCTGGCCAGCCTGTCTCAGGAAATTTCCAGAAGTGTCCATATGCCTCTTCAGGTGTTTCCTGGGAATCAGCGTTCTCATTGTTAGCTGCTTCTCTCCCAATTAGCTTTCCTTGTCTCTTCCGTTTGTCGTTACTAGAACATTTGCTTTCCATCTCAATTTCATTGCTGTCTTTCATCTATAGTTTTTCCCTCTTCTTATCCTTTTTGGGTTTATATATTTTTTAGAATGTTTTTGTCATTTGGTGGGAGTGAAGGTAATACATGGTCGGCCTGCTCTGTTTAATTAGATCAGGGAAGTTTACTTAATCTTTGTGATACATGGAACATAGGGTGATAGTGTTCCAACTTGCAGGTGATTTGTTGTATGCCAGGTACCTAGTAGACACTCAGTAAACAGTGGTGGCTCATGTTATTGTGGTCATAACATTTGTTATTTGAGCAAAGAAGACAGTGGCAATAGGTAGGGAGGGAAGTGGACACATTCTTGTGTGGGAGAATGGAATGAATAGAAGAGATTGTGGAAATGGGGAGAATAATCAGCTTGGCTTTACATATGTTGAATTTGAACTGCCATCCGGGTATCACATGAACATTATGAAAGGGGTTGGAATTCTTTTCCCAAGGAGGGGGAGGATGGAGGTCAACTTTATGAATCACTGGGTTTTATATCCCAGGAAGATGTGGTTTGGGAAGAGGTAAGGACTTCAACCTTGCAATATACCTACTTTTAAGAGCTTGTTAGAAGAGGGAGTTATCTAAGTTGCAGAAAGCTAAGAGGAAGTTTTTGTTTTTGTTTTAAGATTTTATTTATTTATTTGACAGAGAGAGAGTGAGTGCACACATTTACGCACACAAGCAGGGGGAGCAGCGGGCAGAAGGAGAGGGACAAGCAGACCCCCTGCTGAGCAGGGAGCCTGTGCCATGCGGGGCTCTACCCCAGGACCTTGGGATCATGACGTGAGGGGAAGGCAGACACTTAACTGGGGGAGCCACGCAGGCGCCCCCAGCTAAGGGGAGTTTTATGGACCATTAAATAGAAAGCATTGTCAAGGTCATTGCCAGGCTGTTAGACCTAAAAGAGACAGTAATGGTGCCCGAGTTGAGGCTCACGCTGGAAGGTCCCACCTATGCCTCCAGCTAGAGGTGTGATACTTCATAAGATCCTCCCCCAGTTGGGCCTCCGTTCCCTTATTTAGGAAAAATGTCTTGAGTACCCTTTGAGTTTTTATGTCCTGTACATCCAGACAAAGGGCTGCGTCTGAGAGAACTGACTGTCCTAGGTGGTCAGCTGTGGAGGTGTTTTCTGGAAGCGTACACAGTGAAGTCCTAAGAGAAGCACTTTTCTCTTTCTTTGCTTTAGGGCTGTTGGTCCAGTAGGCCATTTAGATGAGGACTGGGGGAAGCCCCTGGATTGGCCTTACTTTAGGAGCTCTCTGGTGGCTTCTGCCGACACTCGGGGATGGAGAAGTTGGGAGCCTGTGTGCAGTGAGTGGAGTAGACAGCTGATCAGGCATAGAGGGGAAATGAGTAGTGATGGCAGAGTCAGTTTGGGCTTGGGCAGCTTTTTGTAAGCAAAGCCCCTTTCATACCTTGGTTGGGACAAACCGGGGCGTCGCTGACGGAGAAGTGGGATGAAGTGAGTTTCCCTGTAAGCCAGCTGCAGTCCTCTTCCGGGTCTTCTCAGTTGGACTCGGTGACCACTTCCCCGCAGAAATGGGCTCCTCTCCTCCAGCTGAGCCCTGTCTGCCAGACGTGCAGCTGTCCTCTTGAAGTACATCTTGGGAAGTCCCCATTCCTCTTACTTAATTTCTTAACAGCCAAGAAGTTCTACTTTGCTGTGGCTTCATGTCTTACCGGTCGTGTTTGTGTACTATTCCCTGGGTTTTTTTTTTTTTTAAGATTTTTTTTTTTTTTTTTTTTTTATTTGACAGAGAGAAATTACTAGACTACGGAGCGGCAGGCAGAGAGAGAGAGAAGGAAGCAGGCTCCCTGCCGAGCAGAGAGCCCGATGTGGGACTCGATCCCAGGACCCTGAGATCATGACCTGAGCCGAAGGCAGCGGCTTAACCCACTGAGCCACCCAGGCGCCCCTATTCCCTGGGTTTTTGTGGAAGTTCTCCAGCCCTTACCCTTTTCTGCTCCAAATTAAAGACATAGGTTTCTTCTCTGACGAGTAAGAATTAGTGTTCCCTTAAGTTACAGCATGTCACTATAGATCATATTTAATTTGTGTTTTGCTACTTTAATGGGTTTTTCTAACATGCATATTTAAATTCATTTCTTTCACAATGCAGTCTTCTTCCTGAAACCTAGCAGAATTTCCAGTATTCCTATCTTGTGACCTTTATCCATTTTTTTGTCTTTGAATTGTGTCCCTCACAATGCAGCCTTAAACTAGCTGAAGTATCTTAAACAACCTTAAACTAAAAAAACCCTCTTCTTTATTTTCAGGCAGTTTAAGTGTCTTTCTCAGGTAAATGTGTTATTATAGATTTATGGGTGTTCTTTTAAGGACCTCATTTTAAAAAAAAGAAAAAAAGGACCGCATTGAACAGAACAGAGAGCAAAACATTATCCTCACTTCCAAGATTAGCAGCTTCCCATGAGTAAGTCTATTCACTGAACTGTCACGGTTCATGGTCAGAATGTAATATGTAAGTCTCACAGGTGATGGAGACAACGGAGAAAATAGTGATGCCAAATAAAGATGAAAGTCTGGAGGGGGTTATGAGTTACTTACACACATGGATCACGCATCATATACAAATGATGAAGGCACGCCTTGCTGGGCCTTTCAGGTAGAGCAGGAAACTCTTGATCTCAGGGGTTGTGAGTTTGAGCCCCACGTTGGGGGCTTAATTTTTTACCTTAAAAAAAATTTATACACAGGGATGCCTGGGTGGCTCATTCGGTTAAGCAGCTGCCTTTGGCTCAGGTCATGATCTCAGGGTCCTGGGATCGAGTCCCACATCGGGCTCCTTGCTCCGCAGGGAGCCTGCTTCTCCCTTTGCCTCGACCTGCCACTACTCTCTCTATCTCTCTGACAAATAAATAAATAAAATCTTAAAAAAAAATTATACACATATACACACACAATGATGTGGACATGTGTTTATCATTCCATATCCCTTTAAGAATCAGATGAAACCCTTTGTACTTTTTTTTTAATTTGCCAGATTTTGAAACCCTTTGTGTACTCTTGCCAGAGAAAAACTGAAGCACACACTTCCATCTGTACATTCTAGTTCACGTGTCATTCTAGGAGGTGTGTTTTCTCTCTGCAGCTCCTTCATGGACTCCGCAGTTAAGCACACTCTGTACCCGCACTGTCCCAATACTCATGTAGCAACTTAAATTTCAATTAAAGTTAAATAAAATAAAAAATTTAGTTCCTCAGATCAGTCACATTTCAAGTGCTCAAAGCCATGTGTGCTTTGTGACTGCTATACTAGATAGTGCAGGAATAGAGTATTTCCATCACTGCAGACGGTTCTTTCTGATCATGGTGCTCTGTGTTTTCAGAATGGTTTAAGACAACTTAGTTCTGTAACCTCTCTTTTCCTTACACTCTCTCCATCACTGTTAATGATTAGTTTGTATACCTAACTATAGAGGTACCTTGTTTTAAG
The DNA here is from genome assembly GCF_022355385.1 of Mustela nigripes. NCBI lineage: Eukaryota > Metazoa > Chordata > Mammalia > Carnivora > Mustelidae > Mustela > Mustela nigripes. Next base: position 114,434,724 of record NC_081575.1, on the reverse strand, counting down.
CAAAATTGTGAGTATATATGTCTTAGAAGTTTAATTAGGTGACTTATCTTAAAAAAAGAGTGCTTAGTGGGTCTGCTGGGTGGCTCAGTCAGTTAAACTTGGTTTTGGCTCAGGTCATGGTGTCAGAGTCGTGAGATCGAGCCCCACATTGGGCTCCACACTCAGCACAGAGTCAGCCTGAGACTTTTTTCCCCCTCCTTGCTCCCCCGTTACTCCCCCCAACTCGTGCTCGCTCTCTTTCTTTCCAATAAATACATAAAATCTTTAAAAAAGTATTTATTGAAATGAGTTCTTTAAATAGGGTGTTCTACTCTGGCATTGTGATAGTGTAGTTTGATTTAGTTTTTCCCTTCTCTTGCTATGGAGTAATGTTCAGTGATCAACTAGATGATTTATTTAAGTCTTCACCGTGTGTGTGTGTGTGTGTGTGTGTGTGTACGTGTGTGTACCTCTTGCTGTGGAGATGAAGCACCCGTTAGAGTTAGTGCCTTCCTTGACTTGCTTCTTGCTCATGCATTTCAGCAAGACCACCAAGAAGACTGGAAACAGAGTGGAACTAGTTACGTTGTTAAGTGAGACACACGGATAACTAAGATTCAAGGAATGAGTCCAGCTCTGAGTGAAAATAGAAATAATTCAGAGGTTATCTATGCTTTTGTTTCTTTGGTTAGTTTCTTTGAGCCTCAGGATAAGTGGTATGTTTCTAAACTGGGACATTCAGGGTAAATGCCAAAGGGAAGTGTGATTTTGAGGGAAAAAATTTGTTCCTAAATTTAAACCAAGAGTGATAAATTTAAGTGTTTGGGAGTAAGAACTAGTCAAGGGGTTACAGAGTATATGTTTCAAGTCTGAAATTTTGAGAAGAGCAGTTTACAAACCCAGCCTACTCTCCCTTCGGCAGCTTATTAGAGGAATGTTGTTTTTAATGTTCACCAGCTCTTTGTTGGTACCAGTAGTACTTATTTTAATGTGGTGTTTTCATTGGACTTGCAAGGAAAAATTCAATTTTTTGTCCCTTCCCACACATGTTAATAGACTTCAAAAATAGAATGGTGGAAGAACTAATTAAATAAATTGTGAGCGTGGAAAGTACAAATAGAAAAGTAAGAATGGAATAACGAGAACAAAGGGCGAAATTATTTACTCTTTGTTCTCAGTTTTCCGTTTATTTGATAGCTCACTGTATGTAAAGTTTTGTACAAGATGTTGCAGAACCAAAAAAGGACAAATGGATAGAATTAGGTGTGTTGTGTCCCTCTTAGGGAGTTGACCTTGTAATTAGGAAAGAGACACATACACAACTGACAATGACAAGTGAGCGAGAGCTGTAACCAGATGGAAGTGATGATGAGAACAAAGAAAATTGGAAGATTAAGTTTCTGGGGGTGGCCGTGGCAAGCTTCCTGGATGAGGTGATCTGAACTAGGCCTTTGAACAGCTGGGAGTTGGGAGGGAACTCCCAGTCCAAGATAAGGGCCTGAACAAAGATTGAGCTGTAAATTCCTATGATAGGTGTGGGACTATGAGTTGTAGTGATGTAATTGGGACAGGTTTGTAACTGAGGTTGGATGGCCGTTTGAATGCCATGCCCAAAACCTTTATATAATGAAAATAATGAAATAAATGGGGTTAGTTATCTGTTAAGAGTGGAGACAATTGGATCTATAAAAATAAAAAATGTCTGCCTTTAATCCCTACAAACATGCCTATTAGAGATTTCTATTTTCTCTGCTTGCATCTGACTCCCTCTTGGTTTGCTGTAGTATAATAGCTTTGGAAACCAGCAAGGGATTGGGGAAAACCAGAGAAAAGGTTAATAAACTATTGATAATTAAGATTAAAATACGCAATAGAAAAGTTGGAAAAATAGTGTTGTAAAAAGGGAAGGGTTGACATACAGTGCTGTTTGTCTTTAGTTTTGAGATATCTGCTGAAAGCATAGTCCATTTTCTTTCCTAAGAGTGACCTACTTAATCCGTTTCCTCATACAGAACAGTGTGTGCTGTATACAGCATGTGTTGGTGCCAGCCGATGGATTGTCATCCGGAGTTATCTGTTGTGTATGTAACAGGTTTATTTATTCAAAAGGACATTGCTGAAGCAACAAGGAGGTCATTTGTGGCTTTACATAAATCTAATATTAGGGTTTAATTGACAGTTCTTAGACCATATACATATTTGTGTGAGTGTGTGCGTCTATAAATATACACCTACATTCTTTAGCTATAACTCACATACCATAAGATTCACCCTGTTAATGTATACAGTTCAGTGGTTTTCAGTATATTCACAAAGTTGTGCAGCCATCACCCACTATCTAATTCCAGAATGTTTTCATCACCCCCCCCCCAAAAGAATCCCTGTCCCTGTTAACAATCACTCCCCATTTACCTTTCCCCACCCATTTCCTGGTACCACAAATCTACTACCTATCCATGGGTTTGCCTGTTCTGAACATTACATAGAAATGGGACGCCACATGTGATATTATTAACGACTCAGCTGATGGACATTTGGGTGGTTTCCACTTTTTTGGCTATTATGTATAATGCTGCTGTGAACATTCATGTACAAGTTTTTGTGTGGGGGATGTTTTCATTTCGCTTAGGTATATACCTAAGAGAGGAATTGCTGGGTCATATGGAAAGTTTATGTTTAACTTTTTGCAGAACCAGGCTATTTTCCACTGTCATTGTACCATTTTACATTTCCACTAGCTGTGTGTGAGGGTTCCAGTTTCTCCATATCTTCATCAGTACTTGTTTATTGTCTGTCTTCTTTGATTCTAGCCATCCTAGAGGTATGAAGTTCTATCTCATTGTAGTTTTGGTTTACATTTCCCTTCTGGCTAATGATGTTGACCATTTATGTCCATTTTTAAATTGGGTTACTTGTTTTTTGTTTTTAAGATTTTTTAATTTAGGGTGCCTGGGTGGCTTAGTCAGTTGGGCGACTGCTTTCAGCTCAGGTCATGGTCTCTGGGTCCTGGGATCAGGTCCTCCGTTGGGCTCCCTGCTTGGTGGGGAGCCTGCTTCTCTCTCTGCCACTCCCCATGCTTAAGCTCTCTCTCTCAAATAAATAAAATCTTTAAAAAAAAAAAAGATGTATTTATTTAGGAGCACTTAGGTGAGGTGACTCAGTCAGTTAAGTGCCTGTCTTTGGTTCAGGTCGTGATCTCAGGGTCCTGGGCTTATGTGCTCTCTCTCTCTCAAATAATTGGTAAATAGATTGGTAAAATTTTTTTTAAAAGATTTTATTTATTTATTTATTTATTTATTTATTTATTTATTTGAGAGAGGCAGTGCACAAGTGGGAGGGGCGGAGGGAGAGAGGATCTCAAGCAGACTCCCCACTGAGCTTGGAGCCTGACATGGGTTTCAGTCTCACAGCCCTGATATCATGACCTGAGCTGAAAACCAAGAGTCTGACTCTCAACTGACTGAGCCATCCAGGTGTCCCTCTTGCAGACTTTGATATAAACCTGTAAGGTTTTATGTGGTTTGATCGTGGTCTGTGTGCTCTGTCAACACTCAGCAACAGTGTATTTCTACAGTCCCACCTCTCCGTGTTTCCTCAGGGAGTGAAAAACATCTCCAATTCGGCATTCAGGGCATTTGCATTTGCCCTCCAGTTTACATTTCTGCAAAATTTCTTTCCTTTTTTTCTTTTTGAGATGATTTTAGAATAGTATGGGGATGTATTTTTTTCTATAGTTTAGAAAATTGATAACTTGAGGGAAAGTATGGGCATTTTTTAATTGTATAATGTTTCCACGAAACAAATCTTTTTTAGAGAGCATGTTTCTTTTAAAAAAAAATTTTTTTTTTTTTGTTTTTTTTTTTGTTTGTTTTTCTAAGTAATCTCCACACCCAGCATGGGGCTTGAACTCACAACCCCAAGATCAAGAGTTGCACGCTCCACAGACTGAGCCAGCGAGGTGCCCTGAGCATGTTTCATTTTTATTGGACATAGTAGGCATGCCAGTTTCACTGTTACTACCTCTGCACCTAGAGGCATGTTCAGGGTGCATGAGGCATGTGGGGGAAGGGACTTCAGTGGGACATGAGGTCTGGTTTCATCTGTAGGGCCGAGCAGGAGTTAGAAGGGTAGCAAGAGCAGAGGATCAGAGCGAGGTGAGGTATAAGCCGCAGAGGGAACATTTTACTGCAGGATACCCTACAAGGCAGAAAAGCCACCATTTTCAATCCCAAAGCCCGCTGATGTCATTGGTAGTTGAAAGGAACCCTAAGGGCATCCTTTGAAGCTCTTCTGGAGGCCTTCCTCTTTCCCTGACTTCAGCCAGTTACCTTTCCGGACTCCGCATCTGAGCAGGTTGCCCGTCTCGAAGCTGTTTCAGGGCTCTCATCATCGCGGGGGTGTGGGCCGGTATCCTTCCCGCGGCTCGCAGGCCCTGCGAGTTCCAGCGCTGCGCCCTCCAGGCCGTGTGGCCAGCGCTCTCCTCCCTCTGGGCTCCCGGTGCTCAGGCCTGCACCTGCGCCCTTCCTCTGCAAGGCTGCCTTTGCCGTTTCCTGGCTTTGGCTCCCTCTACTTCTCTCGGGGTTTTCTCCTCCCCGTATTGCTGAGCTTCCCGCTTCTGAGCTCAGCCTGTGATTAGGCCCAGTTAGCCGCGGTCAGATCCCCCTACGGTGGAATCAGACCTTGGTGAGTCTGCTCTCCATGGACAGTAAAGTGATCCTCGAGACGTAGCTTTGGAAGAGCCTGCTCTGGGAACTGGTGTGTAGTTTCTCATGAACACACTTGCACACAGCCCGGTTTCCCCTGGCCGTGGAAGTTACCACCTTTTTAACTGAGCAGCAGGTGAAGTAGCTGGCTGACTTACAGGGCCGCAGTGTGTGAAAATTAAGTGCCCCCGATGTCTGGATTCACATGCGAAATGCTCACATGTGGGGTCTGGGTGTGGCTGAGCGCTGCAGGAGTGCACGCTGCCTCTCTCACTCACCGACGGAGATGCTGGGCAGAATCCCCGGTACTGTTCAGATGGTTTGGTTTCTGGTTCCGTGTGCATAGTTGCACTCTCTGTCAGGTGGCTTTCATTGGTAGGTCTTGCCTTAGGTGTAGCACACATGGGTTGTGTGCAGATTGTCACTTTCCCAACTGCGAGCAGCACCCGCGGGGGCTGGGTGGGTGTGGCACAAAGGAGGCTTCACTAAGCGCTTGTTGAAATAAACACTGTTTTCCACCCCCTCTGTGGAACTCCAGACTTCTGGGGAGATGCTTCAGAGTTCTGCCAACATTTGATTCACATTGCATTTAAAGCATGTATGGGGCGCCTGGGTGATTCCGTCAGTTAAGCATCCAACTCTCCCTATCTGTTCAGGTGATGATCTCAGGGTTGTGAGATCAAGCCCCATGCCAGTCTCCACAGTCAGCATCGAGTCTACTGCCCCTCTCCCTCTGTTCCTTCTTGCTTGTGGGGTGTGTGCTCACCACCCCCCACTTTCTCTCTCTCTCTGTAAAAAAAAAAAGAAAAATCTTTTTTTTTTTTTTTAAGATTATTTATTTATTTATTTCACAGACAGAGATCACAAGTAGGCAGAGAGGCAGGCAGTGAGAGAGGGGGAAGCAGGCTCCATGCTGAGCAGAGAGCCCGATGCGGGGCTCGATCCCTGGATCCTGGGTTCATGACCTGAGCTGAAGGCAGAGGCTTTAACCCATTGAGCCACCTAGGTGCCCCTAAATAAAATCTTCAAAAAAAAAAAAATTTAAACCGTTGAAATTCTGTTAAAACTTTAGGACTTGGGGCATATGGGTGGTTCAGTTGGTTAAGTGCCTGCCTTCGGTTTAGGTCACGATCCAGGGTTCTGGGCTGGAACCCCATGTTGGGCTCTGCACTTGTTGGGGAGTCTACGTCTCCCTCCCTCTCTGTCTCAAATAAATAAATAAAATCTTAAAAACAAAGCAAAACAACCTTAGGCATAGTTAGATATGCTTTATTTATAGTACCTTTCAGTGGATTGAACACTACTAGTTCTGTCACGTTAACTCGTCTTGTGTGGTTCTTGAAATAAAGTCAGCAGTTGAAAGACTCAGCATCCCAGCTACTGATTTTCATTGTGCCTGCAGCAGCCAACAGGAAAACCCTCAGAAATAAATGCAAAGACACTGAGTCTGGTAGGTTACATGGCAGGCTGTGGAATAGTCTCCCTCTCTCCATCTTTTCCTAGCTGTATGACCTCGGGCAAGGTAGTGGACCCGAGTCAGGGTCCTCATCTGTAGTGTGAGGATGGGGAGACACTTGAGAGGAGTGGATACAGTGAAGCAGAGTAAGGGCATACAGGGCGTAGTCAGTGTCACTGTTACAGCCGTTGTTACTGTTGCTGTTTCATCTTTAAAGCCAGATATCAAAATTCTGAAGAGTCTCATTTATTCGTTGATTGAATTTATAAGTTAAGGGCTGCTGTATATAAGTTTCACAACCCTTTGCTTAAAAAAGGTCTGTGTTGGGGGTAAAACCTTTGGTTTAGACTAAGAAAGATTAGTGCTTTAGCCCAGCTTCCGGCATAATCTGTCACTGACAAATCTTCCCGTGGATTCGATCTCCATGGCGAGGATCCTTCTGCTTCTTCGCGTCCGCCTGCATAATCCTCCTCTCTGTTCTGCCCAGGACCCTTACTGAAATTTGACTTTAAGAAATGGTCATGAAAAAAACTTTTCCTTGAAACCACCAGTAAAGACTTCATGTATTCATGCCACAGAAACTTCCTGTGCTCCTGCAATGAACTTGGCATTGTGGTGAAATGCTTTTACTATTGTCTGTGACCTAGTGAATCTTCCCAACAGCCCCAGGAGGTAGGATGTCAGGTAGCTTGCCCAGAGGTGTGCGCTCTTGGCCTTTGGCACCAAGAACCCTCCTCCTTTCTGATAGTGGCTTGCTGTTCTGTCACAAGAAAGTTCTCACGTCTGCCTTAGCTGCCCAGCAGCTTCCCCGCACAGTGTCGCCGCACAGTGTCACCGTAGCTTCAGCCCAGCTTTTCCTTTGTTGTGTTGGTGCCCCTCCTTCTCGTGACTATTACTTTTTCTTGTTTGTGTTAGCTTTATTTAATTCTTTGTAATAGGATTATTCTAAGCCACTCAAAACTTGGGCAAATTTTGAAGACTGACATTTTACATTTCTAAAAAATTTTTATTATTTGAGAGCACAGGTAGCAGAGGGAAAGGAAGAAGCAGTCTTCCCCCCCCTGAGCAGGGAACCCAACACAGGGCTCAATCCCAGGACCTGAGATCATGACCTGAGCCGAAGGCAAATGCTTAACTGATTGAGCCCCCCAGATGCCCCCATATTTTATATTTTATCCTAAAAAAATTTTATATTTGGGGACACCTGGATGGCTCAGTTGGTTAAGCAGCTGCCTTCGGTTCAGGTCATGATCCCAGTGTCATGGGATTGAGTCTCACATCGGGCTCCTTGCTCGGCAGGGAGCCTGCTTCTCCCTCTGACTCTGCCTGCCGCTGTCTGCCTGTGCTCTCTCTCTCTCTGACAAATAAATAAAATCTTTAAAAAAAAAAAAATTTATATTTGTCTGAGTGTGAAACTTAGAAGGGTGGGCAGGCAAAAACCTTCTTGAATAAAATAATGATTAACATGTAGTATTTGGGGGCATCTGGGGGGGTCAGTTGCTTCCCTTGCTTGTGTGGCTGCATACACATACTTTTTCTCTTTCTGACAAATAAATAAATAAAAACCTTTAAAAAAGTGTGTAGTATTTGATTCTAGGATTTTGGTGGGGAGCTGAGAAAGGTCATGGGCAGCTTTCAGGTGTGGTTTTCCTTTTATTTTTATTTATTTTTTCTGGTTTTCCTTTTAAATGAAGAATCTGGGTGCTAGGGACGCCTGGGTGGCTCAGTTGGTTGGACGACTGCCTTCGGCTCAGGTCATGATCCCGGAGTCCCGGGATCGAGTCCTGCATCGGGCTCCCAGCGCCATGGGGAGTCAGCTTCTCCCTCTGACCTTCTCCTCGCTCATGCTCTCTCTCACTGTCTCTCTCTCTCAAATAAATAAAATCTTAAAAAAAAAAAAAAAAAGAATCTGGGTGCTAATACAAGTCATATTCACATTTTAATTTCTTTTTTTTTTATTTTTAAAAAGATTTTATTTATTTATTTGACAGAGAGAGAGATCACAAGCAGATAGAGAGGCAGAGCAGAGAGAGAGAGGAGGCAGGCAGAGAGCCCGATGTGGGACTCGATCCCAGGACCCTGGGATCATGACCTGAGCCGAAGGCAGAGGCTTAACCCACTGAGCCACCCAGGCGCCCTTAATTTTTGTTTTTAACTCTAAAAACTATAAAACAAATTAAAAGTCCATTGCTAAGGTGAGCTTTCTAATTTTTTCTTTGCAGATAATGATGCTGCTTGAACTGAACAATTAAGGTAACATTTGTGACTTAAGTAATAATGCTTTTCTTATTCAGAAATCTTTATCAAATTTAGCTGAATTGTTAAAGTCCTGTTTTAACCTTGGTGAGGATTTTCATTATTGCCCGTGGGCAATCATTCCGAACTGTGGGGTATAAAAGACTTCACATTATATTTTAAGGTAAGTTTTGAAAATAACGGGATACCTTTCTTCATTCATCTTATACTGAAGTTTGAAAGGATTTTACTGTTTTTAGAAAAGAAAAAGGGAGTATTTTTAATGTCTCTAAGCCAGTTATGGTTATGTTAATGTATAGATTGCCTGAAGCTAGCTTGTGTTGGATTCCGTGGAAAATAAGACGGTTTATATACTTACCTGTATCACCATGTATGTTTATATACAACTCTACAGTAAGAATCAGAGAAATGTTTGTATATATACTGTGTTAGCGAATGCCAGCATCCTTGCAAATAGGGTATCTGTGAGGCCCCACATTATTCATGGGAATTATAGAAAATCATATCCCACTTCCTGGTGCATGGATCTAGAGTACCCCAGATTTGTTTAATTAGCACAATGGCACCAACCAGGAAGTCCCACATTATTATGAAAAAAGAAAAGAACTGTGTCAAAGTATCCTGATAGAATTATAAATGAAAAATCTCAAGGAATGTCTGAGACTTAATTTGGTAGATATATGCAGCTAGTCACCTGGGTGGAGGTTACTAGTTTGCATAATCTGGTTTGTAATTTGCTGTGAAGATCCTGTCAATTCAGTGCTGTGCAGTAAAATTTTGTGTCTGGTCAGGTAGTTAGAGCTTACTCAAATATTGGAATTAATGATGCACTAGAATCACGCACATCTCTTACATCCTTAGAACACATAATGGAACTTTTGTGTTGTGAAAGGAACAACTGTGGGATGGGGGCTACTGGGAGAATGTTCCTGGTGTTGGTGATGACCATGCTGAGTAGGTCCGAGGGCTCAGCAGTTCATTGTTAGGTGAGGTGGGGTAGGGTCGCCAGCAGAGGAAGCAGCATGTGCCAGCGCCAAGGCCAGGGAGAGCGCGAGAGCTGAGCAAGTAGAACTGAATTTCAGTCCCGTCTGACTGTGCATTTCCAAATGACTGAAGTTAAAATTGGGGAGCAGCGCTAAGGTGTCTTGTCTTAGAAGTTGGACTTAGATCTAAATCTCTGGAGAACCAGTGAAGAGCATTAAGGATAAGGCCTTAAACCAGTGCTTTTTCCCCATGTCATAATAGCTGGCATGCATTTTTGGTTTTGTTATTCTTATTTATTTATTTTTTTGTATGAATTGAAATTTTTTAAGCAAGATTAAAAAAAAACAGATTTTATCAAGTTGTTACCTATGTCAAGAGATTAAGGGGTTTGGGATTGTTTCAGTTTCCTCTCTGACATGAATTTAGTTTGGGCATTGAGCAGAGCAATCCCATGAAGTCAGAAAAGTCTCCCAAGAGGTAAGTACTTTGATTGCCTCACAGTTTTGTTGGCCAATTTAAATTGTATCAATTATAGTAGTAATTACAGCAGTAGTAATTTAAAAGAGCCAATAAGAGTTACAGGCAAGTTCTACAGGTTTTACCAGAATAGCGTATCATGTAGTTGGAAATGCAGAATTCTTACACATTACAGGGAGTATTTAATTCCATTATACTAGGTCACATTTGGATATAACCAGGATGTAGCCAGATAACGTTTACTGCAGTGAATTTCCAAATCCATCCTAGTCAGTGTAACAATGATTTTTCATGTCTCATTACCTTCCCATTGAGGGATTCATAATCTCTCCACTTTCATGTTAAAGTTAATTACCATTTTTGCTCTAGAACTGTGCTGGCCACTACAGCTGTTGCCTCTTTAAATGTGGCTATTCAAATTAGTTACACTTAAATAAAATTTAAAATTCAGTTCCTCATTGCCTCTAGCCACATGTCAGATGCTCAGTAGTCACATGTGGTTAGTGGCTGCCATATTGGACAGTGCAGTTGGAGGACATTTCCGTCATTACAGAAAATTTATTAGTGCTACTCCAAAGGTTGTCTCCTTTTACAAATTTTAATGTATTTAAAAGCCATGTAATAGTGAAATATTTACAGATTAAATGATATAATTTGATTCAAAATAAGTGGGGAGAATGGGGAGTTATGGAAGAAATAGGATTTGCCATAAGCTGATGATTGGTGAAACTAGGTTGGGGATCCAGGGGGGGTTTCATTGTAGTATTCTCATTATTCAGAAATTTTGTGTATGTTTGAAATTTTCCATAATAAAGAATAAAAACAGAAGCCCTTTTTTTTTTTTTTAAAGATTTTATTTATTTGTCAGAAAGAGAGAGAGAAAGCATACAAGCAGGCAGAGAGGCAGGCTCCCTGCCGAGCAAGGAGCCCGATACGGGACTCCTTGTTTTAGGGACCCAGGCATCCCTAAAAACAGAAGCCTTAAATAGGAACAGTGGTCCTGTTGGCACTTAAAAGTAGCCTTCTGCGCCTGGGTGGCTCAGTGGGTTAAAGCCTCTGCCTTCGACTCAGGTCATGATCCCAGGATCCTGGGATCGAGCCCCGCATCAGGCTCTCTGCTCAGCAGGGAGCCTGCTTCCTCCTGTCTCTCTGCCTGCCTCTCTGTCTCCTTGTGATCTCTGTCTGTCAAATAAATAAACAAAATCTTTAAAAAGAAAAAAAAAAGTAGCCATCTGGGGGTTGCCTGGGTGGCTCAGTTGGTTAAGTGCCTTTGCCTTGGGTCGTGATCCCAGAGTCCTGCGATGAGTCCTACATTGGGCTCCTGCTCAGCAAGGAGCCTGCTTTCTCCTGCTGCTGCTGCCCCTGCTTGTACTCTCATGCTCTCTGCCCCCTCCCCAAACTCTCTGGTAAATAAATAAATAAGTAAGTAAAATCTTTAGAAAACTAAAAAACAGGTGCCTGTGTGGCTCAGTGGGTTAAGCCTCTCTCTTTAGCTCAGGTCGTGATCCCAGGGTCCTGGGATTGAGCCCTGCATCGGGCTCTCTGCTCAGTGGGGAGCCTGTTTCCCTCTCTCTCTGCCTGCCTCTCTGCCTACTTGTGATCTCCGTCTGTCAAATAAACAAATAAAATCTTTAAAAACAAAACAAAACAAAAAAAGTAGCCATCTGAAAATGGGCATCTGAAATTCTACCCCACATAGGGTGGTGTCTGTGGTAAAAGGAAATGTTTAACCCTGCTCCATGTCTTCCCCAAAAGAGTATGTAGAGGACTGCATTTTTTTTTTTTTTTTTAGGTTTTATTTAGTTATTTGACAGAGAGCACAAGCTGGGGGTAGTGGCAGAAGCAGGGGGAGAAGCCGGTTCCCCACTGAGTGTGGAGCCTGATGTGGGGGTCGATCCCAGGACCCTGAGATCATGACCTGAGCCAAAGGCAGATGGTTGACCGACTGGGCCACCCAGGTGCCCCTAGAGTACCACATTTTTTTTTTTTAAAAGATTTTATTTATTTATTTGACAGACAGAGATCACAAGTAGGCAGAGAGGCAGGCAGAGAGAGAGAGGAAGGGAAGCAGGCTCCCTGCTGAGCGGAGAGCCCGATGCAGGGCTCGATCCCAGGATCCTGGGATCATGACCTGAGCCGAAGGCAGAGGCTTAACGTACTGAGCCACCCAGGCACCCCTAGAGTACCACATTTTTAAGGCTTATGTCATTCCCTCTGGAAACATACAAGTGACAGCTCAGGTTCGAATTTATTAAGAGTTGCAGCCACCCAAATGAATCTTGTGGGCAGAATGTGCTAGATTATGATACTCCGCTAAAAAATTCCATTGCTGCTGACGTTAATTTTAGCCATGTCCAAATAGTGTTCCTAAGGCAGAGAATGGAGTCCATTCACTCAGTCATTGGCTTATTTTTGTTCACAGCCAGATCAGTCAGCTTCTGTCTCTGGTTTCCTGGTTACCAGTGCCTATGGTGATAGCGTCGCAAGAGAAAGGGGAGGTCATAGAGAAAACCCTTGGCACAAGATGAAAGCCATCAGTAAAACTGTCACTGTGTCACCAAAGGGCTGTTTGAAGTTGTTACAAATACCTGCCTACTTTGGCCTCCTCGTGCGTCTCTAACAGATAGTGGCGGGCCTTACTGTGAGCAGAGAGTGATGGTGGAGAGCAGGGTCTTTGGGGTGAGACTTGGCCTTGAGTCTCTGCCTGTCAGCTGTGACCCGAGGAGGGGAAGAGTGAGCCCTCACTGGCCGTCTTCGGAGCAGCAGCAGGGCCGCATCTGGTATGTGGTGGAGTGCTCAGGCTATATAGTAGCTCTTGCTGTTAGGTATTTTCTGTACAGAAAGGAAGGGGGACTCGGCGTTTTATTTCCCTTATGCACTGATATTCATAGAATCATGTAGAGAAATGTACAGGTCGAAAGGAATGTAATGGTACCTTTTTATTTTACAGGGTTCTAAAGTCAAAACCTTGAGATTAATAATGGCAGGAAAATCTTCGCTTTTTAAAGTAATTCTCCTTGGAGATGGTGGAGTTGGGAAGAGCTCTCTAATGAACAGATATGTGACCAATAAGTTTGATACCCAGCTCTTCCATACAATAGGTGTGGAATTTTTAAATAAAGATTTGGAGGTGGACGGACATTTTGTTACTATGCAGATTTGGGACACAGCCGGTCAAGAGCGATTCAGAAGCCTGAGGACGCCATTTTACAGAGGTTCTGACTGTTGCCTGCTCACTTTCAGTGTCGATGATTCCCAGAGCTTCCAGAACTTGAGTAACTGGAAGAAAGAGTTCATATATTACGCAGATGTGAAAGAGCCCGAGAGCTTTCCTTTCGTGATTTTAGGCAACAAGATCGACATAAGCGAACGTCAAGTGTCTACAGAAGAAGCCCAGGCCTGGTGCAGGGACAACGGCGACTATCCTTACTTTGAAACAAGCGCAAAAGATGCCACAAATGTCGCAGCAGCCTTTGAGGAAGCGGTTCGAAGAGTGCTTGCGACTGAGGATAGGTCAGACCACCTGATCCAGACAGACACGGTCAGTCTGCACCGAAAGCCCAAGCCTAGCTCGTCTTGCTGTTGACCGTTTAGAGAGGTTGCCTGTGTGATCTAACCAACTCACACACATACACAGAAAAATGCAGGGTGGAGAAGAGAATTAGCATTTGCAGCAATGGATCATCTACTCATAAAATTAAACTAACCATATTGCTGTTTGTTAGTGGGTGGGAGAAGGGACACATCCACTCGTGGAAGAATCAATGTACTCAATAGTGGCACCGTACATTTATAAATTGTAATGGTGGTCTGTAACGTGTAATTTAAATATGTACGTTACCGAGCTAATAAATGAGATGATCAGTACTTTAATTATAATTAAAACACTTGGATATTCTGGAAGTTACTGTTTGTTTTTTTTCCTGGGAAAATGGAGAACTACTTTTTATATGTGTATATTTTTATGTAATTAGCATTCAGTTCCTGGTTGAGGGAAAAAAATTCCTGAAAGCAATAATGTTAAATAATAAAGATTAAAACCTACTGCATTTGCACTGTAGTTATTTGATTACTTCTTCATTCTCTTTAAAACTATTTAAGTGTTCACATTTTCATTCTCTGTGTCAGAATTGCTCTCACTAGTAATCATTCGTGTGCCACGTGTGGGCTCCCCACCCCCAAAACAGAAGCCAACTTGATCACTCCTGGAGGAAATACTAAGGATTGTACTTCGTGTGAGGATAAATGACATCTTTGTTAGGTCACATATGTAATGCCTTCCCTGTCATTGAACACTGTTGAGTGATTTCTACTCAAGGAGATTTTGATAAAGCGATTTGTAGTCTTTTTGCAGGTAAAGTTCATATACCCTGCGTTTGTGCCTGTCCCATCCTGCAGAGGCAAAGCAACCCACTGACAGTTGTCAGGATGTGCCGGGTCCGGGTTAGCATGTCCTGCTCATGGAAAAGAATAGCAGTATCATTCAGTAAGCTAAGCTTTTGACAGTCTCCTCTCCTAACAGAACAATTTGGCTCTATGCAAAACATTTTGACATTTTGAATTATGGGGAAATTAAATCTCTTCATGTTCTCCGCTTAGAGGCAGTTGTTGCTTTTAGTATTTATAATCAATCCCCGCTCCCAAAACTGTAATCCTCCATCAAAAAAACTGAAATAGGAATCCATTAACAAATTGGTGTATATTATATATTCTTTCTTTTTTCTCTAGGGGATTTGCTTCCCGCCTCCCACCCTCCCAGTCTAAAGTGTCCCATGGCTTTGTGACTTGCTATTTCCTCTTAATATATGTGAACATACTTTATTACAGTATATCTACCTCATCAGCTGTACGGATGTTTACCAATTTATTCTGACTGTTCTCTAGTGACAGACATCCAGCAGCACTATCCCACACCTTATTCAACAGTGGGTATTAGGAGTAAATTCTTTTTTTTTAAGATTTTAAACATTTATTTGACAGAGAGACAGGGAGCATAAGCAGGGGGAGTGGGAGAGGGAGAAGCAGGCCTCCCGCTGAGCAGGGAGTCTGATGTGGGACTGGATCCCAGGACCCTGGGATCATGACCTGAGCTGATGGCAGATGTTTAATGACTGAGCCACCCAGGTGCCCCAGGAATAAATTTTCTGTTCATTTTTTGAATAGATGAGTCACGTTTCAAAATCATAAGACTTAAGAGGGTACCTGGGTGGCTCAGTGGGTTAAGCCTCTGCCTTCAGCTCAGGTCATGATCTCAGGGTCCTGAGATCGAGCCCTGCATCAGACACTCTGCTCGGCAGGGAGCCTGCTTCCCCCCTCTCTGCCTGCTTGTGATTTCTGTCAAATAAAATCTTAAAAAAAAAAATTAATAAGACTTAAGAGACAGATATCTGTACCCTTGCTACCCAGTTCCTGTCCGTGGAGGCAGCGCGTGTCTATTTCTTAGGTATCAAGCTAGATATTTAGTATGTAAGGGAAGCATATTGTATTAGTTTGCTAGGGCTGCCGTAACAAAATGCATGCTGGGTGGCTTAAACAGTGGGAATTTTTCTCACAGTTCTGGGGGCTCTATATCCAAGATCAAGGTGTTGGTAGGTTTAGTTTGTCCTAAGGTCTCTCTCTCTCTGGCCTGCAGATGACGTTGACTCTGTGTGCAGCATTCCCCCCCCCGCCCCCCCATGCCACCATGTCTCTGTGTCCAAATTTCTCCCTCTCAAAAGGACAGATTGGATTAGTGGGCTTGTTTTGACTTAATTACCTCTTTAAAGGCCCTGTCTCCAAATAGAGTCACATTCTGAGGGACTGGGGGCTAGGGCTATTAACATACGTATTTTGAGGGGACACAATTCAGCCCATATTTTGTGTGTGTGTGTGTGTGTGTGTAGGTATTTACATAATGTGTAGTTTTGATTCTTACACAGATTTAACTAATACTTTGGGGGTTTTTAAAAAATTTAGAAGCAGGGACACCTGGGTGGCTCGGTCAGTTCAGGGTCTGCCTTCGGCTCAGGTCATGATCCCGGGGTACTGGGTTAGAGTCCCACATCAGGCTTCCTGCCCAGCGGGAAGCCTGCTTCTCCCTCTCCGCCTGCTGTTACCCCTGCTTTGTGCTCTGACAACATCTTAAAAAAAAAAAAAGTCCAAGTAGCTTTTCAGTAACTTTTTCTTCAGCGAAATATTCAAGAAGTTCTAGAGCTGGGAAGCAAGAAATGGCCAAGGGAACAGATCTTCATGTGTGTAAAGACAGGCTGGGGAGTGAGGACAGTGATGCCGCGGAACACGGTGACTCGGAGGGATCCCGTGAGCGAGGCTGGCTGACCGAGTGCAGGACGGAAGTGGGACCACTGAGGAGGAACAGAGCTGCCAGGAGCTGCGGCCTTCAGAGACTACAACGAACAGGGGGAAAGCTCTTCAAGCCGGGAGACGTAGCTGCAGATCGGACTCTCTTGTTTTTAGGAAGTGAGAAGTCTTTTAGGAACAAAGAAGTCTTTTGATTGGCTGGTGTTACCTAAAGAAAGATGAGAAATACTGAGAAAACAGGAGCTGGGGAAGAAAGCAGTCAGCGCCCGAGGCGGCAGGGTTGGTGGAAGGAGCTGCAGAGCCCCCCCGGGAAGCCAGCGGGAGGACCGGTCTGCGTGCGCCCCAGTGTGGCGAGGAAAGGCCCCAGTGGTCCAGTGCCCGTGCTCGTCACACGGCGTCCGACCGGCTCTGTGACAGCGTGCGCTGCTGTGCTCTACTCCCGTGAAGCCTTCGAGACCGTTCAGTGCTACGGCAAAGGCGGACGACCGAACTTGGGAGAACAGACAGTTGTACGTTTGCAGCCCGCGTGGCAAATAACGGGGCGCAGTGTGCAAGATGGAAAAGTCCAGTCCCATCGGTGGGGGAATGTCTGTCACCTTGGGAAGAATTCCCTAGTGGAAGTGAAAACGTCCTAGATGTCCCTTAAGAGAAAGCCTTGAGTTTTAGATTTCTGTAGAAACGTGTGCAAGCTTGCCCTTGCGTATCATGACGCCGTGGACACCCGTGGCTTGGGGCCAGTGAGATGGCCAAGTGGACCCGCGCACTGTCTGTGTATTGTGCAAAGCCACCACTGTGGACTGGCAACCGGAAAGGGCTGACTGAGTGGAACCTGAAAGAACACGGGTATAGTGCAGCCGGGGCAGAAGTCCGTCCCTCTGCGGACGAGGAAAACATGGGCGCTGGCGAAGCATCTGGGAAACGGAAGAGGACAGGATCAGAGCTGTGCGTCATCTTTGGGTCCCTCTGGGCGTGCGAACATGGCCCTGACGTGGTGCTGACACACGTGTGCTCAGCGGGCCTCATGCCCAGGGCGCTCATGATGCCATCCTGTCGCTCTTGTGTTCCTGAACCTGTGTGAGGTCCCGTACGACCAGATCGAAGCTTTGCTGGCTTCTCTGCTTCCTTAAGTACCAGCCCCTGGTTCGTCCCCTCGCACCCGTCCCCTCGCACCGTGCTGTCCGTGTGCCCGGGGCAGCTTCCCCGGCACTGTCGCGGCCCACGTGCTCGTTCAGTGCAGCCCACGCCTGGCGTCCCATCCGCCCACACGCGTGGCAGTGGGCTGGCTTCATGCTCCTGCACACGCACAGCTCGGTGCTAGACTGCACCGACGTACTCACGCGGGGCCTGCGGTCCTTGTTCCCGCTTCCCTCACGAGCCCAGAGGAAGGACGCAGGGTTTGCAGGGTTTGCAGGGCGCCCGAAACCTCCTGCTGCTCTCCGCGCAGTCTGTTCACGGAGGGCAGAGCCGGCGGGGTGCGGTAAGTACACACACTGGGGTCTCTGCAGTGAGCTCGGCTCAAACCACTCCTCGATTTCTAGCGGGGTATCTTCCCGCTCCCAAAGCTCTGGTACCTAGTTTGAGGGCATCTGAGTTCTAGAAAATGGGTTAAGGTAATAGCTTGTAGACTCTCACTAGGGGGAAAAGGACTAAAACAGTAGCGGTAGCAGCGTAAGCAACACTTTCAAAACTTGACCAAACTTCCGTAATCTTGGACAAACATCTTTATTAAAGAAATCAAATAAATAGATAGAGTAAAACATTACGGTAGCAACTTCACACAACGGTATGAGACCAAACTTAGAACTACTTGCTCAAGTTACTCAGGATGGAAAAAAATTAAGTGCTCACAATTAGCACAGAAAATATCTGGTTATAACTTGTTTTTAAATAGACATTTCCTAGTTTACAGTAAGATCCCACTGGTTACAGACCACTCCCCACCCCCTTGGTGTACAGCCTAAAAAAGCTAAGAATGCAAATGTTAATGTAATATAAACTTTTCTTTGTTTACAATTCCAGAATTACAACATTTTACTATTATAACTGTCAACAAGCTCGCTTACTTTAGTTTACTGTCGGAGGGAAAGACAATGTAAGAACATAACCTGTCACTTTGGTCCCAGCCTCCCATTTTACAACATGGATTCTTGATTTATAGCAGAATCACTCTGACAGAGACAGGCCTTGGTGTTTGGCACCGCAAAAGCTGCTTGCTTCGGCCTCTTGTGGAGTGCTATGTATACTGCCTGTGTGGTTTTATAACAGTATAGATGTATAGAAACCCATGCACACGCTATCAGCTTCATTCCCTATAGCAGAAACTTTTAAATCTGTCTACCAAAATCTTGACAAGGACATTTAGTTCTGAATTGTGACATCAAGATCAAGCTGTCTGAATGAGTAAAGTCAAAAGCTCATCTTTAAGTTTTAGAATAAAGATATTTTCAAGGTTATAAAGAGTTTATAAATAACACTGTTTACAAGCAAATATTGATAATCTGTTGACAATCGTTAAGAAACTGAATGTACTGTTTTGAAATAATACAAGGAATTCATTAGGTTTAGATAAATTTAGACTACAAGTAAAACTTCCAGGCTATTTAGTCAAGTTACTTACAACGTACACATTCCTGAGAATACCCCATGGTAGTGGTATTGTTTATTTCCAGATTTTTCCACATTCAACTTAAAAGATGTTTCTTCCCAAGAAACTGAACTTTTCTGTCAAATGCGCTTGATCGAATAGGAGAATTGGGTTCATAAAATGGATTCATTGCAAACTAGGAAAGAAGAAGGTATTAGTAAGCTTGTCAAAGTACAAAGGCTGACAAATCCTAGATCTCTAGAAGGAAATTATTTTAAAGTTCTAAATTAAATCATCAAAGACATCTAAAACAAAAGTGTGAAGACCACATTTTTATGTTCTGTTGTTAAATAGTAATGCCCCCTTGAGGAGATTTTTGATTTCGTGTTTCAGTTTTGAGAAGTGTCTGTGGCAAAACTAATGGTGGTATGATCAGCGTTCCTCTGTAAGCTAAAGAACTTTCAGGATTCACCCTCCGTGTGAAATACTAATCTACTCACATTAATTATAAATGTATGGGTTTATCTATAAGGCCCTTTGGCTGCATAAAACTAAAAATCCACCATATGCTCATAGTTTAAAAAAAATGTATACATTTGCTGCTATATTAAATTACCCTTATATAGTAATTTTTAACAATCAGGTTTTGAATACACTCCTTTAACACAGGCTAAATGATCAGGTTCTTAAATAGTATAATGAGTGTATCATAATACATGCGAGAAAACTGTCAAATGGAATCACTAATTAGGCAAAGGCGTTCAATAGTTTTTATACCTTAATCTACTTGATGTTGTCTTATC
Source organism: Mustela nigripes (assembly GCF_022355385.1). Lineage (NCBI taxonomy): Eukaryota > Metazoa > Chordata > Mammalia > Carnivora > Mustelidae > Mustela > Mustela nigripes. Next base: position 114,415,185 of record NC_081575.1, on the reverse strand, counting down.
TTTTTAAGAGCTAAATATTTTTATTTGCTAAATCTGACCAGGAATATTAACTGTGCTGATATGCAAAAAATCTTGTCTAAATACAGACCATTTAAAATTAATAGGAGCAGACTGTTAGCCCTGCAGTTTAACCACAGACATCCTACTACTATATTATTTTTTCTAAATATTAAGAAATGTGAGTGGCACCATTACCCTTCAAAGACTATTTGGTAAACTTCCTGACAGTTTATGACCTATAATCATTGCTGTGTAACTTACTTGTAAAGTAGATGGAGAACATTTTAGATTAAAATTATGAAGCAATTTCCTTTTTGTAGCTTGCTTCCTTCTCTTTTTAGGGTTCCCTAATAAAATCAACTGTATGTGCCAAAGGGGGAAACTGAAACCTGTTTAAGAACAACTACGATGTGTTCTGTCCTAAATATATGTTAGCCTGGTGGTGAAGTCTTGCCTGTGAGGGAGCTTCCAGGGGTCATTCTGACTGGGGGGGAACTAGTCTGAGATGAAAACCACAGTACAAGGGAGTTACTGCCACAGGTCAGTTTCCTGTTGGAATCCCTTTTTACAATCAAATTAAAAGAGTTAGGGAGCATACCATACCTTTATGTATAAATCATAGACATCGGTGAAGAAATTCTTTATCCCATCTTCTTGCCTTATGTCATGGAGCATAATAAATCTCATATGTGAAAGAATTAAGGTATAATCTTAATAGAAATGAAAAATGAAAAGTTGTCAGGTGATACGATATCCTTCAAATGAGTCACATGCATTGTATTTCGTGATGGAAAAGCCAAATATGTAAACTGCGTTTGAAGTTAGGTAACTTTTATCAGAGGACACAGTCTTTCTAAGTTAGAAAGTCCCTACGGAATGAAGTAAAATCAACCTAATGGTTCAGCTTGACCATAGCTTTATTTGAGACTTGGTTCTAAAAGTATCTGTTAAACAAAATTATCTGTTAAAAATACTAAACAAATGCTTCCCCACTCCAAATAACAGTAGCCCCATAAATGGCAGTTTTTACCTGACACTTGAAGTCCACAGACTCACAGTCTGGCATCTATGTCTCATGTTGTTCTAGTCTGTTACCCAACCTTTAGTTAGACATCTTTTTGTAAAAGATAAGGATATGACCTGCAGTGACAAATGCCGAAACAAACCACTCATTGAACTTGTCCACAGTTTTCAAGTACATGTTGTTGGACAGCCACATGTTCTCGTCTACGAGGTCAAGAGCAGCATGAGCTATGAACTGGTTCAGATGACGGTGATCATCCTAGAGGACAACGTGAGTAGCACCAGATTAACATTTCCAGACAGCATCGAGAACACCAACATTTCATTCTGGAAATTCTATACATAGTCTTCTTGGGGGGAGGGGGCGTTTTCTGCTGCTACTTCATTTATTACTGTCATGGGACTTAGAAAAGATCTTAAGTGTTTTCACATCATATTCTTTTCTATTTGCTATCTAAGACTCAACAAATAGAAACGGCCAATTAATAAATGAAATGTTGGTGTTCAAGAAACAATATAGATTACTTTTTTAATTTTGCAAGAAGGAAGTTACAAAATTTGGTAATTATTTCAGTGTGTGAAGTACAGTAGGTTAAAAATAGAGATTCTGCTTTAAACACCCTCATATCTTTTTAGAGGAAAAAATTTATTTTTTGCAAAATACATACATATTTATGAATAATAAATTGTAAAATAATTAATAATAAATAATACGTATTTATGAAAAATAATGTAAGTGGCTCTGGCTAGCGGACAGGTGGTAGGCTGGAGAGCTAAGGAGGTGGCAAAGGAGAGCTACACAGAAGTGACATCGGCATGGGTCTCAGGGTCAGCAGGGGAAAAGGGCAGGGAAGGCCTTGGGACACGGTGACACTTGGCGAGTGGAGACGGCTGAGGAGGTGGCACTCTTACAGGTTTGGCGTTGGCCTCTTTCAGGTGAATGGAGCTTAGGTGACAGGGGGACCTGGGAGTGGCAGGAGGCCATGCTCAGCCCCAGCTGTGAGTAGTCACCGGTCTCAACATCAGGAGACAGTCCTATCAGAGCTGAGTGTCCTTTTCGTGGGCTTAACTGGAGGTGGGACAGTCCCCCATAATGTGGAGAGGGAATTCACAACCTGGGAGTCTTACCCCTGTGGAATTATTTCAAAATAAACTTTTCATGAAGACTTCCATTAACGGGTTGAGCTGAATTCTTCTGTTCAAGTCCTAACCACCCACCACCCCACCCAGTACCTCAGAACGTGGCCTTCTTTGGAGAGAGGGTCACTGCAGCTGTCGTTAGCGTGCTAGAGTGGGATGGCCCTGATCCAGCGTCACTGGCATAGTTCTGAAAGAGGGGCATGTAGGGACGGACACACAGCAAGAATGCCATGTGAAGACTGGGGTTCTGTGGCCACAGGCCAAGGAACTACCAGAAGCTAAGAGAGAGGCCTGGAACAGATCTTCCCCTGGCAGCTTCACAGGGGGCCTGGCCCTGCCTAGATGCATTGTGCTTGGACTTCTGGCCTCCAGGCCGTGAGACAATGAGCTGCTTTTACTCTAAGCTGCCCGGTTTGTGGTGCTCTGTTATGCCAGCCCTGGGAAAGGCAATGTCATATGACCTCCCTGCTGCGGAGGCTGTTCCTGGGACGGGGCTGGACGAAGGCTGCCAGTTGCTCGGAATCCCCAGCACAGCTCAGGCATGTTTACTCCACTCACATCACCATGACAAGGCTAATTTCGTCCCTAGAGAAATCGATGTGTTTTGTGTCTGGCTTACAGCAGTGTTTTCCATGGGGTCATCAATTAGAGGAAAAATGCAGAAATGCTTTAAGGCGAGTGGTAGCAGGAGAAGGAACTAAGGGCAAGTCATGCCACAGAGTGTTTCTACAGGCACAGCTTTGCCTCCCACAGGTCCACAGAAACTATGTAAGTAGCCCTGTACCACAAAGCAGCCGCTGCTACGGAGAAGCCTCAGTAGCAAGTTCTAATAAGCACCGTGCTCACAGGAATGTGGGGCCATAATGTAGCAACAGCCACCTGACAGAGAATACCTTTACCACATTTCTATCTTATTTTTGTGGCAAGATTTAAATAGTTAAAAAGCATCACACACTGGATGTGGTACAGTTAATTTCAAAAATCAATTTTTAAGGGACACGAAAGCTTATTTCGGAGTTGGGAGAAACACAGCCCAACTTTTTATGAGCAATATGGAGCAGTGCAGAAAGATGGAAGGGCCCCGGGTATCCTCATCTCAAGATTCTACATGTTTACTCTGAATGGCATGTTCTTGAACCGAGCTTGTTTTTCTGGAACCATTACTGGCAACAAGGAAGTTGGGTGGTGTCACTGGGGAGAATGGCATGCGGGCTCCACCCAGCTAGCAGCGGGGGCAGAAGGGCACTGAAAGCTGCTGGAGTCTCAGGGCCAGCGGGGCATGGAAGCAAGGGTCTCTCTTAGCCCTCCCAGGTGCAGATGGCCCTCCTCCGTATGTCCTGACGAGAAGTGTAATTCCCCTGGGCAGAATGGGCTCTCCATGCTAACAACTGTTCTTCCGGTCCCACAACAGGTGGACTATGTTCCTAGGTGCTCAGGGAGCAAGCAGCTTTTCAGAACGGGTGACACAGTGAACTACATATCAGAGCAGAGACCCAGAGCATCCTGCTAGTTAGTATGTGCCGGGTGTGTAGTGAATCAAAGGATGAGTCAACCACTCAGAGACTGTTCTCTGGCCGGATTCTTTCAACCTGTGGGACTGCGGGGCAAGCCCCATTTAATTGTGGCGGATTCCAGTTACCTCATCTGTCCGGGTCTCGCCCAGCTGTCAACTTGTGCCACACCATTACCATTACAACAACATAACGATTCTTACAGAATTTTGTAAGGTTCCATACGCACTTTGGATTCTGCTTTTCCAGCTGGCAAAAATTCCATTTCAAAAACCGGATTATCATGGTGGCCCACAATTACAAAGTAGAAGCTTCCAGACATTGTCTTCAATATATAGCTCCTAGTTAAATGAAAATAACATGTTTTCAGTATTCCATACTGAAAATGAAAAATTGTTAACGAGAAGTCTAGAATTCAATTTTTTACTTAAACCTGACATTGTAGAAGAGGACACCACAAAGCCTGTCACGTTTTCCAGTCTATCGCCATAGACAAATGGCTTTGGGACTAGACAGATTAGGTCTGTGATATGTCCTATAGAATCCAGTACCTTATTTTCACAGGGAAACTGGAAGACTTCTAATACAAAATCGTAAAAACAACATTCTCATGACCCCAAAAGAACATTCGGAGCAAGCTGGAACAAACTTGGACGGACCAGTTAGCATTACTAGCACTAACACTGGGAGAAATTGATAAAGGGTGCGGATTTTGTCTTCTTTCTACCTGAACAATGTATGCTATCAATCTAAGTCTCTGCAAATGCAAGAGCCTATGATATGCCTCCTCAAACTGCATTCGTAAGAAGGGAAGACATGGGACGCCCGGCTGGCTTGGTCGGTGGTGTGTGTGTGACTCTCGATGTTGGGGTTGTGAGTTCAAGCCGCATATTGGATATAGGGATTACTAAAAGAGAAAAAAAAAAAGAAAGGAAGATACAATTTTGTATTCTAGAAAAGATGAAAGAAACCATAATCCAAAAAGAAAGACACTTGAGGTGTTAAGAAATCTTAGAATTGGTGTTTATAGGTTTGCTAAGGGAATGAAGAGAACATGTTGGGGGTGGGGTTGGTTGCGGGGGGAATCAGGGATTCTGTGGCTTTTAGCACAATCAAAATCTGGATGGACAGACAGACGGGTGGAAGGATTTATGTACGTATTTATGTACTTCTAGCACACGGTCTTTGGAATCAGACCAAGCTAGGTTCGGGTCTGCCTCTGCCACCGACTGGAAACATGAGCACAGGCACAGTCCTTAAACTCCCAATGCCAGTTTCCTCCCCGGTGAGACAGAGGCAACCATCAGAGATCCCTTACAGTGACCTTGAGGATTATACAGTGTAATTCATGTGAAGCACTAGGCACGGTATCTGGCTCTCTAGATCGACACAGAGGAGCACATGCATGCAGAGACGGGCTGACCCTTAAGGCCTCCACGTGGGGCAGCCACCTGGCTAACGGAGAGTACACCCCCTCAGGGCGCGTACAGTGAGGTGTGTCGGAGCCCAGGGCTCATCAAGCCTCACTGGGACTCCTGCTGAATCACACTGAACGTGAGAAAACCTGAAATGTTTTCCTAATGAATACAACCTCCGTTGGTAAGGAAATCAAGGCACAACTGGCACTTTGAACTCTGGAATTGGAAGGCCCATGACTGGAAGAAGAGGCAAATAAGACGTTCTTTTGGCTTGATGAGGTAAAGGGAATTTAGAATGTCACTCGGGGCAGGTGTTGGGACACTGCATCCTGCAGGCCCAATCTGGCCTTGTCCATCCTTTTATTGTTGCTGAAGGCGGCCTTGCCCGCTGACAGAATGACGGATTGAGCAGCTGCAACGGAGACCATCTGATCCTTTACAGCCAGTGTCTTAGGGGAAAGACGCGGGGAAAGGCCCCAATAGTGAAACTGGATAACAAGTCAGGCAGGAATGATGTGAAAGCTCTGCAAAGCCAGCAGAAGTAGCAACAATTCTCGAGATTGAAAGAAATTGTCAAGAGGCAAAGGGATGAGAACTTTCAATCTGAACAAAGTCAACAATGATGTCCTTAATTGGAACAGGAGTTTGCAGCTGGAGTTTGCCAAGGGAAGGGCTCATTTCTGCCACACAAACATTTAAGCAGCGGCTGAAAACAATATACATCTAAGGAAGAAAACCCTTATCCCCATGCCTGCGTAGTGTCAGTACAGGGTGACGATAAACAGAAAGGAAACCGAGGAAACACCACATAAAGATCAGGTCATAGACTCTACAGCCGGACAGAACTTGAACTGCCAATAATTTGATTTCATAGCAGCTGAATGAGTAATGCGACTGTTCGACTCCACAGGCAGAACTGGAAGGTGAAGTGGAAGAAATGGAAATCTTGGGAGACAGCCACAACATTGTCTCGGAAGGGAATGTCTACATCACTTAGTATTTGAGGTTTATTATGCCAAGGTGGTAGGCAAAGATGAGACACTTTAGAATTCTATGCTGTTTGATACACTCAATTTTCCACGGGGAGGGAAAAGTTCTGTAGCTGCACTGTCCAGTGTGGTAGCCACCGGTGGCTATTGTATCTGCAGAATTGAGTTTTTCACTTTGTTTAGTTAAAAAGCCACATGCAGTCAGTCGCTACTGTATTGGACCGTGGCCTCTGTATTGGCTCTGTAACAATGATTTGAAATGTTTCAAGTTCTGCCAAGTCTACTTTCCCTCCATCCAGGAAGCAAGTGTTACTTAGTACTCCAGCCTGTGATACAAAAGAAGCAATCGCTTTCCTCCATCCACAAAGTGTTACTTAGTACAAGTGAAGCAGCTGCCGGTGTCTGTGTGAGCTCCAACAGTGTGTGTCTGCTCCATTTCCCCATCACCTAAAGTAGGGGCCCTTCACACCTCTCCTACGAAGACGAAGTCTCCAGGGGGGAGGAGATGGCTACACAGAACTTGGCAATGGATTAAACTGGGGAACTGAGGAAGAGGGAAGAATCAAGGATGTTTCCAAGTGCCCGACTGAGGTGACCAAGCAGAGTATCGAGATGAGTCTCTTCACCAGGAAAGGAAATAAGGAAAAAAACAGGGATGAAATGAACACGTCCATTCTGAGCATGTGGTGGTGCCAGAACCACACGCCCCGCCCTGACCACATCCTGACCCGGAAAACCTGTGAATGTTCGTTTCCCGGCCGAGGGGCATTAAAGCTGCAGGTGGAACTGAGGTGGTTCGCCAACTGACCTTGGGACAGGGAGAGCAGCCCGGACGAGCCAGATGGGCCCAGTATAATCACAACGGTCTTTAAAAGTGGAACAGAGAGGCCCAAAAGGTCAGAAGGAAGCGCCATGGCAGAGGGGGTAAGGGGTGTTGCGGAGATGCAACGTTGCCAGCGTTGAAGAGGGAAGAAAGGGCCGGCAGGCGAACGGCCTCCGGAAGTTGGGGAGCACAAAGATAACCGATTCTTCCCGACAACCTCCGGAAGGGAACACAGCCCAGTGAGACCCGCGGTGGACGTCTGTGCCACACACATGTAAGGTAACATATTTGTGCTGTTTCAGCCACTCAACTTTGTTATAGCAGTAGACAGCACACACGTCAGAGCCGAGGACGCTGCAGGAATGAGGGGAAAGGACATATTTGAAGTGCTCACAGAAAGCAGGTGCATTCTGTAGGGAGACTGAGGGAAAAAAGGAGTTCACTTACCCCAGGACAAGAGTTTCAAAGCACTGTAGAAGGTCGGAGGGACGGGAAGGAAGTGGGGACAGTGGTGCGTCAGGGGGAAGCCACCTGGGGAAACCTGAGGGTCATCTAAGTGGTTTTCTGGCCGAGCAGGCCTTCCTAATGCTTACCACAGAGCCCAGTACAGAGTAAGCGCGCCACACCTGGGGAATGGAACCGCGAGGAGGGGGGCAGTGGCTGGGGCAGTGTCGGGTGAAGCCGGAACACAGGAATGAGAGGCATGCTGGGATTACCTGGCCTCAACAGAGAAAAGAACCTTCTGAACATTCTAGTGCTCAGGACTTCACGGTCTCAGAGGCCTGAATGGGGAGGTCTGTGATCAAATGATTAACAGCACCTTTGTGAGAAGTTGAAGTTTCCACACTTGTGAGGAAACTCCCATAACCACTGATGGGAGTTGTCGACTCCAGGACTCTCACCTGGGATGAAAACGGTAGCCGTCCCTGATGGCTAGGTGATCTGAGCTGTTTGAGAGGGAGCGACAACTAAAATCAATGTGGTGATCTAGAAGCTCCGGACTACCTTGAACTGGAAGAGGGCGTGTACATGATGTAAGAAACAGGGCACTAACTAGTAATGAACGCAAAAAAAAATCACGTATCTGTGAGGCGGGCATGAGAGGGGCTGTGAAGCACAAAATGAATGGAAATGTGTGAAATAAGTTAAAAACAAAAGCCTTCTTAGACTACAATCAGGAAGAAGGGGAGAAAGGTTACCTGGTGCAAAGGATGCAGATCTGCTGAACTTCAGTTTTCTCAGCGCATGATTTTCCTTTTTTTTTTTTTCTTTTTATTTATTTGACAGAGAGAGGGAGAGATCACAAGTAGCCATAGAGGCAGGTGGAGGGTATGGAGGGGGAGCAGGCTCCCGGCTGAGCAGAGAGCCTGATGGGGGGCTCGATCCCAAGACCCTGAGGTCATGACCTGAGCCAAAGGCAGAGGCTTAACCCACTGAGCCACCCAGGCGCTCCCTCAAAGAGCATGATTTTCTAATAGCAAGTGTGACAAAAAGGCGGGCTTGGAACCTTAAGACCGGTATCTTAAAAAACAAACAACAAAAACCTCAATAAATACAGATCTTCAAGTCTTAGCAAATCTTATATTTTTGACTAACAAAAGTGGCTGTATACTCATCAGGGACATGGGAAATCTCAGGAACAAAATCGTCAAACCACCTCAGGTTAGTTTTACTTATGTTTGTTTTCAGAAACAAGGGCTTCTCTTCTGTAACTGAGTACTTTTGGAATAGATTAAAACACCAAGAGAAACACGTATGAAATACCTGTCTCTGGTCAGAACACAGGCTAGGAGCTTTTAATTTACATTAACTTCATTAATGTGAATCCAGACAAAAATCAAGTGGTTAGTCAAAGTACTGGTTATATGACAACAAGCCCTGCCAAACTTAGACTTTCTGTTTTATACAGCAATCATCCCCCGCCTTCTTTGTTTTGCTGCTTTATACAACTGTTTGACAGAAAGCTGAATGGCTAGACTTTGTTTTAGAAGAGAAATCCAGGGGATGGCAAATCATTGTATGAAGTAACCTGGTATCTACCTGAGAACCAACTGGAGATTTGTGGCTCCGAGAAGTCCGTGGTACTGTCAGAGCTACAAGGGGATGGGGGTGCAGGCTGTACTCGTTTTATTTGTTGAGTGAGGGACCACTCCTACCAGACTTGAATGTCCGTGCCCAAAGAACTTCAAAGTTGTACAAGTCGGTTGACAGGGAACCATCGTGTGACATTAACCTAGTTCAGCTCAACATTTTGAATGCTTAAGTGAGGGACAATTTATCACATTGAAGGATAACACGCTTGGGCAGCTAATATACTGGAAGGCAACACCAAAGGTTCAACAATCCCTGCAGGTTAAGAGAATTTAAGTGAATGCAAAAAAATAAATAAATAAAGGTTAAAAACCGGGGGGGAAAAATCCCAAACTGTACAATAGGAGAGAAACCTAGGTTAAGAGCAGTTCATCTACAAGGACCCAAAAGTTTACATTTAATGCAAGCTCCGTAAGGGGCAGTAGTCTAATACAGGAACCCAAAAAGCTAATGCCAATTTGAGGCTGTACTAAGATCATGTCCTTTTGACACCTCCAGGGAACATACGCACCTCTGGGAATCTCGTTTTAAAAGGGTCAATAACTCTGAACTGTGTGTTGGAAGGAATGCTCTGGAAAGGAGCTACTGAAGGAACAGAGAATGTTTAAATGGGAAGGCCTTTCTGGGGGGTTGGGAGTGAGATACAGCAGTATCTTACCTTCAAATACAATGTATGTGGTCCAGAGGAAAAGGGATATGATAGGGGATGGCAAATGGGTTATCGCTGGTGAGCCAGTTCTAATTAGCCCGCAGTGACGGCCGGGACCTGGTGCTGATAACGACTGGGACAAGGAAGATCTGTAGCAGGAAAGATGGCTGTGGTCGAAGGGCAGTACGTAGGTGTGTACCAAGTCTTTAAAGTCTGGGTGACAGATTTATCCCAAACTGCCCAGAGGACACGCTTACGGCTGCGTCTTTGAGGTTACCTGGAAACTTGTTCGAGACAATGTTACCAAGCACTTTGTTACACGCTATCAGGCTGCCTGTGCGAGGACTAATTCCCGCCCCTCAGCGGACAGGGCCCACAAATTTTCCAGCTCCAAGTGACAACAGTACGGCCGTTAAAAAACCCTGCATTAGCTGACTGTCCCAGTGAAAGGCAAAATGAAGCAAAGGCCCCGGGCTGATCGACACTTGCGGGCTAAAACGCGATGTGCGTCGGCCCAGTGGCCTGGGATGTGACCGAACGGGGGACTGGCCAGGTCCGATCCGGTTGTCCCCGGGCGGACTGGAGACGGGGCCAAAATCCGCGTCACGCGGGACCCGGAACGTCCCCTGGACCTCCCGCCCCCTACTCACCCCATCTCCTACCTGCGGGGAGATGCCGCCAACGGAAACAGTCACTTACCTCAGCCGACCCGCGCTTGGCAGCCTCTGTCAGAACTCCCCGAGAATCCTCGCGAGAGTCCGCGGTTGCGATCTCGCGAGAGGTGGGAGGAGCTTCCGGCCAGAGGGCCGCGTAACCCAGCGCGTGCGCCATAGTAGTGCCGACAAGGGCGGTTCCGTTTGGCGGGCCTCGGGGGAGGGCGGGCTCAACGCGGAGCCAAGCGAATTCCGGTTGGTACCCGGTTTTCTCTTGTTGCCTCACTACCGGTCCTCGCCCTCCAGCCGCGTGGGAAAGTCGCGTGTGGACCACGACCCCGCCTACCCGTCAGAACCAGTGAGAACGGAAGTGCGAGTCGGTTGGAGTTCCTAGTCCAGAGCGAGAGCCAAAGTGTTCAACTGCCCTGTTCTTCCCGACTGGCCGCGGGCAGAGACCGAGCCCTGAACGCGGGGACTCCTCCTGAACCTGCAGCTCGGGCGGGGTGTTAACTCGGGCCCAGGCAGGACGGGCGGGGCGGGAGGCGGGGGAGGCGGGGGCAGGGGAAGCTGGCAGCTAGCGGCTCGGGTACACACACTGGCTGCTCCCCAGGGACCGGTGGAAACGTAACCTGTTGTTTGTTTCCGCTGTAGCTTCTTTTCCCCTGCTCAGCCTCTTAGGGTTTCTCGGGAGGCCACTGGTCTGTTTTCAAAAACTCATGGTCCATCTGCCCGCCGGGTAACCCGTAACCATTTTTTTCTTCCAGTTCACTATGCACCCCGAATCTGACGTGTTGAGTCAAGATGAACTGCGAAAAAAGCTTTACCAGACGTTTAAGGATAGGGGTATACTGGACGCGCTCAAGGTATCCGTTTTAGCCAGATCTTTTACACAACTTTTACAAGTTAACCTGTAACACGCAGTCCAGATTTAAATACATTCAAGTCTTGGCTTTTAAACGAGTAAGCCATAGTTTGTATTGTTAAGTTACATTTTTATGTTCCTCTGTAACTCTTTGTAACGGAATACGGAAGTCTTAAAAATGGTTTAGTTTGAGTGGTCTTAAAAGAGCATATTTAAATCATGGGTTTACTGGACTGATATTAAGGTGATAGTGGGTGGCTTTGTAAACTGAACACATTCTAGTAAAGTTGGACTTGGTTTATAAATCTGATTTGCAAGTCTTGAATTAATAAGTGGTTTTGTAATCGTACTTGCTTTTGAATGAAGGAAATAGACACCATATGGAAAACAGTAGGTGAACGATTTACCGGAGAATAATTTGGGGGAATGCTCTTGCTTAAAATATATTGAAATGTATAAATATTTGGGCAGCAGATGCTAGTACACATGAACAGCAAAGAGTAGGATTAGCTCAAATGTTTTTATTACTGTATACATTTCAAAACTATTATTTTGTATTTGAAATGTCAAATTAAGGGGGCACCTGGGTGGCTCAGTCAGTTGAGCCACCAGCTCTTAGTTTTCAGCTCTGGTCATGATCAGGGTTGTGGGCTCAGCCCATAACCAGCTTACTGGGGCCTACTTAAGATTCTGTCTTTCTCCCTCCCTCTGCCCCTGCTCCTCTCCTTCTCTTTAAAAGAAAGTGTTGAAGAAAAAGCTTTTTAAAAAAGTTTTCTCTATCCTATTGTTTTGGTAACTTAAATCTTGAGATTAATCTGAAAAAATATAGAAAAACACGGAGAAACAGCATTGCTAATACAGCTACTAATTGGCATAAGTGTCTTTTTTTTTTTTTTTTTTTTTTTTTTAAGATTTTATTTGACAGAGAGAGTAGGCAGAGAGGCAGGCAGAGAGAGAGGAGGAAGCAGGCTACCCGCTGAGCAGAGAGCCCAACTCAGGGCTTGATCCCAGGACTCTGGGACCGTGATCTGAGCAGAAGGGAGAGGCTTTAACCCACTGAGCCACCCAGGTGCCCTCCCTCCGCCCTTTTTTTAAAGTAGTCTCCATTCCCCAATACAGACCTCGAACCCACAACTTGGAGACCAAGAGTCCCATGCTCCATTGAGTGAGCCAGCCAGACACCTCTCCTTTTTAATCTGATATATGGTGAACATTTTCCTGTGTCCTTCAGAGTTCCTTGAAATCCTCATTTTCAGTGGCATCAGTCTTGTCTTTGAATGTATGGGTGATTTATGTAGCAGTTCCTTGTTGAAGATTTACATTATACCCAGGCCGGCACATTCCTTCATTGAATCTCTCACTTTTTGCCTTGTCTAGGTTAAGTGACATTACTGAACCAAAAGCCCGATTTTTGTTTGTTTTAAGATTTTATTTATTTGACAGAGCAAGAGAACACAAGCAGGGGGAGCAGTAGAGGGAGAGGGAGAAGAAGGACCCTGGGATGATGGCCTGAGCCCAAGACAGATGCTCAACCATCTGAGCCATCCAGGTGCCCCTGAGCTTTTTTTTCTTAAGATTTTATTAGAGAGAGAGAGTGGGCGGGTGCCAGAGCAGGGGAAGGGGCAAAGGGAGTGGGAGAAGCAAATTCCCCGCTAAGCTCAGAGCCCTATTTGGTTCTATCCCAGGGACCTGAGATCATGACCCAAGCTAAAGTCAGATGCCTAACTGACTGAGCCACCCAAGGGCAGAGCTTTAAGGCTCTCAGTATACGGGTCTTGTTCTAGAAAGATTGTTAATAATATATACTCCACCAGCAGTTTAATAATGCTTATCTCTCCAGTGATATTATCATGACAATTTTTTAAACATTGGAAAATCTTTAATATTCCATTGATTACAAATCTTTTTTTTTTTTTTTTTGCTGATTATTCTCAGTTCTCTAAAAGAACAAATACTCTTTATTTTTAAAAAAAGTTTTAAAAAGTTTTTTTATTCTGTAACCCACTTGGAATTAATTGTGTGTAGTGCATTAATATGCTTTCTAATGTGGAATGATCCTTGGATTCCTGGCCATGGCATATTTTTTTTTACTGTGCTTCTGAATTAGATTTGAGAGTGTTTTATTTGTAGTCACAAATAATACTGATGTATCCTTATCCTTTTTAAGCTGTCCCTGTTTGGGTTTGGTATCAGGATTATGTTACCTTTGTTCACTTTACTAATGTGTATCTTCTAGAGAAATACTGTTTCCTTTGTGTAGCTGGCTGTTCAGTTCTGTTATCCCAGCTTTACCAGTGGCAAGACAGATTTTTTACTTACTAAGTCTGAGCTAATTTGTGTTTTCTCAGTTCAGTGACGATGGCCTGAGTGAGTTTTAATTTTTAAAATTCATTGAGGAAGTGCCTGGGTGCCTCAGTGGGTAAGCCTCTGCCTTCAGGTCATGATCTCAGGGTCCTGGGGTCGAATCCCACATTGGGCTCTCTGCTCAGCAGGGAGCCTGCTTCCCCCTCTCTCTGCCTGCCTCTCTGCCTACTTGGGATCTCTCTCTCTATGTCAAATAAGTAAATAAAATATTAGGGGTGCCTGGGTGGCTCAGAGGGTTAAAGCCTCTGCCTTCGGCTCAGGTCATGATCTCAGGGTCCTGGGATGGAGCCCCGCATAGGGCTCTCTGCTCAACAGGGAGCCTGCTTCCGCCCCCACTCTGTCTGCCTCTCTGCCTTCTTGTGAACTCTCCCTCTCTCTCTGTCAAATAAATAAAATCTTAAAAAAAAAAAAATTCATTGAAATTTTTAATGGCCTAATTAACATTCTGTTTGGGTGTTTGCAAAGAATTTCTGGTGAAGTACAAAGTCTGGTATCTATTAAATGGAATTTATCAAGTCTTTCTCCTTATTTTGAGTCTGCTCTTAATTTTGGAGATAGTTGTGCCGAGGCTACACCAGTTTCTTCTCTTCCAGTCTCCCCCAACCCCACAGTTATTGTACTTACTTCTATTTTAGGAACATTATTCTGAATCGATTTCCCTCTTTATATTGGCTGCTGGAGAGTCCCAGCCAGTTGTGGGATTCCTTCTAGCAAGTGATGGATGGCTTGCCTTTTGTGTTTGTTGAGGTGGGGATTCACCTGCAAGGTCCTTTGGCACCCCCCCTTACTTTCCTTTCTGCTTCTGTCACTCTTCTAAATCTTATCCTATTTCAGTATTTGTTTGCAAGACATCCTAAGTCATTTTTATTAAGCTGAATCTAAATGTATTCTTTAGTTGTTACAAATTTAATTAAAGCACCTCTAAATTTTACTGGTGGAGAATGCTATAATTTCTCTCATTTTATTTCAGTTACTGAATTGTACTAGATGAGGCAGGGTAAGCGTATTCTGTTAAGTGTAATTGTCTTTTTTTTTTTTTTAACTAGGAGACCTTAAAGATTTTTATTTATTTATTTGACAGACAGAGATCACAGGTAGGCAGAGAGGCAGGCAGAGAGAGAGAGAGAGAGAGAGAGAGAGAGAGAAGGAAGCAGGCTCCCCGTTGAGCAGAGCCGGATGTGGGGCTCGATCCCAGGACCCTGAGATCATGACCTGAGCTAAACGCAGAGGCTTAACCCACTGAGCCACCCAGGCACCCCAACTAGGAGACTTTAGACCTATACTAGAGCCTATTCTATACTGGTAATTATGTACTGTTCTACTCTTGAGCTAAAGGATAGAAAAACGTATAATAAGAACTCCATTTGTTTTTTGGCTTGTATTCTATTAACATGAATTCATTAGATATCATTTACTGCTGAACCCCGTGAGTCTAGACAGTGTATTCTTTTTTTTTTTTTTTTTTTTTTTTTAAAGATTTTATTTATTTATTTGACAGAGAGAAATCACAAGTAGATGGAGAGGCAGGCAGAGAGAGAGAGAGGGAAGCAGGCTCTCTGCTGAGCAGAGAGCCCGATGCGGGACTCGATCCCAGGACTCTGAGATCATGACCTGAGCCAAAGGCAGCGGCTTAACCCACTGAGCCACCCAGGCACCCTAGACAGTGTATTCTTAAGCTCAGCCCAAATGTATGTTTTCAGATGATATGCAAAATAGACTAGAACAAATACCCAGTAGTCTTAGTAATTTTGGGAATTTTGTTAAAACCCAGATGAATAATGTTAGTGTTACAACCTTGAGAAAATGACCCACTTTATACTATAATTTACTCATTTATAAAATGTAAGAAAATTATTATACTTCAGTGTCTTGAGATGTAAATACTGTATGCAGAAGTATATCTTAATATGTTTTGGGGTTTACCGATTTCTCTCTTGCATATGTGATTTCCTTTTTGGGAACCCAGTTTTGTTTTGATCAATATGCCCAATATTTTCATATCCTTTAGTAGCCTACAGAGAGGTGAGAAGGTGCAGAATTGTCTCCTGCACTTGATACCCTGGTGAAAAGCTGCTGAAATGGGCTCCTGGGGAAGTGAAGTTAGAGTATGCACGCATTCTGGCGAACCACAAGTTAACTTGGAAATTGGTGAAAATGAGTTTTTTCCAGAATTCAGTGGGCTACTTGTGTCACAGTGTTATCTACGGAATGGTTCCTAGCTTTTGGTCATGGGTTCAGAACCATTCTGGAAATAAAGATGCTAATTCATGTACAGATCTATGTATCTCCAGTGAAATAATCCCACTGAAATTTTTCCTCTTTTTTCATGTTTTTGTTCTGTTTTTTTTTGTTGTTGTTTCGTTTTGTTTTGTTTTGTTTTTTTGAGCTAGACACAGCTCCGCAACCAGCTAATTCACCAATTGATGCACCCTGTGTTGAGTGGAGAACTGCAGCCCCGGTCCATTTCAGTGGAAGGGAGTTCCCTCTTAGTGGACGCTTCTAACTGTCTAGTAGCAGATCACTTACAAAGATGTGGCTACGAGTATTCACGCTCTGTTTTCTTTCCAGAAAGTGGTTTGGCCACAGAAAAGGTAAAGTTTTCCTTTTCTGTTTTTGAATTTATTATTAACAGGTTTTTTCCTGAGCTAACAGGAAGTGCCGCGCCCTAGCGGCATATTCCCTAGCGAACGAGGTCCATTTCTCAGTCATCTTTGAATTCACATCATACATTCGATCACGTAACAAAGTGGCAGTACTAAAGTTGTTACCAATTCCTTGGAATCTCGATTGGTCTTTGGTAAAATTGTGATGTGTAGAATGACTGTTTTGGAGCTGGAATTGACCTCCCATTTGGTGAGTCTACTAATACTCTCAGTCATTGATGTTGAATCTGTTGTAAGATTGTTACTGGACTAGTCACAGTGCAGGTGTTACCTGTATTACAGAGGAGGAGCCAGCCTCCAGAGAGGCGAGGTACTTTGCTCAAGGTCACATGATTTGTAAATATCAATGCAGGGCCATAAATCTAGATCTCTAAAACGTGTTATTCTTACTATGTCAAAGTCTCTTCAGATATTTCTGTTTCTTAGAATTAAACAAGGGAAATGAGGGATACAATAGTTTTTTAAAAATCTATGGAATTCTTGGGGCGCCTGGGTGGTTCAGTGGGTTAAGCTTATGCCTTCAGCTCAGGTCATGATCTCAGGGTCCTGGGATTGAGCCCCGCATCAGTCTTTCTGCTCAGCAGGGAGCCTGCTTCCCCCTCTCTCTGCCTGCCTCTCTGCCCACTTGTGATCTCTGTCTGTCAAATAAATAAAATCTTTTTAAAAAATAAATAAAAATAATCCTCTGGAATTCTCAAACACTATAACACCTATTTTTATCAATTTTCTAGTTGCTTAATGTTTAACAGTGATGGTCGAGAAATCTAGTCACACTTGATTATTTTATTTTATTTTTTAAAAGATTTATTTATTTGACAGAGATCACAAGTAGGCAGAGAGGCAGGCAGAGAGAGAGGAAGGGAAACAGGCTCCCCGCTGAGCAGAGAGCCCGATGCAGGGATCTATCCCAGGACCCTGGGATCATGAACTGAGCCGATGGCAGAGGCTTTAACCGAGTGAACCAGCCAGGCACCCCAACACTTGATTATTTTAAAGGCTGATACAGTTGACTGCCTATTTCTTTTAGTAGACTTAATTTTTTAAAGCAGTTGAAATTCAGAGCAAAGTTGAGAAGAAAGGAAGATATCCTATATGCTCCCTACTCCCTACTCCCATACATGCACAGCCTCCCCTACTAGCAACAATTCTTATATATTTCTTATAGTATATTTCTTATACTATTAGTATAGTATACTAGTATATAGTATACTAGTATGCAAGTATAGTATAGTATACTATTAGTATAGTATATTTCTTATACTATTGATAATATATTGAAGTCACAAGGATAAAATATTTTTCTTGATCACACAATTAACCTCCAACTATTACACACTAAAGACAATAGGTCTAATATGTCTAAATGGTTAATGCCTTACAGATTACAGATTACAAACACTCTAACAGGTGATGAGCCAGTGAATACATGTGTGAATTCAAATGCAGTTAAGTTTTTAAAGTATTACTGCTTCAAAATATAAATAAACTTTCACTGTCATTACCAGAATGAATAACTAAAGCATACCTAAAATAATCTTAAACATTTTGGGCAGCTATTTGTTTTTCTTTAAAGATTTTATTTATTTACTTGAGAGTGAGAGAGCAAGCAGGGGGAGGGGCAGAGGAAGAAGCAGACTCCCCGCTGAGCAGGGAGCCCGATGCTGGGGCCCGATCCTGCGACTCCAGGATCGTGACCTGAGCTGAAAGCAGATACCAACTGAGGCACCCAGGAACCCGTTGGGTGGCTGTTCTTCATATATATTTCTACTACAATATTCATCATTTACTAGGTTTACCCTGAGAACATGGATAGGTTTTCACGTGGTTTTCCTTTATAGAAAATATTCTGCACAGCGTTTTGTTTTTTTTTTTTAAAGATTTTCTTTATTTATTTGACAGACAGAGATCACAAGTAGGCAGAGAGGCAGGCAGAGAGAGAGAGAGAGAGAGTAGAAAGCGGGCTCCCCGACGAGCAGAGAGTCTGATGTGGGGCTCGATCCCAGGACTCTGGGATCATGACCTGAGCCGAAGGCAGAGGCTTTAACCCACTGAGCCACCCAGGCACCCCTCAAAATATTTTTTAATTTGGTCTGAACTATGATTCTTCAGAAATGTCCTAGTTTATCATTTAAATACTGATGTAAAAATATGTCTAACTTTTCTTTTCCTTAAGGTATTTACTATGGAAGATCTATTACAACTCATTAAAATCAACCCTGAATCCAGTCTCTACAAATCACTGGTAGGATTATTTAGTTTTTATAACCTGCTTTGGTCTGTTAATTGTAACTGAACAGTTGAATAAAGATAAAATATTTTCTTTCAACAGATTTCAGGATTTGATAAAGAAAACAAAGGTAGGAGCCTTCATCTTTGTAGAAAATAACAACATTTTTGTCATTTACTTTATCCTGTAAAACTGTGAAAGCAATATTGAGGGGTATGAGTAGGGAATTTAATATGAATTTGAGTTTCCATGCTGTGACAGTACCTTACCTTCTTACCTAATATTTTTTTTTTTTTTAAAGATTTTATTTATTTATTTGACAGAGAGAGATCACAAGTAGGTAGAGAGGCAGGCAGAGAGAGAGAGGAGGAGGAAACAGGCTCCCTGCCGAGCAGAGAGCCCGATGCGGGACTCGATCCCAGGACCCTGAGATCATGACCTGAGCCGAAGGCAGCGGCTTAACCCACTGAGCCACCCAGGCGCCCTAAAGCCACTTTAAAGGTGAAAAGAACAGAGGTGCCTGGGTAGCTCAGTCCGTTAAGCAGCTGCCTCTGGCTCAGGTCATGATCCCAGGGTCCTGGGATGGAGGAGGAAACAGGCTCCCTGCCGAGCAGAGAGCCCGATGCGGGAC
>NC_081575.1:114393923-114396131 GCF_022355385.1 Mustela nigripes | reverse complement strand
TCGATCCCAGGACCCTGAGATCATGACCTGAGCCGAAGGCAGCGGCTTAACCCACTGAGCCACCCAGGCGCCCCTTACCTAATATTTTTAAAAGATTTTATTTAAGTAATCTCTACACCCAATGTAGAGCTTGAAATTACGACCCTAAGATCAGGAGTCACACGCCCCACTGACTGAGCCAGCCAGGCACCCCAATACCTTCCTTAACTTTTAAATAGAACAGTTCATGTATTTTGACAGATGTCAGTCACTTCCCTAAATTCCACTCTTCTTAATTGCCCTTAGATACCATAAAACCCCCAAAACTATAGACAGAAATTGATAGAACCCTAGAAATGATGTGAAAGCTGCATTTTGTAAAGATACCCACAGTTGGGAACATTTCCACACACACAAACTAACGATTTTAAGACTAGGTGTCTTTAATCTAGATGTCTCCCTCAAGTACAGTTCCTAGATTCTTAATATTTGCTTAAAGAATGAAGTATCAGGTCAGTATAAGTGTTACATATATATTTTTTATTAAGTGTTTATATGAGCCTGATTAATTACTTTATTCTTGGGCTTGATATTTAACCTTCATAGAGTCCATAACATGCCAGACCATGAGCTAGACTGGACGATAGACTTTAGATAGCATGAAGTTAAGTTAACCTGGTAACTTGGATGAAATGCATACTTTTTAGGTCTGTTGTAAATAATCTGTAATAGTACATAGTGGCCCTTTTGTGTTGATGAGCTCCAGGATTTTGTCTGTTGCCAGTATTACCACCGTCCCCAGTAGGGCATTCATTGAGAACTTAACTTTCGGCAAACATTTGAGTACTTCGTTTCTGCCAGCCACTAGTCTATGACTTAATTGCCTTGTCTCTTGATAGTAATGTTAGCAGAGGACGAGTAAATCAGATCACAGGACATTCTGGAGCGCCTGCAAAGTAGGTCATCCATTCTGAGCTTTGGTATGGCGAGCGATCCCATATTCGGTATTCCAAGACGGGACTGTCTAATGTCAATTTCCTGTAGAGATGGGGGGCACCTGTGTCTCTGCTGTCTGATATGGTCGCCGCCAGCCATGTGTGGCTGTTAAAACATTTGAAATGTGCTTAGTGTAACTGAAGAATTAAATCTTAAGTTTAAATAGCCACCATGAATAGTGCTTATCCTATTGCCCAAGGCACGAAGATCTAAGGGATATAGCGTTTGTTTATCTGTACCTTTACTCTCCTTTCAGAAGGAAACTCGGGGCCTAAAGGGATATTAGGAAATAATCCACTTGTTATAGGTATTTCGTATTCTCTTAAAAAATAGTTTTTCACCTTTATACACTGTCAAAATGCTTCTGGTTTGGAAAGACATGTGGTTAAAAGTTCTTCCCAGCTTCACCCAGCCTCCTAGTATAGGTTCTGAAATTCAGAAAAACTGCATAGTAGACATGTCAGGCATCCTCATGGCAAAATTTGGGTAGAACTCTTTGCTGACACTAAAATAGCTATTGTTAAAATGAAATACTTTTAAAAATTTGTGACTTCCAATTAAGAAAATGAGAACATAGAAAACACGTAGGAAGATATTTTGTGCCTATAGTTTAGGCCCTAGCAGAGACCTGTATATAGTTTTATTTTACTCTGTTTTTTAAGTGTGCTGGGTTGTTGAATGGCTGTAGTACTTTCCCCCTAGATTACACTTACCCATCCTTTTCATCCCCAACTTCTCAGAGATACTAATGCCGAGAAAAAAGCTGTGTAGAGAATTTGGATGAGGCAGAAAATTTAAATATTGGCTCTTTATTTTCTGGAACTTAAAATCTTTACCTCTGATGGGTAACACAGTAGCTACGTATATCAGCAGGATGGAACAGTGAGCCCAGAAATCAGTCTACACACATACAATTGACCCTTGGACAAAACAGGGGTTAGGGGCTCTGACCACCCCCCACCAGGGCTGCTGTACAGTCCCAAATCCACTAGAATTGTTGACTCCCCCAAAACGAACAGCCTGCTGTTGACTGGAACCCTTACTGATAAACTGTCAACACATATTTCGTGTGTTAAATATATGATATACCATACTCTCAAAGTAAGCTAGAGAAAAACATGTCATTAAGAATCAAAGAGAAAGGGACGCCTGGGTGGCTCAGTTGGTTAAGCAGCTGCCTTTGGCTCAGGTCATGATCCCAGCGTCCTGGGATCGAGTCCCACATCGGGCTCC
>NC_081575.1:114353018-114393823 GCF_022355385.1 Mustela nigripes | reverse complement strand
AAAAAAAAAAAAAAAAGAAAAAAAAAAGAATCAAAGAGAAAGTACATTAGCAGTACTGACCTATATTGATTGAAAAAAATCCCCATATAAAACCCATGTTAATTGTCAACTGTATAGTCAACTGATTTTTGATGAAGGGTGAAGGTATTTTTTTTTAATATTTTGTTTGTTTATTTGACAGATCAAAAGTAGGCAGAGAGGCAGGTGGGGGGTGGGGAAGCAGGCTCCCTGCTGAGCAGAGAGCCCGATGTGGGGCTCGATCCCAGGACCCTGAGACCATGACCTGAGCCAAAGGCAGAGGCTTAACCCACTGAGCCACCCAGGTGCCCAGGTGAAGGTATTTCAAGGGAGGAATGATGTCTGTTCCGTATGTGGTGCTGGAACAGTTGGACACTCATACACAAAAACGAACCTAGACACAGAACTTCTATCTTCTGTAAGAATTAAAATAATGGTAGATCTAATTTTAAGTATCAAACTATTAAACTTATTAAAAAGTTTAAACATTAAATTCAGAAAACATTAAAAAATGTATGTGACCTTCAGTTTGGTGATGAGATAGAATATTAAAAGCATATATATGAAGAAAAAAATGGACCAGTTAGACTCTATTAAAATCAAAAACGTCTGCTCTGAAAGACACGTAGCATGGAAAGACAAGCCCCGGACTGGGAGAAGATATTTGCAAAGGCCACATCTCCTAAAAGACATACCAAAAATATACAAAGAGGTCTTAAAGAGACAACACAGTTTAAAAATAGGTAAAGGATCTGAACAGACAAGTCACCAAAGAAGATCTGGAGATGGCAAGTAACATACAAAAAGATGTTCCATGGCACTTGTTTTCAGGGCAGTGCAGATTAAAACAACAAAGAGATCTCCCCATGCCCCTGTTAGAATGGCGGAAATCCAGACCTTACAACACAAGATGTTGGTGAGGGTGCGGAGCCACAGGAACTCCCATTCGTTGATAGTGTTGCTGCGAAATGCTGTAGGCCTTTGGGGAGATCGGTGGTTTCTCCCAAAGCTAAACCTAGTCTTGCCATACCATCTGACAGTGATTCTCCTAGTTGTTTACCCAGCTGGTTGAAAAACTTAGGGCCATAAAGATCCCCAGACAGAAATGTTTATAGCAACTTTATCATAATTGCCAGAAATCGGGAGCAGCCAAATTGTTCTTCTGTAGGTGAATGGGTAAACAAGCTGTGGTACATCCAGGCATTGGAGTACTGTTTGGCTCAAAGGAATGAATTGTCAATCCATGCCAAAACAAAAGCTGGGGCACCTGGGTGGTGCGGCTGGTTAAGCTTCTGACTCTTGGTTTTGCCTCAGGTCATGATGTCAGGGTCTGGGATTGAGCCCTTCTTCAGGCTCCTTGCTCAATGGGGAGCCTGCTTTTCCCTCTTCCTCTCCCCCTCCCCTCTGCTTGTTCTCGGGCTATCAAATAAAGTCTTAAAAAGTTGGAAAAAAAAAAAAAAGACAAAACTATAGAGTTGGTCAGTGGGTTGGTGATTGCCAGGGATTTGGACGGAAGGGGTGTAGGAGGTTGAATAGGTGAAGCATAGGGGATTTTTTAGGGTCCTGAAGGTATTTTGTAGGATACTGTAATGGTAGGATATATAGCTCTAGATATTGGTCAAAGCCTGTAGAACTTTATATATGCAGTTTTAGGAGGTCAGGTAATCCCAGGATGGACTGCAGACTGACCAAACCAACTAATAACCTCACCGGAGGGGATGGGGAAAAAAAGAAGCTGAGCTCGACCAGCTTTGGAAATGAAACAGTGAGGCTAAAAGCAAATGAAACTGTATATAGGCACCATGTTCAGGGTGATAGTTATTTCTCATGGAGGTACTGCTTAACAGTTTGGAAACCATTGTACATGTGTGCTGGAACCGCACAGTTAACCAGATGGGTAGTAGAGGGTGAGCGCCGAGTTTCTCAGCGTTTGGAGAGTGCAGCTTCACGGATCAGTAAGGGGAAGAGGCTGGAATGATCTGTGTGGGAATGGATTTGTTGGAGCCCTCAGGGTAAGCTCAAGTTTATCTTAATATAGATGCAGAGGATATACAGAGGTATTTACAGATACGTGTCTGCATAGGTTAGTGGAACACTTAGATTTCCTTGTCCTGGAGGCTGAGAGGGCCTAGAGGCACTGACACCCCGAGCACGCCTAGTGCCCCGTTTGGAGCACTACGATTTGGATTCCAATACCATTCTGTAATAATAGGAGCCAAAGCTGCCGGGAGCAATGGCTGATTCCAGGACTGGGGCAGAGAGTGTACAAGATGAGCCTGGATCTTTTATAGTGCTAAGATGAAAGGAAGGGCTTAATTAAAAAAAAAAAAAAAATCCACCATGAAAGACCTTCGAAAGGCCAAAGCTAGAACAAATGGAGCAACAAAATAAAATACTGGATTATATAAAAATGTTACATGATCACAGAGGAGTTGAAATACCATGTGTAAAATACCCCTGGGCCCATACCAATGTAAATGAATGCTTGAATAAATGAGAGCAGAGAATTCCTTTTTAGAGGGGATATATATATCGGGGAGGGGAGGGGGAAGTGAACTAATTAGGGGCCCTTGAATAGTACTACGGAACTGGGAAAAGGTGACCATTCTTCACCTAGAATGAGTGAGGGGAAGAGTGCACCTCGGAAAATTATCGACTGCAGGATCTTGAAGAACATTTCTGCA
Source organism: Mustela nigripes (assembly GCF_022355385.1). Taxonomy (NCBI): domain Eukaryota; kingdom Metazoa; phylum Chordata; class Mammalia; order Carnivora; family Mustelidae; genus Mustela; species Mustela nigripes. Next base: position 114,391,121 of record NC_081575.1, on the reverse strand, counting down.
ATATGCCTACCTTTTCTGTAAAGGCAGAGCAGACACCCTGAGCATAATAGTAGCAGGAAGGTGTGAGGAGAGGACAGGAGGACTGGGAGGAAAAGGTCCGGAGATTAGTGGATGAGCCCAAGAGGAATTGCAAGCAATGGCTATGAAAGAACGGATGTAGGTCACATTAGAGGAAGGGAGAAACATCGATTTTAAAAAGTCTTCAGAAAAGGGAAAAAGCAAGAAGGCCTTTAACTTGGCTGATTAAAAAAAAAGCCAAGTCCTTCCAGCTGTTTTTTTTGTTTTGTTTTGTTTTGTTTTAAAGATTTTATTTATTTGACAGAGATCATAAGTAGGCTGAGAGGCAGGCAGAGAGAGAGAGGAGGAAGCAGGCTCCCTGCTGAGCAGACAGCCTGATGTGGGGCTTGATCCCAGGACCCTGGAGTCACGACCCTTGCTGAAGGCAGAGGCTTTAACCCACTGAGCCACCAGGTGCCCCAGATTAATTATTTTTAAAGAACATATTTAACCCCTATTGGTGGAGATTTTATTGTTTATTGTTTTGCCACTGGAAGCAATCGGTGTGTACAGCACACCGTTTGTGCACCTCTGGAAGTACAGCTGTGTAAACTTAGGAAAGCAGAATGATGAGGTCAAAGGGCATGTGCATTTGAGCATATAGACACCCCGACAAAATTTCCTCCCAAGCGAATGAACATGTCTATTTCCCCATTCCCCTGTTTGGAAGAGGTTGACTTCAACCCTCATGGATGACTTTGAGAGGTTCAGGAATTCAGTGGGGGAAGTCACTGCACATGGGGTAGAAAATAGCAAGACAACTAGAATTGGAGCCTGCAGATGGGCCTGGACTGCTGCATCCTCAGGGTCAGACTTGAGCAGATGGGTTGCTTCTTACAGATGAGCAGAGGAAGTGGTTTTTGAGACGAAATCTAGTGACAAGGATGCCATGAAGGTTGTTGAAATGACAACAAAGGGCTTTCATTATTACATAAATGTAGTGCCAGGTTTCGAGAGGATTGACTCCAATTTTGAAAGATGTTCTATTTTGAGTAAATCATGTGCTACAGAGAACTCGTTGAAAGGAAGGGTCAGTGTGTCTAACTTTGGTGTTGTCTGGCTGTTGGCCACAGCCACCCCACCTCCAGCACCCCCACCCTGATCCGTTATCAGCCATCAACACCAAGGCAAGACCCTCCACCAGCCAGACTGTGTGTGACTGGCCAAAAGCTCAGATGATGGCTAGCATTTTTTAGCAGTATTTTAAAATTAAGATAAGTATGTTGCTTTTTATAGACATAATGAATGCTATTGCACACTTAGCAGACTTGAGTATAGTGGGAATATTACTTCTCTGTGTACTGGGAAACATTCATTAGACTTAATTCATTGTGATACTCACTGTATTGCACTGGTCTGAAACTGAAGTGGCAGGATCACGAAGGTGTTCCTGTTTGTTTGTTTGTTTGTTTTTAAAGATTTTATTTATTTATTTGACAGAGAGAAATCACAAGTAGATGGAGAGGCAGGCAGAGAGAGAGAGAGAGAGAGGGAAGCAGGCTCCCCGCTGAGCAGAGAGCCCGATGCGGGACTCGATCCCAGGACCCTGAGATCATGACCTGAGCCGAAGGCAGCGGCTCAACCCACTGAGCCACCCGGGCGCCCTGTTCCTGTTTGTTTTTAATGGATGTGCCCCACTTAATTTAATGCCATAATTGATGAATCCAGCAGCATTATGGACAATGCAATCATGAACATTATTTTATGTGTGTATATATATGTATATACACACACATATATACACACATGTATATATGTTTATATGTATACACACACACGCACATTTTTCAACAAAAATGTATTTGTATAATAATACAAAATGCAGAAATTACAGCTTGGTGAAACCATCAAAAAAATAAATATACCCAGGAAATCCCTCCCAGCACAAGAAATAGAATAATGCCAGCATCCCAGAAGCCTCTCTTGTATTTTTCCCAATCACTACGCTTTCCCTGTTTCCCATTCTCCACTGCTATTCTGATATCTAGCACCGTGGACTGTTAATGCCTGTTTTTACACTTTATATGCGTGGGCTCCTGCAATATGTCATGAGTATGGCTTCTTTCTTTCAGCGTTACGACGTTGATTCAGACTACTTTAGCATTGGTTTGTTTATATAAATTGCTATGTATTATTTCATTGCCTGAGTATACTGTTATTTTTTTATTCAATTATTAATGTAGTGGTATATTAGTTTCAGGTGTACAGTGTGATGATTCAACAGTTCTATATATTTCTCAGTACTAATTGTAACAAGTATACTCTTAATCCCCTTTGTCTATTTTACTCAACTCCCCACCCACCTCCCCTCTGGCAACCTTTAGTTCTCTGTATTTGAATCTCTTTTTCCTTTGTTTTTCCATTTATTTCTTAAATTCCACATGCAGATGAAGTCATATGATAGTTGTTTCTCTGACATTTCACTTGGCATTATACCCTGTATGTCCATGTTATTGCAAACGGCAAGATTCCATTCTTTTTAATGGCTGAGTGACAATTCCGTTGTGGGCCTATCTTCTTTATTCATTCATCTATTGAGGGGTGCCTGGGTGGCTCAGTGGGTTAAAGCCTCTGATCTCAGGGTCTGGGGATTGAGCCCCGCATTGGGCTCTCTGCTTAGCAGGGAGCCTGCTTCTCCCTCACTCTTCTGCCTGCCTCTCTGCCTACTTGTGATCTTTCTCTCTGTCAAATAAATAAATAAAATCTTGAAAAAAAGAAAGCCACTTGAGTGTTTCTGTATCTTGCTTGTTGTAAATGAAGCTACAGTAAACAAAGGGGTGCATAGATCTTTTCAAAGTAGTGCTTTTGTATGCTTTGGGTAAATACCAGTACTGGAATTACTGGATCATATGGTGATTCTGTTTCTGACTTTTTGAGGAACCTCCATACTATTTTCCATAGTGCTGCGCCCGTTTGCATTTGCACCAGCAGTGCACTAGGGTTCCCTTTTCTCCACATTCTTGCCAACACTTGTTGTCTCTTGTGCTGTTGCTTTTAGCCATTGGGAGAGGTGTGCGGTGAGAGCGGCTTGTGGCTTTGTTTGCATTTCCCTGATGATGAGTGATGCTGAGCATCTTTTCATGTGTCTTGGCCATCTGGATGGTTTTGGAAAGATGTGTGTTCAGGTCCTCTGCCCATTTATTTATCACATCGTTCTGTTGTGTTGAATTGTGTAAGTCCTTTATAGATTTCGGACTTTGATCCCCTTTTGGGTGTATCATTTGCAATGGTTTTCTGCCATTTGGTAGGTTGCCTTTTTGTTTTGTTGATGGTTTCCTTTGCTGTGCAAAAGCTCATTATTTTGATGTAGTCCCAGTGGTTTAATTTTGCTTTTTGTTGCCTTTGCCTGAGGAGACTTGTCTAGAAAACTTTCTACAGCTGATGCCAGAGGTATTACAGCCTGTGTTTTCTTGGGAATTTTATGGTTTTAGGTCTCACGTTTAGGACTTTAATCCATTTTGAGCCTGTTTTTGTGTGTGGTGTAAGAAAGTGGTCCAGTTTCATTGTTTTGCATGTAGCTGTCCATTTGTTTGTTTGTTTTAAAGATTTTATTTATTTATTTGACAGAGAGAGATCACAAGTAGACAGAGAGGCAGGCAGAGAGGGGGGGGGGGAAGCAGGTTCCCTGCTGAGCAGAGAGCCAGATGCGGGTGAGATCATGACCGGAGCCGAAGGCAGCGGCTTAACCCACTGAGCCACCCAGGTGCCCAATTTGTTGAAGATCTTCACTTTCCCCATGATATATTCTTGCCTCCTTTGTTGTAGGGGTTCACGCTTAATTGGGTTTATTTCTGAGCTCTCCTTTGGGTTCCATTATCTATGTGTGTGATGTTGTGCCAGGGTCATACTGTTTTGATTACTACAGCTTTGTAGTATATCTTGCAGTCTGGAATTGTGATACGTCCAGCTTCATTCTTCTTTCTAAAGGTTGTTTTGGCTCTTTGGGGGATCTTTTGTAGTTCCATACAAATTTTAAGATTATTCTAGTTCTATGAAAAATGCTGTTGGTATTTCGATAGACATTGCATTGAATCTGTAGGTTGTTTTGGTTAGTATGAACCTTTTAACAGTACTGGTTCTTTCAGTTCGTGAGCATGAAATATCTTTCCATTTGTGGCATCTTCAATTTCTTTCATCAGTATTTTATAGTTTCATAGTGTATGTCTTTCAGCTCCTTCATTAAGTTTATTTCTAGGTATTTTACTTCTGGTGCTATTGTAAATGCCATTATTTTAATAAAAAAAAATAAACCTACTTTGTTGAGAGAGTTTTATCATGAATGGATGTTGTACTTTGTTAAATGCTTTTTCTTCACCAATTGAGATGAGCATATGGTTTTTATCTTTTCCATTATTAATGTGATATATCACCTTGATTGATTTGCAGATATTTGTACCACACTTGTTTATCTGTGGAATAAATCCCACTTGATCACAGTGAATAATTTTTGTAATGTTGGATTTGATTTGCCAATATTTTGTTGAGGATTTTTACATCTGTGTTCATCAGAGATATTGGCCTATAGTCTTTTGTGGCTTTTTGTTTGGTTTTTGCTTTGTTTTGGTAGTGTCTTTATCTGATTTTGGTATTGGTAATTCTGGCCTTGTGGAATGAATTTGGAATCTTCCCTTTCCCTCTGTTTTTGGTAATAGTTTTATCTTTATTTTTTTCAAAGATTTTATTTATTTATTTGAAAGAGAGCAAGCACAGGCAGGTGGAGGGGCGGAAGCAGAGAGCCCAACACGGGGCTCCATCCCAGGACCCTGGGATCATGACCCGAGCTGAAGGCAGAGGCTTAACCCACTGAGCCCCTAGGTGCCCCTAGATTTTCTATTCCTGATTCAGTTTTCAAGGTTATATGTTTTCAGGAATCGATCCACTTCTTCCTAGTTGTCCAATTTGTGGGCATATTTGTGGGTTAATTGCTCTGCTGTGGCTGTTACTTAGGTATGTCCGTGGGAGGAGGTGAGCTTACAATCTTCCTACTTTGCCATCTTCCCAGAAGTCCTATATGCCTGTCTTTTGTTTTGTTTTTTAAGATTTTATTTATTTATTTGACAGAGATCACAAGTAGGCAGAGAGGCAGGCAGAGAGAGAGGAAGCAGTCTCCCTGCCGAGCAGAGAGCCCGATATGGGGCTCGATCTCAGGACCCTGGGATCATGACCTGAACCAAAGGCAGAGGCTTTAACCCACCGAGCCACCCAGGCACCCCTGAGCCTTTGTTTTTCATCTCAGCAATCTTACTGGGAAAATGCAGTTTCTCTGTTGTAATTTATTACAGCAAATAAATTGCATTTATTTATAATTTTGTTCACATTTGATAGTTAAACATATTTTTGTGTAAACTTTGTCCATGTCTTGTTCCATTTTTCCATTTGTTCTTACTGGTTGTAAGAGCAGTTTGATACTATGAAAATTAGTCCTCTGTTTCCATATTATTACCGCAGATGTTTTTTTCCAGTGTATCACTTATCTTTTGACTTTATTTCATGCTGTATAGGTTTCTGATTTTTACGTTGTTAGACTGATATTTATCCTTATTGTTTCTAGGTTTTGTGCCATGTTCGCAAAGGCCTTTCCTTAGAAATCATTCTTAAAAGATACAGAATGGAGAAAAGGATAATTTTTAAAAATTTTTTCTTTTTTTTTAGGATTTTATTTATTTATTTGACAGACAGAAATCACAAGTAGGCAGGGAGAGAGAGATGGGAAAGTAGGCTCCCCACTGAGCAGAGCTCCCAATGCGGGGCTCAACCCCAGGACTCCGGGATCATGACCTGAGCCGAAGGCAGAGGCTTACCCCACTGAAGCCACCCAGGTGCCCCAAGGATAATGTTTTAAAACCAAGATTATATAAACAGTGACTGAGCAATGGTTAAATGAAAGAAATTGGTGCCGTGAAATTATATTATACACTTTATTTCTTTTAGGTTTTCTCATGCAATTTTTAAGAGAATTGGCAGAATATCATCAGTCCAAAGCGAGCCGTGATATGGAAACGCAGACAAATTCAACATTTCCTAGCAAAGACTCTCTTGGTAACTGTAGCCTTCTTTCAGAATTTTAATTGTTCTGTTTTCTCTTCAAATGACAGTGACTTGATTTACTGTATTATGAGCTTGTTCCTTGACCGGGAGGGATGCAACCCACAGGTGGTGGGGGGGGTGCCTCGTTTCCTCTGGCATCACTGTGGGAAGGGACCGGAACTTCTCTCCAGTACTGCTCCCTCCTCTTGCGACTGCTAAGGCTATACCTACCACGTCTCAAGGGGACTCCAAAGGCTCATGTTCCTCCTTGTGTGTTGCATTCAACCTCTCCTAACTGGCAGGTTCTTCCCTGTGTCTCATCTAACTTAATTTTATAGCCACTACCTGAGAAAATCCTGGACGACTTGCAGTGTAGAAAACTAGAGAAGTTACTGGTGTATCACTTCAGTTTATAGTTAAGGAAATGGGGGTCCACAGAGGAAGAGCAGCTTGGAAGCAAGTCTGGGGCAGAACTGATATCAGAGTCCAGGTTTTCTGAAATTATGTGATTAATCGATTTCTTGGCCCTTCCCGAGTCTTAAGGAGTAATAGTGCTTTTAACCTATAAGAAGATAAGCCTATAATCTGTAAAAGTTACACTGTATAACGAGGCCTTTAATTAATTTTGTCATAGCTTTTATTCCATTGGGAACATGGTATGTGCTTATTCTAGAGCAGTGCTGTCCAATAATATGAGCCACATGTTTAATTTTTAATGGCCTAGTAGCCATAGTAAAGAAAAAACAAAAAACCCACAGGTGACTTTGTTTTAATATATTTTATTTAACTCAATATGACCAAAATATTCCAACATGTAATCAATATTAAAAAAAACGAATGATACTTACCTGGCAGGGGAGATACCATGATCACAAACGTGGTTTTCCCAGGGCGAGGCTTATCCATTGCACTCCGGATGTGCTGACCCCTGCGATTTCCCCAAATGTGGGAAACTCGACTGCATAATTTGTGGTAGTGGGGGACTGCGTTCGTGCTTTCCCCTGAAAAAAAAAAAAAAAACAAAACGAATGAGATTAGTTTAGATAAAATTTCTTATGTTCAGTCCTTAAAATCTGGTGTGTCTTTTACACTTAGAGCACCTGTCAGTTCAGATGGTCACATTTTGTCTACTCAGTGGCCTCATGCGCCTTAGAGAGTTCTGAATTGAACAGTAACTATTACAGAGCATTTGGAAAATACAGAAAGGACAACGGAAAGTATGTCTAAAATTCTCTAAAGAGACGAACACTGCTGGTACCTCTGCCAGCCTTTTACCTTGCATATCTTCTTTGGTGGGTGTTGGTGGTGGTCCTCTAGGTCGAGGTTTGCATGTGGCTCACACTGATCCGCAGTTGGTTTGAGGGCTCTGGGTACTGGAGATGGCAGGAGACTGCGGGACAGTCTGTGGGCCTGGTCTTAGTCCCCGTTAGGCCACCACATAGTTGCTTAGTCCTCTAGGACTCCCTTAAACTGTAGGGGGCACTTTCCTTTCCTAGAAAGGAGAGGAGTTGAAGTACATGATCTTTGGTTATTTTAAGGTCAGTGTTTTGAACGTTTGAGTCACACCTTTAACCAGAGTCCACTGAAAGTGCTCTCTGCCTTGGCACTTAGGGACTGGAAAGAGAAACCAGTGTTTTCTGGCTTATACTGTATGCTTTGCTTCCTTCGCCCCTGACATTTGAGGATGAACAATTTCCAATACACAGAAAGGTGGAAACAGTTGGATGCTGAACACTCGTGTACTTGATTCTCCCAGTAAATTTGTGTGATATTTGCTTAAGCCCTTGTCTGTCCCATCCGTTAATCCGTCTTAATTTTTTGATGTTTCAGAGTCAGTGGCAGAGATCCCTGCACTTCCCCCTAAGTATACTCTTCGCTTTTGAACAGAGCTCTAGCCTTGTGCTCACCTGGCCGCATCTCTCTATCCTAACTTCCCATGTTGTTGTTTTTTAATAGTGAAAAAGCTTCAGCTCATTGATGATCAGTTTGCTGATGCTTACCCTCGGTGTCCCAAGTTAGAATCTTTAGAACTAAAGTTAAATGCATATAAGAGAGAAATAGAACAGCAGCTTCGGGAAGAAATGTGTCAAAAGGTAAGTTGTATCTTGTTGCTCTTAGCAAGGGTGATACTGGTGCTTGTCTTTTAATGTCTTAGTCTTAGGTATAAGGGAGAAAATGTAGAATCTTTACTAATGAATGTGATAAACTATTGCACATATGATTCTATCTAATTAATGTCATTTTTTGGTGCTTTTTGAATGAACGCTACAGGTACAGTGAATGAGAGGAAACTAAAGAGTTAAACTGAATGTATTTAAGTGCAGCATTCGTGTTAACTCTAACCATCAAGAGAGAAGTTATTTCTTTAGCATAGTTATTGGTATTTACAGTTATTTGTAATCAATTGGCAGTTTAAGTATTTTAAAGATACGGAAATAGCAAAAGTTAAAATGGAAGAGAAAAGAAAGGCTGAGAAGGAATTAGCTGAGTTCCGGAACGAACTGGAGCGAGCTTGTCAAGCAAAATCTGAAGTCCTCATTTCTCGGGAAAAGATGGCCCTTGAGAGAATTCAAAAGCACCAAGAGGTAACATTTTAAAATTATTTACTGGGTGTCTGTTTCCTGCAGCTCTTAGTAGAGGGGCTCGAGGTCCGAGACTGGGATGAGTTGGGCAGACAGGACAGAGCCCTACGAGAGTGCTAGGGATGGGGCTCAAGGGCACAAGTAGAAGGATCGGCCTATAAGCGATATGCGGACTTCATTCCTCCGAAATTGCTGGAAGGAAAGAACAGTGAGTGCGAACATCCATGTGGGGATTGTGAGAAACTCGCACTGAATAAGCTTTGTCCTCTTGGGCAGGTTTGAGGGTTGGGGGGCAGCTTCCAGAAGAGGATCAGTTGCGGAACGGCTGTGTGGGGGAAGAGGCAGAGCAACGCCCCAAAGCAGACAGGACGACCGGCGCCGTGTTGAGGGCTCGGCTGAGACGGTAGCCTGCGCCTGGTACCGACCAAACCGGGCGCTTGTGGGCGAGTGTCCTGTTCCCGTTCTTGGGAGGCCTTTAAGGTCAGCTAGGGTAGAAAGAGGCCCTTGTGGAGTGGAGCTTTATAGAGCTAAAGTGACTTGGCTTGACAAAGGCAGCCTGTTTAATTAAAGATTTTGGGGTTCAGTGGGGGTGGTGAAGGGAGCCAGTGGGGAAGCTACAAACCCAGGGAAGAGGGGAGGGCCCAACCAGGACTAGGTCTGGGGCTACCGACAGGAGGACGGATAAGTGTGGGTGGGCCAAGAGGTTAGGGTTTCAGGCCGACTGGCAACAACACGCTGTGTGCTGCCATTGAGTTAAAGCACGGGGTCCCCAGAGTGGCGGAGTCCAGGCCTGCAGAAGTCAGCCAGGTGGCTGTTTGATCTTCTCTTGCGGAAAGTGATGGCACGGGAGGTGGAAAGGTTCTGGCGTGCAGGAGGCATGGGTCCATTCTTATAGGAAGGTCCAGTTCCTTTCGCGAGGGGCTGTCTTTGACCTGCCGGGATTGGGACCACTGTTGCCTGTGTCCGGCCGCAGCTGCTGCCGTCCAGAGCTCTGGATCGGGCTTCGTGGTCACACCCCGTCGGCTCATGCTGACCACACCCCAGTATGATTTTGTTTACTGTATCTGGTGATTGGGCTCCTCCAAAAAGAAATGTGGGCGGCACCGGCTGTCTTTGAGATGATTGGATAATGTTTAGATAAATAAGGGCATCCTCAAGTCAGTCTGACTCGTTCAGCCCGGTCGGCTCCCAGACCAGAATGTTCATTTAGTTAACTGATGCTCTGAGGGCTCTGGACGGGAGGGCCCTCCTCACGCACAGCATCGTGTCTTTCTTCCACCACCTGGAATGCCCTTCTCCTTCTGTCTCTGATGAAACATTCTTGGCCTTCAAAATCCGGCTGGAATGTGACACCTTCCCTGGTCTGCTGACCCATTCGGCTGCCGCGCCGGCCGGGGTCTTTCTGTAGTTCAGTTATAACATCCTCACGGCATCATCTGATTATTTCTCTCTCCCCGACTAAACTGTGAATTCTGGAAAGATGGGACCCGTATCTCTGCATCTTTCTCTGGCCAGCTCCAAGAGTGCTGTTTGACATGGGCTAGGTATTCTGTGAAGCCTTTTGCTCAGTGAACGCACAAATGGAAGTGAGGCCCATTCCTTCAGCTTTTGCTACTGCTGAGTCAGAATGACTTAGGAACGGGAACTCTCTGACAGCAACAGAACCAGGAGCATTCTAGTCTTCTGGAACTTTATTGCTGAATATACATTTTGTCATTCCTTTCCTTGCTGAAGCACTTACCAAATTTTAAGTGTCTGAGAGATACTATGTAGAATAAATAGACAAGGGATGTTAGGAATACAGGCTAATGGAGTTTCACAGTCATTGAAGGAGGGAACACATGTTTGGGTGAGGAATTAGGAAAAGCGTACCTCCAGTTGGAGCCTCTTGAAAGGGAAATTGTGGCACTAAATGTCTGGAGTTTGTTCTCCGGAACTTAGGAAACAGGATGTTAGTTCAGATCTGTTTTATTTTCTTTAGCTTGCTTACTGAAAATTAACGCTTTCTTACATAGATGGAAACCAGAGAAATTTATGCTCAGAGGCAGCTTCTACTAAAAGATATAGATTTGCTAAGAGGCAGAGAAGCAGAGCTGAAGCAGCGAATGGAAGCTTTTGAATTGTGAGTAACGGGCATTTGTTTTGCATATTCAGAATGAATGAGATTTTAAAGAACTAAATAGGTGTCTTAATAGTCTGATGCTAATTGCCAAGTTTTTGGATGTAAAAGTGACAACACCTGGTTTTAAAAGGCACAAGAGAAACAAAGACTAGGGTTTCATTGATGAAATATTAGACATTGGGGGAAAGCAGAATGAGGCGCCATCATCGGGCTACAGTAAGACCAGACACATAATTTGAAGAACCTAATGATGCTTTGACAAATCCCACCTTTCTCACTTACGGGCCGTCATTCAGCTCTCAGAGTTGCACGCGCACATAGCAGGCTGAACTCTAGACACCCAGACCTTCCACCTTTATCTGCTCTGCTGCCAAAAAAAAAACATATATATATGGTAGCGCTGAGTCTTGAGTTGTCCTGGGTGAAACTGTTTCTTTAAACTGTTTCTCCTGGTGTCGTGTTACTTTTCTAAGTGCTCATGGATTTTTCAGCCTTCAGATTTTACCTGAGATTAATACCAGGCTCACCAGTCTGTAGTTGGTGGAATGAGCTCTCTTCCCCATTTGGGATCTTGACATTCATAGATACTCCAGGAGTCCAATTTTATTTAAGTTTGTTTCCATCTTCTTTAATGTTTTTTCATTCTCGTAGGCTCTGTTCATTTGATTTCTTCTCTCTGCCTTTCTTACTCTCCTTTTCATGGTATGGAAGTGGCACATGGATAATGAGAGAAAAGTAAAGGGACAAAATGTGTGCAGATTATTGGTTACATAATCATGATTATATTGTCATTTCCTTACCTCCACCTCCCCGACTCCTCCCGTCTAAGCCTGTTAAACTCAAGTGATTTAATGCGCCTTTGCCTTCCAGATTAGCCAGCAGAGGGAGCGCTAACACAAAGGATTTATCCTTTGCTTGGAACAGGCGGTGTTCATAGGTCTCACTGTGGTTTGGTTCTAAGTACCTGTGAATTCCTGGCTCCAGAGTTGGTTTTGTGGGTGATGGGGCGGGGGGGGGGGGTGTCTCACCATGAGAAGCACTCCGTTCTCCGTATTTGGAGGTTCTGAAGCACCCATCTATTGTTTGCTCTTTCTTTTGGCATTCTTCAACATTCAGTTGATGGATTATTAAATGCCAAAAACGAATCTTCTATCTATAATTCTTATGGGCTCATCAATTAAGTCTCACAGTTAGAAATAACATTCTAGAAGAAATAAGCATTTAAGTACACTAGAGTTTGGGTTGTAGCTTTGTGACTAAAAACATCACTCTTTCATCCCTAAATTGATGATGGCTATCGATTCGCTGGAACCTCTTTTTGAGTGTGCTAAGAGACCACTTTGATCTTACTACATTCACCCTCCCCATAAGCAGGAGCCACTGGATAATTCATTCCATCTGCTAGTTGATGAACTAGCAAAGTCAGTTTATTAAGTAGATGGAGGAACTAAAACACAGGTGGTTTTTTCCCCCTAAATTTGTTACTTCAGATATTGTGATTTTCTTATTTGCTTTCTCTGTTTTTGCTAATTTCAGGGCTCGGAGGCTGGAAGAGGAAAAAAATAAAAGCATAGCTGACGCACTTAGGAAGAAGGAGCTGGATATAAAGGGCATTGAGGAGAGCTATGACCAGAAGCTCAAGAATGAACTTCTCAAGTAATTGCTGGGCACTGCTAAAGGAATCCTGTGTTCCATTAAGTTGCTAGAAACATAGCAACACTGATGAAATAGATAAGATGGACAGTTTATGGCAACATTTGGGGTTTAAAAAAATACACGTTTTCATTTCTAGTTGCGCCTTTCCCATGAATGTTTAAGATGGGTTTAGAAAGGTACAGAGAATGGCATCCTCTGCTCATTCTTACTCGTAGCTTCTCTGACACTGACTGAAGGCTTATGCTTTGCTTTAGTTTTTAGGGCACATTAGGATTTGCTCGGTTTTCACAGCTGAGCAGCTGCAAAGTCAGAAGTACGATCACTTTCCATTCTCGCCTCACACCGGCACGAAGATGGGGATAGGCCACGATTTCTCCCGTGGCCTTCTTCCTGGTTACAGCGTTTGTCACTGAACGTGTGCCTGGTATTCCTTCAAGGTTCTGCCAAATCCGAATCCAGAAAAAGGGTTAGCTCTGTGAAGGACAACACAGCATGGAAGAGGAGAAGATGGACAGATGTAGTCCCTGGGGCTTTCCCGTAGCCTGCAGTGTGTGTTCCGGTGAAGAGTGTCTTTGTGCAAAGTCATAAAGCCCGGATGGTGGCTTTCCCGACCGTGTGGCACGGCAGCTGGCGCGCACTGAGTGCTCTCTTAGTACTGACTAAGTGCGTGTGGACTGAAGCGGTGGCTCCGCTCAGCTTCTCTGGCCGTGTCTTAGTCATTGGCCTCTTTAGAATTTTTGAGAGAGAGAGAGAATGAGAGAGGGAGGGAACAAGCAGATTCACGGCTGAGCAGGGAGCCCGATGTCGGGCTCCATCCCAGGACCCGAGATCACGACCTAAGCTGCAGGCAGATGCTTAACTGATTGAACCACGTAGGCGCCCCCGACTGGCCTCACCTTATTGCCTTGCCCATAACTTGTCCTGGGTATTCCACCCCGGAGTACCCACAAAGGTCTCTGGAGGTTATTCTTTAAAAGAATTCTGTTAAAAAAGAAAAGTAGCACCTTTTCATGTATCACTTTTGAAATGATGAGTCTCATCTATGTATTGCGTCTGCTCCTCTAACATACCAGCGAACACTGAAGTACATCTAGTTGTTACACACATTTTTCTTTCCTTATTCCTCACAGTTTGCTAGCTTTGCCCAACCATGGATAGAGTGAACTGTTTGGTATCACTTGTTAGGCTTTGGGTGTCCTCAGATGACTTTTGCAGGTGTTGAAGTTGGGAGAATATCACAGGATTGCTTCTCCTTCCTTTCTCTGGCCTCTGAACCAGAAAGTCAGCTGGTAATGGCTCGTGGAGGTGGCTGAAGCCGCATGAGCTGCGCCTTGGGTATCGCTAATTCGGGTCTAATGCTGGTGGCAGTTGGCTCTCAGTACCGTGCTCCTCCTTGAAGGGCAAAAGTGCATATCTTAGAGGGGGGAGAAAGGATAGTGGAATTGGATGACAAGTGACTGACTTGGTTATCATTTGGGATCTAGAGTGTCATGCACACTGTAAGTTGACCTTAATTTACTGCCTCGTGTCAGTCGAGACCAACTGAGAAATAATTGCTCTCAGTAACCTCACAACAACATCGGGACCCTTGATTTTTGTGTGATTGAGTTTTGGGACCTGATTAACAGGATCGCAGCCGGGTTTTATGGACCTTCTATGTTCAGATCCCTGGCTTTTGTCTTGAGAGAGCCTGAGGTTTACCTGTTTTCACCTTGGGGTCCCCGGTGCCATAGATAAGCTCATGTGTTGACGGCAGTCTGTCCAGGAAAGCGACCAGGAGCTCATTTTTGGTTTTTTTGATTGGCAGGTATCAACTTGAACTAAAGGATGACTATATCACCAGAACTAACAGGCTGATTGAAGAGGAAAGGAAGAATAAAGGTGACTCTGGGGGCAAGCTGTATTTTTCAGCACTGATATAGGCTGTTAGCTTTCCTAATTGGGCCTCTTCTGTATCCTAAAAAAGACAGAGCTAACACATTCTTGTCACTACAAAAGTTACCTGGTTTTTTGTTATCTTAATTTCACAAAATAAAAAAGTACTCTCACTACATTTTTGTGAACCTTAGTGTTTAACCTTCTGTATATTCACAAAGGTCAGTGATTTGTCAGCAGGATTTTATCCAACTTGATTTCAGCGTATTTTGGTAAATGTGATTGTTAAGAAGGTGGCAGCTGCTTACTGACATCCCTTCAATACCACTCTTTTTTTTTTTTTTTTTAAAGATTTTATTTATTTATCAGAGGGGGGGGGGAGTGAGCGAGCACAGGCAGACAGAATGGCAGGCAGAGGGAGAAGCAGGCTCCCTGCTGAGCAAGGAGCCCGATGTGGGACTCGATCCCAGGACGCTGGGATCATGTCCTGAGCCAAAGGCAGCTGCTTAACCAACTGAGCCACCCAGGTGTCCCTTCAATACCACTCTTAACCATGAAAGAGACTTCATTTCTTCCTAAGGAAAATTTTGACTTCCCTGTCCCTGTGACCTAGTTTCTTATTTCTTTTACTTCTAGTGTATTTTTCTGTTTCGTGATATTTTCACATGATCAATAACCTCTTAAACTCTTGTAGACATTAGCCCGAAACTAGGAAAGCTGGATAATTTTTCAGTCTTTGAGATATTTTGCATTTTAATATATGTGTAGCAGGAGGGCGTTTGCCACATACTTGACAGCTGCAGTTAACATCCCATCACCTGTTGTGTAACAGGGCTTATTTCGTGCTTGCCTGCTGATTTTTTTTTTTTTTTGGCCCTGATGTCTGCTTATTTAGATAATGAAATAGTAGTCATTAGAGCTGATCTATGGGCCATAAATTATTAAATGATCTTATATTCACTAGGAAAACATGATGATGTTAATTGGTTGGCTCTTTCTTTCAGAAAAAGCTATCCATTTGCAAGAGGAGCTCACAGCTATTAATTCAAAAAAGGAAGAACTTAATCATTCAGTAAATCGTGTCAAAGAGCTTGAGGTAATTGTTAAGCTTGTGGTTTTGAAACAGACATTAAGACAATGTATGGAACTTCAATTTTAGTCATACGTAATTTATCTTCATTTATCCTCTTGATGTGTTTGGACTGTTTATTCCATGGTTGAGCCCTTAGTTGCATCTGGAAAATGGGGGAATGATCAGAAGCACTAGCTTTGCAGGACAGGGTTGTACACGGTAGCAGCTGGATGAACTTGCCCCAGCCCAGCGCTAGGGCAAAAGATGACTTGTACTGCGGGAGTTGGGGTCTCGTCGTGGAGAACCAGACTTCTGTCAAGGAACCTTCATTCAGTCGTGACGCCCAGCTCTGGGCGGCCCGCCAGCTTTCACGGAGGCAACCCTGTAAAGTCACCGTTCAGGTACCGGTTTTTCTGTTTCAATTTGCAGCTTGAGTTAGAGTCTGTCCGAGCCCAGTCTTCGGCAGTAACCAAGCAGAACCATCTGCTGAATGAAAAGGTGAAAGAGATGAGTGACTATGCGCTCCTGAAAGAAGGGAAACTGGAGCTTCAGGCACAAAATAAATTGCTTAAACAACAACTGGAAGAGACTAGAAGTGAAAACATGCGTCTCCTAAACCGTAGGTCTTTTTTTCTAATTGGCATGGCTTTGTAATTGCTATTAGCTTGGTATTCTGAAAGCGCTTTGTCCTGTCAGGGAAGCTTCAATTGGGAAGATGTTATAAAATTAAGATTCTCCAATCGGAGTTAGTTTTTGCTTGCTGCTATGTAGTCGTGGCACTAAGACAAAAAAGGGCCCCGGCTCCCCTTGCCCGCTGAACCGGCCAGTGGGGACGCGATCAAGCGCATGGAAGGAGGGAAGAGCGAGGTTGAGGTGACTGTGATCCCTTCTCCATCTCCTCCTTGCGGAGTAGCCCTGGGCTGGCCCTGGGTCTCAGCAAAGTGAGATTCCTGACGCTTCACCAGCGCCCTGTGCCTGCTCGCTCTGTCCAGCTCTGGGAGTGCCTCCCTCCCCGACCCTCCAGGCCTGAGGACTAGTAACCGCGTGGCTGCAGTCCAGCCCAAGAAACTGCGCCACCCTTTGTGACCACCCTGTGTAAGTGTCTCTTTATTAGAGGGTCTCTGATGGCCCGTACTGGGAACACCATCTGCTTGCTTTCTGGACCCTGAGTGCCGCTAACAGAGGCACAGGTTGGATTGGACCTAGGGGCTGTCACTGGCAGGCTTTGACAGAGCGTGCTTTCTGTGCCTCTATGCATAGTAGAGGAGGGAGGTGGTCATTCATGTTCATTTGAGGATTTGAAGGAGTTCTTATACTGGGAGTAGAACTCTGAAGAGTGGTAGAGTTTGCAGTTATGTGCATTAAATTCTTTTGTTCTGAAATTGGTGATTCGGGATTGCTCTTAGACCATCTAGTAAAACTAATGTGAACTGTGTGCATATAAAGAAGGAGCAAAACTGTCTTAAAGCCTCCTTAGCTGCTTTTGTGAAGGGAAATGAGAAACTTCAGGTTGGTGATGACCAAGCTTTTTTACCTTCATAGGTATAGCTCAGCCATCTCCCGAGCTGGTGGTTTTTCAGAAAGAACTAAAGAAAGCAGAAGACGCTATCGCATTTGAGCATAAGGAGTTCGAAAGCCACAAGCAGGCTTTGCAGAAACAGCTGCAGAGTGAAGTGAGTATTGCTCTGGGCTCATCTGGGTGTCAGGGTGGTGCACTTTGTGGGTGTGTAAACTCAGTGTGGGTCACACCAGCATAAATCAGATCTACTTTAACATAAGAAATTCCCCCCATATGCTAATCATTCCGCCAGTGTTCTTTCTCATCTGAGAAAATTCTTGAGTGATTGTGACATTATATTCATAATAGTGATACAATCAAGAGGAAAGTAAACTCCCCTACACACGTGGTTTTCCAAGTCGTGATGGTGCCCATTGTTCAAAGTATCCCTTGATCCTCACCCCGCGACTTAATACTGTCTGTCTCCTGTCCTGGAGTAGCTGCTGTGTGAGATGAGTAAAGAAGGAGCTAGAAAACTTGTTACTGTGTTCTGTGGTTTCATAGGTATAAACCTGCTCAGATTTGGCAAAAAAGAGAAAGAATAAGCCAGAGGAGAGAATGGGTCCTTTTGAAATAAGCTGTGATTTGTCTTAATGCTCATTTCTTTTCCTTCCCTAAATCTTTTCAGATCGAACATTCTGCACAGCTGAAGGCCCAGATACTTGATTATGACGACTCCGTAAAGAGGTTAACTATACAGGTTGCCGATTTGAAATTGCAACTGAAGCAAACCCAGACAGGTCAAAGACATTTTTAACATGTGTGTGTGTGTCTTTGTGTGTGTAAAGCTTCTGATGTTTGTGAAAATGTAATGATGATGACTCAGTGAATTTTTAGTAATTCTCCTAGCACGGGAAGAGGGAAGAGTTATAGAAATATGTGTCAGCTGAGAAGTAAAACTTCTATTTCAGGACTAGCAACCAGGTCCTCCGCTATAGCGACCTGCTTCGGGTCCCCGTTGTGAAGTCTGTTCTCTGACCCTGGGCTCACTCCCTTGAACTTCCTTGGGCCTCAGTGTCCTCACTGTATAGTTGGGCTAGGAGTGGCGCTGGGCCGTGTGGATGGAGATGAAGCGAGATGGGTGGCAGTATGGGGCTTGGGACACATGACACGGAGGGGATGGCTGCTGCTGTCGTTTTCTTACTCCATTTTCACTGCTGTGCGTGACGTCCGCCCCTTCCTACTTCGTAACAGGGACGCCGAAGCTTCCGCACCTTCTTTCGCTGCTTGCAGGCACAAAGCAGGTTCCTCCGTGCTCCCGGTGGGCATGCTTTCTCGCTTCTTTGTTCCGAAACCCTCTCTGTCCCATTCGCACTCTGTCCTGGTTAGGCCCTTGTTCCCTTCTCCCCACACAGGTTTTCCCTTTACTCATTTCTACTCTTGCCTGCTCTTCACTGTCTCTCCATAATTCTGTTTGCTGCACTGTCCGCAGCTGGAATTCTGGTGACCTCATATCAGGAAAAATACTTCAAGAAGGTAGAACTTTTTGAATACCCGCGTTGCACATTGTGAGCCTCTGTCTGGCGGCATCCTCACGGAGGCGTTGCAGGAGAGGTAGTGGTCTGGAGTGCCGGCTTTGCTCTGGGCAGTGCCAGCGGCTCTCCGCCTTGCTCACTGGGTGAGCCAGCCTCAGTAGTCTCTGCCCTCCATCCGTAAAATGGGAGCAGTGAGCGTTCTTAGCCCACAGCGTTGTTGTGACTGCATGTCCTCCTTCCCTTATCGGAAACTCAGGCCATGGGCTCTGGCTTATGGATTTTGCCATGGCCCTGGGGGTTCTGCACAGCGCCCTGCAGTGAAACACAGTAATTACTTTGTAATCAAATGGATGAACATTCATGCTAGGTGGAATAAGTGAAGATCGTAAATGTGTTTATGTTGGTTCAGGTCAAGCTTTTCAACCAAATCAGTTGGGCTTTGCCACCAAATAAATTAGGAATATATCTTCAGTTTTCATAGCTTTTTTAGATTTCACATTGTGTGTAATGGATTGTGAAGTAATATCATGTGTAATGAAAGGTACATATAATCTTTTGATAAGTGTTAATAATTACCATCATGACTGCACCTTCAGAAACTAATGTGGAAGCTTGTCCTTAATACCGCCTTTCGTTTTTGAAAAATCATGATTTCGATCTATTTTAACTCTCCTTTGCCTTTTCCTGTCATTTCTTACGTGGTCTTCTTGGAATCCGCAGCGCTCGAGAACGAAGTGTACCGCAGGCCCACGCAGTCTCTGATCGAGCAGTCCGTCAGCAGACTACTGAGTGGCAAGACGGCGTTGCCTTGTGATACAGATGTAGATGGGGATGTCTTAAAAAATCCTCTCCACCAGGAAAGGCCAGTGGTGGTTATACCAAGGATCATAAGTTATCCAAATGGAAGCGCAGAGAGCAGTTCCCGCGATTCTGACCTTGAGTTTGTAGCCAATACCAAGGCCAGGATGAAAGAGCTAGAGCAAGAGACTGAACGTTTGGAGAAAGCTTTCCAAAATTACCATCGAAGAGTTAGTCAACTCCCTGCTAAAAGCCCTTTAGCAGCCAAGAGCCCAGCACCCCTGCACTTGCTAGGAACACTCCAGAGCATCGATTCGAGTTCATCCCAAAGACGCACTTGTGCCGAGGACAGAGTTGTCTCTGAGCAGCCTCTGGTGGGCATCCCCAAAGAGGACAAGAGCAGCACCTCGGAGGCGTGGGCGGGCAGCAAGGCCTCACGACCACGCAGGGGCACCACCTCCAGACGCCTCTCCTCCACTCCTGTTCCCAAAGCAAAAAGAAGCCTCGATGGTGAAATGTATCTGGAAGGTGAGCGGCTGCCAGGAGGGTTGCAGGAAGCTCTGGGTTTGCTCTGGTCCTCGGAGGGCCTCTTACCCGAGTCCAAGTGCAGCCTGCCCGAGATGGCAGGAAGGAGCAGGAGCCTAGCCCAGGGTCGCCTGAGCCCCAGCACTGCTGTCCTCCCTCTGGACCTGCCTTTCCTGGTTAACAGGAAAGGTGTGCGGGGTTGCTGTGGGCAGTGGTGGGGTAGTGTCCTTTTCTAGCAATTTCCTGGGCATGCAGACATGTGCAGAGCGACAGTGGCTTTCCCTTCACCACTGGTTAGTTGGGTACATTTTATTATTCCTACTGTAGTTCCATTTAGGGGCTTGAATTGTTAGTTTGGTGAGATCACTTATGTCCTACACAGCTATTTACAAGGGTAGTAGAACTCATTGTCAGAGTAATAGAACTGTTTGGAGACCATGTTGCTGTCTTCTCCTTGCAATTCTTAAAGTCAAGCCTTCTGCCCCTTAGGTCTGGGCCGATCCCATACGGCTGACCCCAGTCCTTGTCCCGACAGAACGCCCCGGCCTTCATCTGCTGAGTCCAGGCACAGCGCTGCCCTGCACCCGCGGCCCAGCCCTCCAGAGCAGGCCAGGTAATACCGCCTTCCGCTGGACCTCAGCTGAGTCTGCTGAGCTGCTCGGGGTCTCACCTTGGACTCCCTGGGCTTTTCGGTGGCAGTATAGAATCGGTAGTCAGGTTGTAAGATGACGTGTGATCTTTGAGAGCAATCTAAATTACCTGGGCCGGGGGTGGGGGAGGAGCATAGTTTTTAGTAAAGAAGTAATTTCTATTTGTTTGCTAAACTTGGCATGTAGGATCTACACTCTGCTATAAGTAAACAGCTTCGTACTTCAGAATGGACCCAGTTGGGTGCCTGGGTGGCTCAGCTGGTTGAGCGACGGCCTTTGGCTCAGGTCATGATCCCAGATTTCCAGGATCGAGTCCTGCATCGGGCTCCCAGCTCCTTGGGGAGTCTGCTTCTCCCTCTGACCTTCTCCTCTCTCATGCTCTGTCTTACTGTCGCTCTTTCAAATAAATAAAATCTTTAAAAAAAAAAAAAAAACCTGGTTAACAGAGATAAAACAAATGGTCCAAATCTGTGGAAACAAATACAGTTTAAACTTAAAACAATTTCACACATCACTAAAAAGTCATATAAAAATATTTTGGCATTTAAATATAAACAAACAAGGTTCCAGTCTTTTTTTGTACTTGAGCACAGTTGACAATGTTACATTCATTTCAGGTAGAAAGTGTAGTGAGGGGACTCGTCATGTTACACTCTGTTTCCCCACAGTTAGGAGCTCGGCCTGTCACTGTACAACACTGTTGCATGGTCCTTGACCGTATTCCCTGTGCTATGCCTTCTGTTTCCATGGCTTGTTCGTTTCATACATGGAAACCTGTACCTCCCCCTCCCCTTCACCCATTTTGCTCAGCCCCCTGCCCCCTTCCCTCTGGCAACCATCACTTTGTTTTGTATTTATAGGTCTGATTCTGCTTTTTCTTTGTTTATTCATGTTTTAAAAGATTTTATTTATTCATTGTAGGGAGAGTGCACGTGAGTGGTTGGGGGGACAGAGGGAGAGAGACTCTTAGGCAAACTCTACGTTGAGCATGGAGCCCAATGTAGGGCTCCGTCTCACAACTGTGAGATCGTGGCCTGCGCGGAAATCAAGAGTTGGGTGCTTAACTGACTGAGCCAGCCAGCGGCCTCTGTTTGTTTGTTTTTCAGACTCTACATGTAAGTGAAATTACATGGTATTTGTCTGTCTCAGTCTGATTTATGTCGCTTAGCCTAATACTCTCAGGTCTATCCATGTGTTGTTGCAAGTAGCAAAAAATCTCATCCTTTTTTATGGCTGAGTAATACCCCATTAGGTATAGCTATGTATGCACCACATTTTCTTTACCATTCATCAGTTGTGGACACTTGGGTTGCTTCCATATCTTGGCTGTTTTAAATAATGCTACTGTCAACATAAGGGTACATGTATCTTTTGAGATTAGTGTGTTCCTTTTCTTTGCATGGATACCCAGTAGTGAAATTACTGGATCATATGGTATTTCTGTTTTTAATTTTTTTTAAAGATTTTATTTATTTATTTGACAGAGAGAGAGCACAAGTAGGCAGAGAGGCAGGCAGGGAGAGAGGGAGAAGCAGGTTCCCGTATGAGCAGAGAGCCCGATGCGGGGCTCGATCCCAGGACCCTGAGACCATGACCTGAGCTGAAGGCAGGGGCTTAACCCATTGAGCCACCCAGGTGCCTTGTTTGTAATTTTTTGAGGAACCTTCATACTGTCCACAGTGGCTACACCAGTTTGCATTCCCACCAGCAGTGCATGAAGGTTCCTTCTCCACATCATCCCCGACACCGGCTGCTTCTTGTCCTTCTGGTTATAGCCATTCTGACCTGTGTCAGGTGATACCTCATTGTGGCTTTAATTTGCCTTTCCCTGATGAGTGATGTTGAGCCTCTTTCCACATGTCTGTTGGCTTTCTGTAGGTCTTCTCTGGGAAAACATCAGTTCAGGTTCTCTGGCCATATTCCTCAGTTTATTTGTGTTATTGGTGTTGAGTTGTGTAAGTTCTTCACATATTTTAGATATTAGCCTCTTCTGGGATATATCATTTACAAAAATCTCCCATTCGGTAGGTTGTCTTTTTGTTTTATGATGCTTTCTGTTTGCTGTCCAAAAGCTGTTTATTTGTTGTAGTCTCAACAGTTTAATTTTGTTTTGTTTCTCTTTGTGTCAGGAGACCTGTCTAGGAAAATGTTGCTAAGACTGATGTCAGAGACATTAGTGCCTGTGCTCTCCTCTAGGATTTCTATGGGTTCACGTCTCCCATTTAGGTCTTTAACCCTTTGAGTTGATTTGTGTGTGTGGTGTAAGGAAGTGGTCTAGTTCCGTTGTTTTGCATGTAGCTAGCTGTCCAGTTGTCCCAAGACCATTTGTTGGAGAGACGGTCCTTTCCCCACTGTGTATTCTTACCTCCTTTGTTGTTAATTGACCGTATTAGTGTGGGTTTCTTCTGGGCTCTCTGTTCTGTTCCCATTGATCTATGTGTCTGGTTTTGTGCCAGTACCATACTGTTGTGATTATTACAGCTTTGTAGTATATCTTGAAATCTGGGCTTGTGCTACCTCCTGCTTTGTTTTTCCTCGAGATTGCTTTGGCTGTTTGGGGATCTTTTGTGGTCCCGTACACATTTTAGTATTACTATTTGTTCTGGCTCTGATTGCACTGAATTTGTCAATTGCTTTGGGTAGCAGGGACATTTTAACATTATTATTTCTTCCAATCCGTGAGCATGGAATATCTTGCCATTTGTGTCATCTTCAATTTCTTCCATCAGTGTTTTACAGCTTTCAGAGTACAGGTCTTTCAGCTCCTTAGTTAATTTTTTTTTTTTTTTTTTTAAGATTTACTTATTTATTTATTTATTTGACAGACCAAGATCACAAGTAGGCAGAGAGGTAGGCAGAGGCAGGGAGGGGGATGGAACCAGGGAGCCCGATGCGGGGCTCCACCCAGGACCCTGAGATCATGACCTGAGTCGAAGGCAGAGGCTTTAACCCGCTGAGCCACCCCAGGCACCCCTCCTTAGTTAAGTTTATTTCTAGGTGTTATTTTTTGGTGCAATTGTAAATGAAATTGATTTCTTAATTTCTCTTTCTGCTACTTTGTTATTATTATGTGGAAATGCAGCCCATTTCTGGGTATGAATTTTCTAGCCGTGACTTCCCTGAATCCATGCATTTTAATAGTTTTTCGGTGGAGTCTTTAGGATTTTTTATGTTTAGAATCATGTCATCTGCAGATGGTGGCAGTTTGGTTCTTTCTTTCCAATATGGATGCCTCATATTTCTTGTCCGATGGCTGTGGCTAGGACTTTCAGTACTGTGTTGAATAAAAGTGGCAAGGGTAGACATCTTGTCTCGTTCCTGATCGCATAAGGTTCCAGTTTGTAGATCATTGAAATAAATTCCAGGCAGTGGGTCCTGGGGTGCGATTGGTGAAGCAGGAGGCAGTGGGTGTGTTGAGGAGCTGAGCAGTGGGTTGCCCAGTCTGGGATTTGAGTCATAGGGAGGTGCCTGGTCCCCATGGCTGGAGACGCTGGATCCTTAATTCTGGGCTCCGATCTGGGCTTCTGTGTATGGACTCCGTTACACTGTGCAGAGTTGAAAACGGTCACATGTGCCTGTTAAAATCCTAATGCCTGTAATGGTGTTCTATATCATTCTTTGTTGTAATAAAGCCAGGAAGAAAGCTGAGTTAGGGCCCTTTGACACACGTGGGCTTGTAGTATAACCTCTTCAGCTGATCTGTGCTGAGGGTGTGCAGAATCTGGGTTTCTCAAAAATGCTTTCTTGTTCTTGAGAAAGTTAACTCGTCATAGGAGCACTGTGGTAATGGTGGTAGTGCCTGTCTCACGGCATGTGGTGGCCGTGAAGGGTCACCAAGCCAGCAGCTTAGAGGGACGCCTGGTGCGCGGAAGGTTTCCCCGGCAGCCTAGCTCTTATTCTCCGAGA
Organism: Mustela nigripes; assembly: GCF_022355385.1. Classification (NCBI taxonomy): domain Eukaryota; kingdom Metazoa; phylum Chordata; class Mammalia; order Carnivora; family Mustelidae; genus Mustela; species Mustela nigripes. Next base: position 114,366,818 of record NC_081575.1, on the reverse strand, counting down.
GCCCAGGAACAACTGCTTTCCGAAAGCATTTTCTCGAGTCCCAAAGGGTTTTCATTGCCCTGTGCTCTTGGGTTTTACATTCCTACGACTTGACGCTCTTGACTTTTATTCTTCCATTCTAGTCTTTGTCAAAGACGAGTGGAGCTTCAAGACAAAAGTGAATTTTCAAATCCGGCCAACCTCCCTCGGAAGGACAATGAGGAATTTGAATCCTCTTTCGAATGTAAGTTCTAATATGAGTACTGGTTTTTATAAGCTCAAAATGGAGAAAGCTTAATTTTGGTGAAACATACTCATTGTCATGAAGAGCAGAGCAGTTACAGATTATGACATTTTTGTTTTGTGATAAAACCACAAATACAGATATATTGCCCCATCTTTACATCACGAAGATTTTCAGGGCTCTGCATTCTGAGTTCCATTAAGCATTTCAGGGTAGCTTACAATGTCAGAGTTGGAGCTGAGCCTGTAAGTGAATCCTTAACTCAGTTTACCGAGTTTGGGATTGCCTCAGATTTAAAGTGAATTTTACGAATTCTTTTTTCCCTTCTATGGAACATGAGTATGCCGTTACTTTTATTGGTCCCATTGACTGCCTAAGATTTAGAAAGCCCGTTTTTAAAATTCAAGAATGGAGGTAAAATAATATAAGCTTGTGAGTCTGGAATTGGTATCCTGGCTGTGACCATGCCCCAGAGCCCAGTGCGGAAGGGTAAGTGGGACAGAGCCGTAGCACGGCTCATGCCAGCGGTTCTTTCCAGCTTGGCAGTCTTTATATTTCTGCGTAACCTGCCATTTTGCTTCATGGCCTCATGGCCGGTGTGCAAGTATCAGGTTTTGAACATTTAAATGATAAGGCTTAGTAAGCTTTTCAAAATCCTTGTGACCAAGTTTGTTAAATCACTGATCTCAAGTAGAATTCAAGTGATTTATCCACAAGCCAGGTGAATTCTTTCCCTTGGTAGATATTACTATTAGGGAACCAATGAGATTTTATAAAGGAATCTAATTCTTGAAGCAGGACAACACTGGGAGAAGTGAGTACCATGGTCAGGCGGCTCCAATGCAAACTTCTAGAGTTCTCTAGGCAAAGAGCTGGCCCTGTTGCTTGGGCCAAAACTGGAGCGCTTCACCGTGAGTTCTCCCTACACTGCGCTATGCTCCCTTCTCCTGCCGTCGCTGTGGAGGACTCACGGGGCGCTTGTTTGCACCTCGTGTAGATGCAGGGAGTGCAGCGAGGCAGTTTGAAGCGGATGGTCTCCATCCCGCCGGCGACATGCCTCACATGGATGCCACCGCGGCCACCGGACCTGTGTCCTGTCACTCCCCGAGTAAGTTTTCCTCTGTTTTAACGAACAAAGTAGATTAACGAATTCGTAGTGCTGAATCATACTGTTTTCTCTTCCACTGTGCCTTAAGAAAGTAGGACAAGCAAAACCTTGATATATTTCAGTCTGCAGAAAAGCTGGTGACGAGGCAGGGAAACTGGCCATGAGGTTTGTCTTGCCAGACCCACCCCCTGTCTTTCCTCATGCCCCCTCCAGCTGACCTACTCCCTCCCCAGCGTGGAGGAAAGGTGTAGTGGGGAGCTTGGGGCTTTGCTTCCAGGGCTCAGCCAACCGTCAGGTCCTTTTCTCCTTGGACCGAAGTGTTGAAGCTTCAAAGTTGAAAGGAAATGCCTCAAGTAAAACTGGCTACTGGTCCTTTCCAAACACGGGGAGATCATCCTCCCTAAAACCTCCGCAGAACCTGTTACAACCAGTTTCTTGGTTTGAGACACGGCTGGGAATGTGAGCAGTCGCTGACGGAGGCATGAGACTTGGAAAGGGTTGATTTTTGCCAGTTCCAGAGTAAATGATGCTAGAGATTCATTCAGCCTTTTCTCTACTGGGAAGTTTCCTCATGGCTGGGCAGACAGCAGTGTACCAGCCTAGGCCCCTGCTTCCTGGAGCTTCTAGTAGGAGAGTCGGGCAGTCGTCAGGCCATCGAGGACCTCCTGTGGGATAGATATGGATAGGGACAGTGGCACCGAATGCAGGTCTGATGGGCAGGCATTTGGCCAAGATCTGAGTGAGGAGGGAAGAAAAGGGCATAGAGTAAGGGAAAGCAGCTGAGCAGACAGGTGTCCGGTTTCTGACACACAGCATAGAGGATAGTAAGTGGCTTTTTAAATGACTGTTAAGTAGTGTGGTTATGTTGCAGTCATTGAGAAAGTCTCTTACATTGTTGTTTGACTTCTTTATCTGGAGTGCATAGGGAGACGCAAAGGCCCCAGGCTCAATACCTTTGTGCCAGTGGGACCGCTTCTTTTCTTTGTTCTTCAGGTCCAGGATGGTTTCATTGTGCCTGGGCAGCTACAAAGTGCACCTCCCAGGGAAGAAGCAGCCCTTTGCATCTGTTTAAATTAGCTCGCAAACAGCACTCTCATTCTGGGGTTGCTGCTCCGTGTGGGAGCCTGGCCCATCGGGGAGTAACCCTCGCCCCCCAGCAGGCAGGAGGCTGCGTCACTGCTTAGGGAAGTGGTCGGCACCTCCTCCGCTCTTAGAATTTCATGACCAGGATTAAGAGAGTTCTGTTGTTCTGTCCTATTAGTAAAGCTAACTTTTTGCTAGTGACTTAGGACAGGGCATGACCGTGAGGTTTGAAGTCCCATGGTGAACCTGTGCGCTTGCCGTTGCTTAGCATTGCTGGGGAAGGTTGAGGTTAGAGGCCAGGGCTGGAGGACGTCAGCACAGTCCTCCGTGGGCTTGAGGTTGAATTCAGCATGTGAGGCATGGGGGCCTGTGTTGCAAGCTGAGGGAACAAACGACGAAAATACGGTCCTTGGCCGGAAGGAACACAAGTAGAGAAGATCGATGCCTGTGGGTTGGGACAAGGCAGGTACAAAGTACGTGTGCATATGGTGCTGGAGGAGCCAGGTGCGACTTTAGGAGTAAGGAGGACCTCACCCAGGAGGTGGCTTCTAAGTGGGGGCTTGCGTAGCAGGTAAGGTTGTGGGGGAGGGAGGGAGCACCTCGGTTAAGGAGGCCGTGAAAGCAAGGGCGTGGCATGAGGCCAGCGCGGCTGTGCTCAGCGGACAGTGGGCGTGCGGCTCCATGGATGGCAGGTCTCGAACGTGAAGGTTACGGTGATAGAGGAAGTCTGGAAAGAAGAAGGCAGATTGTCAGCCTGAACCGCTATGGGTTTGGACTCCCCCAGAGCAGAGAGTGTGCGGAGCAGACCCAGGAAGTGACCCGCGCTCACAGTGGTGAAGGTGGGTTGCCTGCAGGCAGAGGGACCAGCGTCGTGGAGAGCACCAACTAGGTGGTGGCAGCGCCCCGCAGTGCAGCAGGAGGAAGGGCCTGTGAGCCCTGCTGGCCGAGTGGACATAGCACGGGAAAAGCGTGATGAAGGAGGCGTGCTCTGTGATCAAGCGTGGTTCCGGAACCCTCCGCAGGAATGAGGAGTCCAGGAAGGAAGCCAGGGCTGTGGGATCTCCAAGTGTTGATGGCGGGAAGCCTGTTAGAAGCCAGGGCATGAGGAAACAGAGAGGTCGGGCCTGGAGAAGGAGGTGTGGGAAGGGTTGGGGATCAGCCTGGAGGAGGTGGCAGTGAGCTGACTCTGGCGGGGGCGTGGGTAGAGCGGCAGGAGAGATGGGATGCCTGCGCGGGAGCGAGGGGAGAGCTGGGGGGTGCTGGGGAGGAGAAGAGGGGCTAACGGCTAACTCGGAGTCCTGTAGCTGGGGGCAGGCTCCTAACCAGAGGCACGGCTTGCCTTGGGAAGAGTGGAAGTGAGCAAGGGGCATAGGGAGCTGTGACTGGGGGGGCGTGGGAGGCGGTTAGGGTCCTCATGTGAAGGGTGGCCGGTCTTCGTCTTGGCAAAGTAAAAGGCAGGTGCGGGGCTAGGAGTGGGTTTGGGCGCTTGAAGATGGAGCAGGCCAGGAGTCCATGAGAAACCACGCAGAGTCTTCCTGAGCCTTGGCAAGGGCCCCTGCAAAGCAGCCGTGTGTATAGTTGAAAAATCCGGTGCCCGAAACTACGTACCCTTTTTTCTGTCCCGTTAGGCGTGGATCAGAAACAAATGGGAGAACAGAAGGAAGAAGAAAAACTGTGGGCAGAGCACATGAGAGAACGCAGGCAGAGAGAAGAGAGAAGGCAGAGTGAGCGGCAGGAAGCTTTAGGAAGGGAACGAAGAGAACTGGAGAAACTGGATCAAGAGCGGGTAATGCTAAGTGCACACAAATTCTCTGTGCGGCTTTTCCTCCGGTGGGCCTCCTGTAAGTACTTTGCTCCCAGGGACACGAGTCCTTCATGTGTCCCGAAGTCTTAAGAGTGACAGCTAACTTTGGTTTGGGATTTCTTCTACCTTACATGATTACAGTGTTACTGACTACGTTCCCTACGCAGTGCTCCAGATTGCTGTGACTTACGCTTTCTATGACTGGAAGTTTGTACCTCTTAATCCCCTTTATCTATTTCCCCCACCCCCTACCCCCCTCCTCCCTGGCAACCACCAGTTTGTTGTCTGTATTTGAGTTTGGGTGTTTTGGGTTTGTTGTTTCTTTGTTCATTTGTTTTGTTCTCTAGATTCCACGCATAAGTGAAATCACATGGTCTTTGTGTCTGACTTATTTCACTCAGCCTAATAGTCTCTGGGTCCCTCGTGTTGTCACAGATGGCAAGACCCCATCCTTTTCCTTTCTGTGGCTGAGCACTGGTTCATCGCGTGCACAACCCCTCTCCACCCACACCCCCATGCGCGGACACTGGGCTGCTTCCCTCTCTTGGCCGTTGTGTCTAATGCTGCAGTAGACATCGGGGTGCGTGTGTCTTTTCAGATGACTGTTTTCGTTTTCTTTGGGTAAATATTCAGTAGTGGAATTACTGGATCATAGGGTAATTCTGTTTTCAGTACTATGAGGAACCTCCATACTGTTTCCGCAGCGGCTGCACCCATTTGCGTGCCCACCAGCAGGGCCACACAAGAGTTCCTCTTTTCTCCACACCCTCACCAACAGTTGCTGTCGATTGTTTCTTTGGCTATAGCCGTTCTGACAGGTGAGGTGAGAGCTCACTGTGGGTTTGGATTTGCATTTCCCTGGTGATGATGTTGGGCATCTCTTCGTGTGTCAGTTGGCCATCTGGATGTCGTCTTCGGAGAAACGTCTATTCAGGCCCTCTGCCCGCTTTTTAATTGGATCGTTTAGGTTTTTTGGTGCTGTGTAAGTTTTTTATATATTTTGGGTATTAACCCCTCATTGCATATGTCGTTTGCAAATATCTTCTCCCATTCAGTTTGTTTGTTTTCGTTCTGTTGATGGTTTCCTTCACTGTGCTGAAGCTTTTTATCTTGATGTGGTGCCAGTAGGTTTTTGTTTGTGTTTGGTTTTTGTTGTTGTTGTTTTGGGGGGGGGGTCCTTTGCTTTTGTTGCCCTTGCCTCAGAAGACATATCTAGAAAGATGTTGCTAAGGCCAATGTCAGAGAAGTTACTGCTGGTGCTCTCTTGTAGGATTTCTGTGGTTTCGGGTTGCACATTTAGGTCTTTCATCCATTTTGAGCTTATTTTTGTTTAAGGAAGTAGCCCGGTTTTCCCAGCATCACTTACTGAAGACACTGTCTTTTCCCTGTTACATATTCTTGCCTCCTTTGTTGTAGTCAGTTGACCATATAAGCATGGGTGTACTTCTGGGCTCTCTATTCTCTTCCAGGGATCTGTCTGTTTTTGTGCCTGTACCATACTGTTTGGATTACTATAGCTTTGGTAGTATATCTTGAAATCTGGCATTGTGATACCTCCAGCTTTGTTCTTTTTCAAGATGGCTTTGGCTATTTGGGTCTTTTGAGGTTCCATACAAATTTTAGTTATTACTAAATTTAATATTAAAAGCCCGCGGTAGGCATCCCGGTCTTCTTTGCTCAAGAGCACTGAGAAAGCCTGTGTGTAACATAGACCTTAGGAGTTCAGCAGTAATGGGGAGCTTTTGCAAGCTCATTCTTAAGCATTCTCATCTGGTCCTGGAAACAAGCTGTAAAGAAGGTGGGCTTGGCTTTGCTCTAGGTCTTCCCTTTTTAAATGGGTTTTAAAGAAGACCTTCAACGTCAGCTAGCTGGAACTAGGGTAACCCTGCGGAGGTGACTGCTGGTCAGCAGTGGCTTTCAGGGGCATCCCTGCTCTCCTCCTTCCTCTGGTTCTCTTCTGGCCTTCTCGGTCCTGCTTCTGGTCCCAGGCACATGGGTTACTCTGGCCACTTCATATACCTGCTGAGTCTTACCAGAATTGATCTTCCCTATGGATGTTCCTTGGACTCCTGGTTCATCTGGCGTAAAGCACAGGACACTTGAGGCGAATTAATGCCTTCCTTCATTGAGATGACCTGTTTGCCCCCCTTTGATAGCAGTGACTTCAACTAAAAAAACAGTTCTTTGGTATGCAGGTTGTACTTACAGGACCAAGATTATATTACTGTGTCCTTTTAAACACTTATAGGTTGTTTTAATGTTTTTATGTATTTCCTGTGTTGGCACCTGTAATTCCACAGAGGATGATTGAAGAGTCCTTGAAGATTGAAATGGAAAAAGAAATCAGGGTTGAGGAAATGAAAGGCCAGTCCGTTTGTGGTGAAAATCCTTTGGAGAAATACCTGAAAATTATTCAGCAGGATCAAGACCAGGAGACGGCAGAAAAGGTGCTAATGCTGTGGACCGGCCTTCTGTGATGGGGGCTGCCAAGATGCTTTGGTTTGTTCCAAAACTGTACGACCCAGATCTGCCTTCTCCATTGGAGCCAGAAAGGTGGAAGTGTAGAAAATCCACAGTTCAGATAGAGCCCTGAGTCTTTTTGATACATGAGACTCTTGACAAAATTTCCTTGCTTTGCTTGGGTGAAGATTGGCATATTTTATAAAAGTTTAGGATGTCTGTCATTTTAAGAACAAGAACACAATGAAGGTCTGTTCGTGAACAATGGATGCCTGAGGACTGTCCGAAGCCCTGGTGGTTTACTTCTGTCTCACCGTGGGTGTCGAGAATGGGCACCAGATGGGGTTTTTGGTTTTTTTTTAATTTTTTATTTTTTATAAACATATATTTTTATCCCCAGGGGTACAGGTCTGTGAATCACCAGGTTTACACACTTCACAGCACTCACCAAAGCACATACCCTCCCCAATGTCCATAATCCCACCCCCTTCTCCCAAACCCCCTCCCCCCAGCAACCCTCAGTTTGTTTTGTGAGATTAAGAGTCACTTATGGTTTGTTTCCCTCCCAATCCCATCTTGTTTCATTTATTCTTCTCGTACCCACTTAAGCCCAGATGGGGTTTTTTTGATGTGCTTGCTGAATTTCATGTTTAAAAGTCACCTCTTTCTTAGACTTTTGAATTGCATCTATTTCTCAGATTAGTCCTGAGAGAAATCAGAGTGTTGAATAAGATTGATACATAAGTAATTTCAGAATTCTTTTTCCCTCTTTGTGTCAGAGTTCAAAGAGAGTTGGCAGAGAAGCCTCGGAAGTGGACACGCTGCCTTCTAGCGACAAAGACGAAAGGTATGGTTTCCTCAGTGTGGTGTTCCTACATAAACAATCACGTTGCCGGTGTGTCGGCCAAGGGGAACGTTCAGATACTTGAGTCTCCCTGTGAGAAATTAGTGAAACAATCAAAATTAAGGACTTCAAAAAGATAAATCTGTTTTATTTTTTAATTTTTGAAATTGCTTCTGAGAGAACTTTTAAACGAGGATGGAAACCCTACAAAGAATGTGAACATTTTAAGGATCCCTGAATAAACTTGACAATTTAATAAATTAAAATTGTTTTTATCTTTCCCTAATTTAGTTTCACGGGCTTTTCTCACGAAGAAACAGATGACTTTTGGTAACCATGTTTGCTGTCCAGCATCTTACCCATGTAACTAAAGGCCTATGAATTCTTTGTAACAAGACAAAATTTTCAATAAAAATTGTATGTGTAATCCTATGATTTTGTTTTTCATAATTTTGTTTGGTTTCATGGTATATAAACCAGAAATCATCTAGTCAAGTAACACCTCTTTAGAATTTTTCCTTTCAGGCTTTGCATGACCCTAGACTGGGGTTTTTTTTCCTCCCCATTTTTGTCATAGGTTATATTTATTTGAAAACCTCTTGGTCAAGTTCCAGGCCTATATTTTGGAAGTTTCAGCTGCGTTCCTTTCCTCTTCAGAGTTGGGCTAGCCACTGTCCAATAGGAGTTTCATCTTCCCCAACACTCTCCGTCTGATCTGTCCCTGAAAATAAGGATACGGGTCTTTCTATCCCAGGTGTTAGAAATAATACAGTATCCCCTCTGGTCTTTACTTCTCACATCTTTTTCTTGAGAATGAACACAACCCCTTCTTAGATGATGATAAAAAGTAACATTTACTGAGCACTTTCTGTGTATCAGGTACAATTTTAAACCTTTATATGTATTAACTCACTTAATTCTTACATCATCCGTATGAAGCATGTGTATTCTGACCGCCTACAGTTTACAGATGAAGAAACACAAGGCACAGGAGTTTCGTAGCTCCATCGGGGTCTCACAGCCATCAGGTAGCAGAGCCAGGATGTATACACCCCTCCCCCTGCTTGTGCACATGCTCTCGCAAATAAATAAACAGTCTTAAAAAATGTTCAGTTCCTTTGCCCATTTTTTTAATTGTGTTGTGTTTTGCTATTAAGTCATATGAGTTCTTTCTATATTTTGGATATTAACCCTTTATCAGATACATAGTTTGCAAATACTTTTCTTCCACTTGGACAGGTTGCTTTTTCACTTTGTTGATGGTGCCCTTTGTTGTACAGAAGATTTTTAATTTGATGTTTTGTTTTGTTTTGAAGAGTTTGAGAAGAACTGGAGTTGATTCTTTAGGAAGTGTTTAGTAGGATTCACCAGTGAACCCATCTAGTCCGGGCTTTCTTGTGGGGGAGAGTTTTGATCACTGATTTGATCTCCTTACTACTAATTGGCCTCTTCAGATTTTCTTTTCTGTGTGTGCGTATGTGTGTGTACAGATTTTATTCATCTGAGAGAGAGCATGAGCGTGAGCTGCGGGGGGGTATGGCGGGGGGGGGGGCTATGGCAGAGAGAGAGGCAGACTCCCTGCCAAGCAGGGAGCTGGACCTGGGCCTCTATCCCAGGACCCCAGGATCATGACCTGAGCTGAAGGTAGACGGTTAACCGACTGAGCTGCCCAGAGGTCCTGGTCTCTTCAGACTTTTCTTTCATAGTTCAGTTTTGATAAGTTGTAGGTTTGTAGGAGTTTATCCATTTCTGCTAGGTCGTCTAGTTTGTTGGTGTATAATTGCTCATAATAATACTCGTGTGGTATCAGTTGTAATGTTTTCTATCATTTGTACTTTTAGTTGAGTCCTCCCCCCCACCTTGGTTAATGTAGCCCAAGGTTTTGTTTATCTTTTCAAAAAACCAAGCTGTTGGGGCGCCTGGGTGGCTCAGTGGGTTAAAGCCTCTGCCTTCGGCTCAGGTCATGATCCCAGGGTCCTGGGATCGAGCCCCACATTGGGCTCTCTGCTCGGCAGGGAGCCTGCCTCCCCATCTCTCTCTGCCTGCCTCTCTGCCTACTTGTGATCTCTGTCTGTCAAATAAATAAATAAAATCTTTAAAACAAACAAACAAACCAAGCTTTTAGTTCCATTGATCTTTTCTGCTGTTTTTTTAGTCTCTAGTTCATTTATTTCTGCTCTGATCTTTGTATTTCCTTCCTTCTGCTAGTTTTGGGCTTAGTTTTTCTTGTTGTAGTTCCTTGAGGTTTTTTTTTTCCCCCTAAAGATTTTATTTATGTATTTGACTGACAGAAATCACAAGTAGGCAGAGAGGCAGGCAGAGAGAGAGGGGGAAGCAGGCTCCCTGCTGAGCAGAGAGCCCGATGCGGGGCTCGATCCCAGGACCCTGAGATCATGACCGGTGCAGAAGGCAGAGGCTTATACCCAGTGAGCCACCCAGGCGGTCTTTCTCGTTTCTTAGTGTAGGTATTTACTGCTGTCAGCTTCTTTCTTAGAGGAGCATTAGCGGCATCCCATAAAGGTTGGTATATTATATTTCCCTTTTCATTTGTCTCCAGAGATTTTTTATTTCTCTTTCTTTGACCCATTTGTTGGGCAAGAACATGTTGTTTAATTTCTATGTATTTGTGTATTTCCAGCTTTATTCTTATAATTGATTTCTAGTTTTATACGGTTGTGGTTGATACGATTTCAGTCTCCTTAAATTTCTTGACTTATTTTGTGGCCCAACCGTATGATCTATCCTGGAGAATGTTCCGTGCGTGCTTGAGAAGAATGTGTAGTCTGCTCCTGTTGGATGTGTGAAAATTAATAAAGGGAAATCTTACTTAGAATGGCATTGGGAAGCCCTATCGCGGGAGCTTTCCCACACATGAATTTTCTGTCACAGCTTACTTCATTCCTATAACAGAAAAAGTTCACTTGATTGCTCCGGCAGGGGAAGGAAGATTTTCTAGCTCAGCAACAACTTAGCCAATGAGAAACTAAGACAGTAAGTAACCATCAGCACCCTAAATTTCATTCAAAGCAGCCCCTCCCAACTTCCTCCTTTTTCTCTATAAAGTAAGGTTTTTTTTCCCGTTCTTCTGCAGACTCTGCCTATGGTTTGCTTGCGTGTTCTGAATTGCCATTCCTCAGCTATTCCTGAAGAAACTCATTTTACTGGTAAAATAACTTGCTATTTTATTTATAAAGTTCATGTTACTTGGTGCTCAGAAGTGGGATCTGCAGGAGATGAACGCCTGCGGAAGTAACAAGCCTCCGAACTGTGTGTGGTACCCACTCAAGCCCTCTGTGCTCCCTGCTTCTCTGACTCACCTTTTTTCCTTCCTTTGGGTAAATCCCCTCCCAGATTCAAGCTCCCTCCCTTGGTTGAGCTGTCTGACTTTATTTGGCATCTGGTTTGGTTTTTATGAAGGCACCCCCCACCCCAACCTGGTGAGCACTCTTTGGTTTCTGTTAGCCCTCTTTTGGTTCGCTACACCTTCTTGGTAATTGACCCGTCCTGGTCCAAAGGGGGAAACACACGATTCCCGGTGTTTCAGAGCAGCTCTTAGAAAGCAGGGTCCCTTGAAGGTAAGACACTTTAGGGAATCTAAAGGCAAGATGGGTTTGCCCTAGCCCTTGGACCAGGCTCTTGGCCTTTGTGGAAAAATAGGCAAACTTTTGGATAATTTGGAATTTCCATTCTCGGAAACTTTGACTTAGATAAATCCACCTTAAGGGGTACCCTTATAGAGAGAGGATCCCAACCCTCTCAGAGACAATGGGGTGCATTCTTCGGTATGCAGAAGCTTTTGAACAACAAAATGATTTTTTTAAAAACATCTCTGAGAAGGATTCTTAACAGCATGCAAATAGAAGGCAAAGCAAACGTCGGCCATCTAAGCAGGTCACCACCGTTCCTTGATCTGTCTGCCTGAAACCCAGCTTGGATGCAGCCATTCTTTGAGTTTTGTACTTGAGACATGGTTAAGGTTCAGGTTTTTGGTTTTTTATTTTATTATTTAAAAAAGATTTTTATTTATTTGACAGCACAAACAGGGGGAGCAGGAGAGGGAGAAGCAGACTCCCCACTGAGCAGGGTGCCTGATGTGGAGGCTTGATCTGGGGACCCCAGAATCATGACCTGAGCTAAAAGCTGATGCCCAGCCAACTGAGCCACCCAAGTGCCACTGTTTTTATTTTTTTTAAACAAAAGCTCTTAAGTACTCTGTTTGTCTGTTTATGTGTGTCTACATATGTCTGTATTTTTCTATTTACAGGTAGTACTGCCAAAATTAATTTGTAAAGAGCTCCATTTAATTGGCTTAAAGAAAAACAAGTGCATATATAAATTAAGTAAACTAACCCAGATGTCTCTTGGGTTCACATGTTCCCAGATAATTAGTAAATAAAAGCTAATTTGTTGATTTAATGAAGATAAACATGTCTTAGAATTATCAACATTGACTATAATGCAGAAATAGAATTTTTATTCTACCTGGGTTTATTAGTCAGTATTTATGCTGTCTCTATTGCAAAATCTGTCAGCAAGAAAATTTATTTAAATGGTGGCTGGCATTGTCTAATATCTCATGAAGTTTTTGTGAGTGACCTAAACATGTGGGAACAACATGACTAGAAGAAAGAAATGAGGTAAGAGTTTTTAGGTGTAGTAATTATGTTTTTATGGCTTGTGTGGTTGAAAATAGCTTCCCCAGATCTTTTTGGGTAACTTTAAATTTGAGAGTTTTGCTGAGTTAAGTTAAATGATGGAATTTCTTTAGGTATCTGGGTAATTTTTTAAACAAGGTAAAATACTAAAACAGTAATGAACATAGATGATCCACTTTTGGCTTCTTATTACAGAGAAACTAAAGGTATTTGAGTCTATTAGTAAACATACTTTATGCCACTCTGAGAAAGTGTTCTATGAGAAAAACACATGGTTCTAAAAATGATAAAATGTATTTATAAATTTGCTAGTCCGTAATTGCTTACATTTTTGTTTTTGCTATGAATTAAGGATTCTGAGCGTTAAGAATTCTAAATACCTGTAAAAATACAACTGCTAGAAACAATAAGCATGAAAGAAAACAACTATAAATGAAAAGCTTGCAGAGAAAGTAGGTTATGTGTTTTTGGTAAAAGAAGTTATGAGGAATGGACATGTATTTTGTTGAGGAAAATGAAAATGATTTTCTCCTAAAGGAAAGCTGGCGTCTCGGAAAGGGAAAGAAAAGAGCAAAGGGCAAACCGAAGTGGACAAGGGAAGTTGGAGAAGGTTTGTGGAAAAGGGATCTCGGGAAAAGTATTTTATATGTAATCAAGCTGACTAAGATTAAAGTGAATTTATTTAAAAATTAGTTTTAAGGGGAGCCTGAATGGCTTAGTCGGTTAGGCGTCTGCCTTTGGCTCGGGTCATGATCCCAGGGGCCTGGGATCGGGTCCCACGTCGGCTCCCTGCTCTGTGGGGAGCCTGCTTCTCCTCCTCCCTCTGCCTGCCACTTGCCCTGTTTGTGCTCTCTCTCTCTCTCAAATGGATAAATGGAATCTTAGAATTTAAAAAAAAGGAGTTTTAATAAATCAAAAGTATCCTGGTGTTCAGTGGTGGCTCAGTCAGTTTAGTGTTGTACTCTTGGTTTTGGCTCGGGTGTTAATCTCATGGTTCGTGAGATCAGGCCCCGTATAGGTCTCCATGCTCAGTGGGAATCTGCTTGGATCTTCTCTCCCTTTGCCCATTTCCTTGCGCACTTTCTCTCTCTCTCTCTCTCTCTCTCTCTCTCTCTCAAATAAATCTTTTGAAAAATAAAAATCAAAAGTATCCTGGTACATAGTTAACAATTTGTGGGGTTGTTTTTTTTTTTTAAGATTTTATTTATTTATTTGACAGAGATCACAAGTAGGCAGAGAGGCAGGCAGAGAGGGAGGAGGAAGCAGGCTCCCTGCAGAGCAGAGAGCCCAACGTGGGGCTCGAACCTAGGACCCCGGGATCATGACCCAAGCTGAAGGCAGAGGTTTTTAACCCATTGAGCCACCCAGGCGCCCCATTTGTGGGTTTTTGACTGTTAAAAGGAAAAGCTTTCTTAAAATATTCGTCTCTCTCTCTCTTTCTTTTTTATTTATAGTTGACATATAGTATAGTATTGGTTTCAGGAATAGAGTTTAGTGATTCATCACTTTCATATAACACCCAGGGCTCATCCCAACCAGTGCCCTCCTTAATACCCGTCACCCATTTCGCCCATCCCCCTACCAACCTTCCCTCCAGCAACCCTCAGTTTGTTCTCTGTAGTT